>NW_022196905.1:74499279-74569507 GCF_008632895.1 Mastomys coucha | reverse complement strand
AAAAAAAAAAAAAAAAACACCACAGTGATATACATTGTAACTGGTTTAATATTTGATTACAAAGTGTACAAAATTTAAAAACTGAAGACAGTTTTTAAGTGAACAGCCTTAATGATGTAGTTAACTTGTGAGCATTCAAAACAGCTGGAACTAAGTTCAATTTCAACATTATTATGTTGATTAAATTGTTTTCTCTCAAGTCAATCTAGACAATTAACAAGGGAAAAAGTTTGGAGGTTAGAGAAAAAAGAAAAGTGAATTTCATCATATTTTTCTTTCCCAGGGGGCTGGAATACATAATTTCTCAGAGAACGAGACACAGTGAAATAAGTGAACTCGATTGCTTCTCAGATTTGTCTTTTTAACCTTAGTCCTTAGCAATTAACCCTTAGTAATTAAAGCCACACCACTGGGATAGAGGACTAGCATTCTCTCAAAAGAGTCGTTTCCCTGTGCTTTAATGCGATTGCCTGATATCAAATAAAGTCTCTTTTGAATATGATTCTGGACCTACTAGATGTGAGGTTAGTTTTTTTTCAAAAAGGTATTAGATTAAATCAAACTATTGCATAAAATTATTTCCAATTCTATATTACCCTATGGGAAAATAAAATAAGATAAAATAAAATTGCTTCCTACGATCAGTCTCATTATACCATATTCTATTAATAGAATAGATGTAGCTTAGCAGAAATTTGGCAATCTGTTGAATGACGGAGGAAATACACAAAAATAAGTAAATAAATATCCAGATTAAAAGGAATGAATTTCTATCTTATGAACAGCTAGGAGAATCTTAAGTTCACAATTTAATTCATTTTCAAATTTTTAAAATTTCAAGGAAACCCAAAAGTATTCTTAATTTCTTAGCATGGTCAAATATCCCTTGGAATCCCCTTACTGGATTTCAATAGACTGAGCAGAATACTTTTAGACTTTAAAGATGAATTTATTGGGTACTAAATCTATTTATATTTTAAGTTATAAATGAAAAATCTTAAATAAAAGTATGTGACACCAACTAAGGATCACCAATGGAATTGTTCCCATAACTATCATTAATGTACATGGTATTACATTAAGGAAACCTGTAACAATGCTGTCGTTTTAATACCAGCCCGGCTCCCACAAAACTTGGAAAATGGAGAGTTCCCAAGTATTATTGATTATTCATTATTCATATTTGTGTTGCCGCAGATTCCTATTATCTGAAGGAAATTTTATATTATAGTGATACTATGGTGAAATGGGTTTAAAAAAAAAATCTCCAGATGAAATTTTAACAGGCTACCAATTTAGGTTTTCAAATGCAGGATGATGGAGCTCAACTCCATGAAGTAATGATCAGTTAATATAAAATTTGGCAATTACAAGACCCTCGAGATTGGAGGGATTGTTGGAGAGAACTGGTCAATTGCTTTTCTGGTTCCAGAAAGAGACATTTGCGATGACCCATCTTTATCCAAGTCTATACTTGAGATGCACAGCATCCCATGTCTGCCTGAGCTCCCTTGACTCACTATCTGGTATTTTAACTTCTTAAGCACACTTTATGTGCACATTGATTGCATGCTGCTTTTAAAACTGCGTGTAAAAGAAAATTTTCTTCTCAACTACTTTCTGTTTATGAGCTAGAAAGCTATCCTACATAGAATCTTGAATCAAAATTACACTTGATCTTTCTGAAACATGACTGAAAACCTAGCAAGGAGGAGGAGTATACAACACCTCTACAACTGTGTTCTTTTTCCTCCCCCTCCTTCCCTCCCTCCCTCCCATCCTCCCTCTCTCTCTCTCTCTCTCTCTCTCTCTCTCTCTCTCTCTCTCTCTCTCTCTCTCTCTCTCCCTCTCTCTCTCTCTCTCTGTCACTCTGCTGTCTCTCCCTCTCCCTCTCCCCCTCTGCCCCCCCTCTTGTTTCTGGAGATCTTCCTAACTCACTGGTTTAGCATCCAGGACTACAAGTATGCCCCTCTAGGTCAAAAACACATCCTTTTAAAAATGTTTACAATTTTACTTTGAATAACTTCTAATGTTTATTATCAACAGATGTAAAAACACTATCAGCAATTCCTTCTTCTACCTTTTGATGTGTTTTTCCCTTCCTGTTATCTTAGCTGCTGTTTCCTGATTCTTAAGGCAGACTTCGAAGTTTTTATCATTTTAAATTTTTTAAGTTGTCCATTTGCATCTCTCCCCAGTGTACAATTTTTTCCTATTTTATTTTTTAAATTATTTTGTTTTAGTTTTATTTTCTGTTTGCTGTTGTTTTAGTCTCTTTGGTTTTGGTTAGGATTTCAAATTTGGGCTGAGGTGACGTTTGTTTGTTTGTATGTTTGTTTTTAGGTATTATTTGCACCAAGTGCTCAAAAGATAAGACTCCAATTGTTCCTGCCTGAATTCCATCACCACATTCTTAAGGCCTGCCCATAGCGTACTAGCTGCATGTTTCTTTTTTATGCTGTCTGAGGATACTTGCAACATTGAAACCAATCTAAGCAAATAGAAAGATGGATCAAGATTAGGTTCTTTTCAGATTTATATGAGTGAAATGTAAAGTTTATAAAGTTAGTGAAGGTTCCCTTTTGGATCTGTCTTTTCCCTGGGTAACACTGTATAGTCATTGTGTCCTCCTCCTCCTCCTCCTCCTCCTCCTTCTCCTCCTCCTCCTCCTTCTTCTTCTTCCTCCTCCTCCTCCTCCTCTTCCTCCTCCTCCTCTTCTTCTTCCTCTTCTTTTCTTCTTCTTCTTCCTCCTCCTCTTCCTTCTCTTCCTCCTCCTTGTCTTCTTCTATTTCACTTTCTTTTTTCTTTCTTTCTTTTCAAAAGCTTTTGCTGAACCAAATCAGCCTCATAAAATTAACAACTCTGACCTTTTAAATATCATTTTAAAAACAGTCCTGAGCACTGTAGTAAAAATTCAAATCCAAGCATTCAGAGGCTAAAGTAGAAGAAGTGTTGCCACATAAATGTTTTATTTGGTTTTATTATATATGCCAGATAAAGAATTAAAGACAAGAAAATAATCACTAGTGTAAAGGAGGTAGCAGCAGAGACATCTTGAAGACAGCAAAGAAGAACACACTGCTCCAGCAGTTGAAGGAGTGAAGATAACCACACAAATGCACACAGCACAGACAGGCTAAGACATTTCAGAAAGTAGAAGTGGGGGTGCGGGTTGGGGTGAAAAGGCAAAAATCTCAGCTTCTCCATGATAGTTGGCATTTTTAAAAGTCTTTGAAGACATTTCCTCACCTAATTTAGGGTCAGTTAAAAGGAAGAGAGGGCTGCTGATTGGCCTACAATCATCATAAATGTGCATCCTGATCCTACCTTGAGCTTGTTGAACCAGTCCATTAACAAGAGCCATACTTAAAGGAGCCGAGCAGATTTTCCTGTCAAGCTGTATGGCTCAAGGTCAGTAGGGTGAAGAAGAAGCCAGTCATCTTGGAGGTTTGCTGTCCTTATTACCTAGTTTTCTTCTTCTTGTTATCTGTCTGCATAACAAGGAGTCATTTGCCTCCTACATCCTCAGGAGGATGGGAAGTTTGAGGATGGTTTGGGCTATATAGTAAAACCCTATCTTAAACAAACAAACAAAAAATTATCACAATTTGAGTTCTACAAACAGGAGGGCTCTCCATCTTCTGTTATGCTTTGGTTTGGTTTGGTTTGGTTTGGTTGTATTGGTTGCTATGAAGGGTTGCAAATACCCAAGAAAGCATTTTTTAAGTGAGTAAGCAAAGCTATGTTCTTAATCTGATATTTAGGTCTATTTCTACTTCAATGAACTTGCTTCTTGGAAGGATGTCTTTCCTGTATTACTTGATGCTGCCCCAGTAGGTCTGCAGCGATTTCCAGAACAGAAATCATTTCCTGGGCTCATTCGTCTGTCTTGAAGCTTCTCTGATGTCCCAACTTCTGACATTCAATTAGTGACAACCAATCCATGCAATAAGGTACCCTGGGTACAAGTGTTCTTTACAAACTTTGATCTTGAAGCATTCAAAAGTCCTGTCTTGGCCAAGTAGAAGCAACGTTTCTATGGAAATAAGACCTCCCATTCTTTGTATTTACTCATAAGTAGATATCTACCATTTCTTTCTAACTCAATATGCCAACTAATTTCCAAAAGTCAATGCCCACAATAATGGACTATATAATTACTAAATCAAAATGATTAGAAACCTTGTATTAGTAGAGAAAAAGAAATAGCTCATGAAACTCTTAGACCAGACATACAAACATAACAAGTTGTCTGCGATGGTTATTTTTCTTGAGTTATAAATATAGCTAATAAAAAGATAAAGTAACACAATAATTTCTGCTATTGATTTAATATGATTACTAATGTTCCAAACAAAATTTACAATGCTTTACACCGTCCTTTAATGCTTGCAAGCCCTGTTACAAGTAGCTTGTCTTTGAGATTTAGAGCCACAGCCCATAGGCTTTGTTGTGAAAATACAGCAAGGAAAGGCTTTCCTAAGTACTGTGTACACAGAGGTTATTTTCTGGCCACTTAAGGAAAAAAAATACCCTTTCCAGACTAAAAGACTTGTTTTCTTTGTTCTTTAATCCCTGGCTCAGCAGTGCCTTCTATTATTCAAGGTCAGTGACTAAGGTATGAATCCTCTGTTCTTTAGAAATAGCCACTGCTTCCTTTCTCTTTGAAAAAAAAAACAAGATTGAATCTTAACACTGAGTACTGAAAACCACCAAACTCATGACTTTATCAATTGAGATTAATTAAACAACTCCTACATGCCTGAAAATTCACTTGGTGCTGAGACTCAAACAAGACACAAAACTACCGGGCTTTCAGGCTAGATAAAAGATAAACATTGAATAACAGACACAAAAGTACATGAACAATTATGCATAGTATTTACATAGTATTTAGCATCTTTTTTTTACATTTATTGATCATTACCTGTGCATATTGTCTTACAATCAGTGGTGATTACCATCTCTGAAATCCAGAAAAATACACCTCAGAAAATTTTTTCTTGATTTTTTTTCTTTATGCATAAAAAGTTTAAACAATGGTAGGGTAGCACATATAAAACAAGAGAAGCAGTACTCTGTAGTGAGGGTCATAATGCCATTAGAGAATGCCGGTCTCTAGGGCATTGCAATCTGCTAAAATATTTTAGAAAAATCATAAACATTTGTACTCTAAAGAGTGGTATAGACTGACTGCAAAACAATCCCAGAAACTGAATGCCTTTGGAGTCTATTTTCGTTTGTGTGGACTAAGGTTGGAATATTCAAAAAATTTTAAAGTTTTTTTAAAAAGCTTTCATTTATTTTTCAACATGTGCATTACAGGAAACAAAACACAAGAAAGCAAGAACATGCCAGGCGGTGGTGGTGCACGCCTTTAGTCCCAGCACTTGGGAGGCAGAGGCAGGCAGATTTCTGAGTTCGAGGCCAGGCTGGTCTACAGAGTGAGTTCCAGGACAGCCAGGGCTACACAGAGAAACCCTGTCTCAAAAAACCAAAAAACAAAACAAAACAAAACAAAACAAAACAAAGAAAGCAAGAACAAAGTCACCCAGTCACAAGCAGCTCGGCTCGATGTGTCTAGATTCTCCAACTTAGGTTATTGAGATTATATAGTATGTAACATGCTCTCTCCACATTGTGAATATTCACCAACTAGGAACCCCATGATACACAAGGATTTTGATAAACAAAAATATACCATGCTATCTCAATCTCTCAGACAACATTGTAATCCTGTCTTCCTTGGCAACAGAAATTTCATAGAAGACAAAACAGCAGCAGGACTCTAGATAGATGTACTGGCAAAGTTACAATTAAATTCTACATTCGCTTGCTCACAAGGAAACACTAAGCAACAGACCACACTAGGTATAGCATTCCTAACTAAGCAAGTAAAAGCTCTGTTTGACAAAAACTTCAAGTCTCTGAAGAAAGAAATTGAAGATCTCAGAAGATGGAAAGATCTCCCATGCTCGTGGATTGGCAGGATTAATATAATAAAAATGGCCATCTTTCTTAAAACAATTTACAGATTCAATGCAATCCCCATCAAAATTCCAACTCAATTCTTCACAGACTTAGAAAGAGCAATTTGCGAATTCATCTGGAATAGCAAAAAACCCAGGATACCCAAAACTATTCTCAACAATAAAGGACCCTCTGGTGAAATCACCATCCCCGGACCTTAAACTGTACTACACAGCAATTGTGGTAAAAACTGCTTGGTATTGGTACAGTGACAAGGAGGTAGAAAAATGAAATAAAACTGAAGACCCAGAAATGAACCCACAAACCTATGGCTATTTGATCTTTGACAAAGGAGCTAAAACCATCCAGTGGAAAAAAGATAGCATTTTCAACAAATGGTGCTGGCTCAACTGGTAGTTAGCATGTAGAAGAGTGCAAATTGATCCATTCCTATCTCCTTGTACAAAACTCAAGTCCAAGTGAATCAAGGACCTCCACATAAAACCAGATAAACTGAAACTAATAGAAAAGAAATTGGGGATGAGCCTCGAGCACATAGGCTCAGGGGAAATTTTCCTGAACAGGACACCAATAGCTTATGCTCTAAGGTCAAGAAGTGACAAATGGGACCTCATGAAATTGCAAAGCTTCTGTAAGGCAAAGGACACTGTCAATAGGACGAAAAGGCAACCAACAAATTGGGAAAAGATCTTTACCAATCCTATATCTGATAGAGGGCTAATATTTAATATATACAAAGAACTCAATAAGTTATACTCTGTTGGGAGCCAAGTACCCCCCACCCTGGGAAACTGCTGACTTTTATCCTGGCTGAACACCTGGAGCTGTTTATGTGGAAAAAGCATTACAAGAAAAACCACAAGATGTCTCAGGCCTGCAGTCAGCATCCTCCCCAGATGTGTCTGCCTCAGATGCCTTTTCCTCTTTCTGCACCTCAATCAGATCCCCCTGAGCCCCTCCCTATTTCCTCTTTCTGTGCACTTATAACCTGGCCTTCAGCCTTCATTAAGCAGAACTTGACAACCACTTGCTTGGTCTCACTCCTTCTTTCTTGCCCATTCTCTTTGCAGACATGGTCCTCCTCGGCCACCTGAATATCCACGAGACAGGATAATACTCCAGAGAACCAAATAACCCTATTAAAAATGGGGTACAGAGCTTAACAAGGAATTCTCAACTGACGAATACCGAATGGCTGATAAGCACCTAAAGAAATGTTCAACATCCTTAGTCATCAGGGAAATGCAAATCAAAACAACCCTGAGATTCCACCTCACACCAGTCACAATGGCTAGGATAAAAAACTTAGGTGACAGCAGATGTTGGCGAGGTTGTGGAGAAAGAGGAACACTCCTTCATTGGTGGTGGGACTGCAGGCTGGTACAACCATTCTGGAAATCAGTTTGGTGGTTCCTCTGGAAACTGGACATAGTACTACCAGAGGACTAAGCTATTCCACTCCTGGGCATATAACCAGAAGATGTTCCAACATGTAATAAGGACACATGCTCTACCATGTTCATAGCAGCCTTATTTATAGTAGCCAGAAACTGGAAACAACCTTGATGTCCCTCAACACAGGAATGGATACAGAAACTGTGGTACATCTACACAATGGAGTACTACTCAGCTATCAAAAACAATGAAGTTATGAAATTCTTGGGGAAATGGATGGATCTGGAGAATATCATCCTGAGTGAGGGAATCCAATCACAAAAGAACACACATGGTATGCATTCTCTGATTAGTGGATATTAGCCCAGAAGATTGGAATACACAAAGTACAAACCACAAACCAAAAGAAACTTAAGAAGAGGGAAGACCAAAGTGTGGTTACTTCATTCCTTCTTAAAAGGGGAAATAAAATACCCATGGAAGGAGTTGTAGATCCTAACTATGGAGCACAGACTAAAGGAAGGACAATTCAGAGACTGCTGCACCTAGGAATCCTGCCCACATTCAATCATCAAATCTAGACACTATTATGGATGCTACCAAGTGCTGGATGACAGGAGCCTGATATAGCTGTCTCCTGAGAGGCTCTGACAGTACCCGACTAATACAGAAGTAGAGGCTCACAGCCATTCATTCGACTGAGCACAGGATCCCTAATGAATGAACTAGAGAAAGGACCCAAGGAGCTGAAGGGTTTACAGTCCCTTAGGAGGAACAACAATATGAAATAACTATTACCCTCAGAACTCCGAGGGACTAAAATTCCAACCAAAGATTACACATGGTGGGACTCATAGCTCCAGCAGCAAGTGTATAGCAGAGGATGGCCAAGTTGGTCATCAATGGGAAAAGAGGCCCTTGGCCCTGTGAAGGTTCTATGCCCCAGTGTAGGGGAATACCAGGGCCAGTAAGCAGGAGGAGGTGGTGTGTTCAGCAGGGGGAGGGGACGAGGAACAGGGGTTTGTTTTAGTTTTTGTTTATTTATTTTATTTATTTATTTAATTTGGAGGGAAACCTGGGAAAGGAGATATTGTAAATAAAGGAAACATCTAATAATATATTATACATATATGTGTGTGTGTGTGTGTGTGTGTATATTTATGAAATGTGGAATAAAATGAATACACAATACAATAGAGCTGGGCACTGGTGGTGCATGCCTTTATTCCCAGCACTTGGGAGGCAGAGGCTGGCGGATTTCTGAGTTCAAGGCCAGCCTGGTCCACAGGTGATTTCCAAGACAGCCAGGGCTACACAGAGAAACCCTGTCTCAAAAAACAAAACAAAACTAAACTAAAAACACACAAACAAAAACAAAAACAAAAAGAGAAAGCCAGGTCTTCTTCACATGACCAGTCTGGCTCAGGACCTCTTCCTCCTCCTGCTGGGTCCTCTAAGCTATTGAACAAACAGGGACGAGTGTTGCTCCTGGGTCTTTCTGGAAACAGCCTAAACAATTCCATTTCAAAGTCACTTGTAGAAGACATGATCTTCTTTTTATGGCAACTGGGTGTATATGTGATCTTCTACCTCTACTTTACCCTGTGTTGTAATCTCTACAGCTAGATGTTGAGATTTAGCCAAAAGTCTAAGGTGCCACCTAGAAGGCCTGGCTGGGTCTTCTCTGAAGACCAGACCCTGGAGAGCTTGGGGCAGGTGGAGTTCTGGAGGCTGTACACAGAGGCTGCAGCCATCCAGGCATCCTTGGCATGGAAGTCACTGCAGAAGTTGGCAGGGAAGAGACAAGGAGAGGGCTCCTAGCATCCACAGGATGGGGACCAAGGCTGCTCCCCAACCCCTTCCCTCACCCCCAAACCCTCACCCCCATCCTGCCTCCCTGGCTCATCTAGCACAGGGTGGAAGAAGGCTGCACTACCTAGTTCACTGCACTCTCTCAGAATATTCAAATTTGAAAGTGAATTTTGTAGAATGTGGACATACATAGAATTTGGGGAAACAGAAGGAAGTATCATATATGCTGCTCATATTTCTAGTTGGATAGGCATTTTATGAAATGACTTCTGAGGGAAAGATTATGATTGATCTACTACAATTTGAAATTAAGGGTGAGAATATCTGTAGACATTCTTATTTCTCAGTCATGTCAATCACAGAAGGTATGGGATTGAAATGACAAAAATCATTTGAAAAGAGAATGTGTCCCTTTGAAATGACAGGGATGTGTCACCCAGGATACCTCAACAATGTAGTCACCTAAGAAAGGCCCAAAGAAACAATGATAATGCTAACATGAAATGGGAATATCTCAATAGAACCCAGCCCCAGACAAAGAAAAACGGGCAACTAAGAGCAACACTCTACTACAGAGATTATCTCCCAGTTAGTTATTCTTAGCATCAGGGCATCCAAAGCCTATGGTGACTCATGAGAGGGTCTCACAGACCTGTTGCCAGGGCAACAGCCACAATATTCTCAGAATCCATTGGGCTCACCTCCCACCTTTACCTGCAGCCACTACGTCACAACCCATATATATATATATATATATGTATATATATATATATATGGAACATTCTTCTACCTCTCTCTCTCTCCCTCCTCTCTTCCTGCTACTGCCCCTGAAAGTCTGGAGAATCTTAGAATTTAAAATAAGGGCATTTAATAGAAAGATGTATGTATAATGTATAACCTTTACCTAAAAGGGGGCATGGAAAACCTCTGTAACAAGCCAAAAAGGTGGAGTAGCTAGTTCCAGGAACTTGGCTAACTCAGAGCCTCAGGGCTCCGGTTCCCGAAACCTGCCCCTCCCGACTGATCCACAATGAGGGCGGAACTAGGAATGAAGGTCTACTGGCTTACGAACATTCCTAGAATGAATATGTTCCCCTCCCTAACTGAATACCTTGGGTTGGGTCCCTCTGAAATTTTCCACTGTTTTTATGTTATGTTTCCTTGGTAACCCTCTCCCCGCCCCCAGCTTGTAGTTTTCCCTTTAAATACCCCTCACTTCTTGTGTTTGGGGTTGAACTCCTCTGGCCAGCATGGTCACGAGATCAACCCCTATACCGGCCTATCCCAAATAAACCTCATGTGATTGCAGCAAGTTCGGTCTCTCATGAGTTATTGGGTGGTCGCATCATCCCGAGCCTTGAGTAAGGATCTCCCCAGTTCTGAGGGTCTTTCATTTGGGGGCTCGTCTGTGGGATTTACTACCACCCTTGACTCTCTGAAGACCCATTGGAGGTGAGTCTGTCTGTCCAATTGTGTCTGTTTGAAGTTTTTACTTGTAATTTGTCTGTGAACTGCTTGTCTGTTTGCAATCTGTGAATTTGTAGCTGGCAAATTTGTAGCTGGCTTCCCAAGATGGCAGGGTTTATTTTTGGAGTTTATTTTCAGTCAGCGACTCCCTGCCCTCCATGAGGGGGGGAAGGGTGCTGGTCGGCAGACGTGTCAGGACCACTGACTAGTACCCTGGGAGACTTCCCAGTGGAAATTGTGGATCCTCAGGGACGCCCAGGAGGAACCCCACTTGGGCCGCTCTTGTTGTGTTACTCCTTGTCTGATTTTCTGTGTTGTGTTTGTGACTTTTCTCACCCTTGTGACTGCGATGGGACGGACGGTAACTCTGAAGTTGGCTCACTGGACGGAGGTTAGGGACATGTCAGTTCAGGTGAAATAAGGATCTCGGTAAATTTCCAGCTGTCTGTTTTTCTGAAGTAAGGTTGGCACTCACAATTGAGATATGTCTTTTTGTGTGTATTTTGTTACCAGTACATCTCGGCCAGCCGTGCAGGCACAGGCTGAGCAACTCTGTGATTTGGCTTTGATTACCTGTGTATCTGATGTTTGTTACTGGGCCCAGTTGTCTTTCTCGGTGTCATGGACCTGAAAAGGTGGATGTCTGTGTGGTGACTGATTTTGTGTGTGTGTGTTTGGACCTTGACTGACAACTTACACCCCCCCTTGACTGATGGACGGTGTTGGAGCTAGGGTCGCTGCCACTGGGTCTTTGGGCTGCTCCTGGGGGAACTGGGAATAAAAAATAGGTGTCGGCAGGAATCCTGTGGTCCCGGGTTTCACGAGAGGGCAGTCAGAAACATGGAATCAGCCCCATAGTTGCCAAAGCGTTAGAGGCAGGGGCCCTGATCCAGATGCTGCAGTTCCAGTTCTTTCTGGGCCAGATCCAGATCCCTGGCCTTTTCCCCATCCAGGCTGGCCACCCAGATGGCGACCCCAGCCTCAACCCCAGACACAGGGGCTCTAGTGGAAGCTGAGGCAGAAAGGTTATGCCTGTGGAGCTGGCTCTGAGGAAGGCCCAGCAGCCGACCTGCTGCACCAAGCCATGCGGGCTGCTGGAGACAAATTTGAGACCCACTTCCGCCGCCGTATTGAAATGGTACGAGGAGTTCAGGAACTCCTCGCAGGGAGGTCCCGCTCAAGTCCTGGGAGGCATGCACCCAAAGAACACGATAGGCCATCTTGATGTAAAAAACATGAGGCATTTTTATTTCAGAGCTCCTGTTCGACCCCTAATCTCATATAGGAGACCAGGAATCGACCCTAAGTTCAAAAGTTAGGGGCTTTATATAGGAAAAAGGTCTGAGGGAACAAAGGAATCCGGGTGGCTATACATGATTGGTTATTTTAAATGTAGTTCGTGCAGATCAAAGTTGAGAATTCCAAAATGGGGAGCGAAAAAGGAATGCTTATTCAAGGTTCCTAATTGACCCTTAGCTAATACCTAAGAAAACCAGGTGTCCCAGGGTCCATCACTCAATGTCCGGCCAGGCTTGTCCCAGGTGCCTCGGCTCAGGCACCTCCTTGCAATCTCCTTATCTCTGTGATTTACACTCCCCAGGTCTGGGCTAACAGCTTTTCCCTGGCCAAGCCGTCCTCTTAACAGTTTATTTGATCTGTATTCACAGGCCTGGCCTCTGTGGTTTTCAGTAATCCTCTCTAACCCTGGTCTCAAATTTAACTCTTTCAATCCCAGGCTTACGTGGGCAAGTTCGTGCTGAATTTTTTATTTTCCTTTTCAGTACCATCTCTGACCTGTTGACCCCAGGCTCAGCCCAGCAATGCTTCACCCAGGTATCTCACAAACTTTTCCAAGGGGGTCCCAACTGGGGCTGTCCTGTGGCATTTTTGGTCTTTGGGGCTGTCTTATGAGCTGAGAGTGTTAACAAAGCAATGGAGCCATTGGTGGGACAAGTGCAGGATTAAACGGTCTACCTGGAGACAGGCCTGGCTAACTGGGTCTACAGCAGTGAGGACTGGGCGGAATCCACAGCTCTATACCGGGACGGGGCCCTGGAGTAGGCATGTCTGCGGGAGGGACAGCTGCTGCTTTGAAGCCCATGGCAGGTACCTAGGTTCCGCTGACATGGGTTCCAAGGTGAGGTGCCAGAAAGCAGGGCACAGCAGTCAGGGACCCCTGAACAACCAAGTAGGTTTTTACAAAATAAATTAATTGGGTTAAAATATTGCCTTTAGTATCTGGTTTAAAAGTTATTGAATTGGTATATTGTAAACTGTGGTGATTGAATATTACAACCTTGAGAGTTATGCTTTGCTTACCATGTGGTGGGCGCTGCTTAGATAAATGATTGTTGTTCTGTTTCATATTAAAGAAGAAAAAAATTGGTTAAAACTTTGATTTAGTTGGTAAAAGACAGTCTCAATTTGTATAGCAGAGACTGATAAGCCATTGTGCTTCGGCCAGGAGTTAAACACAGCTGAAAAAGAGCTGATAGAGGCTGACTGAGTATTTGCACAAGCCGCTCTTAAAGGGGACAACAGCTTTTTGCATGTAATATTGGTAACAGAAAATTAGCTTAAAATTAGTAACTCAGGGTTGGAGCCATGTTAAGCGACAACACGTGGCATGAGCCGACCCAGGAAAACAGGTCTTCATGATATTTTATGTAACTCTTACCCCTTATAAGTTTAGTAAGGCCAAGGGTGAGGCCTGGACAGTGTCTTTGATGTATTAAAAATTGCACTGTCATGCATTCATATATAAGAATTGGCAGCTAAGCTTTGTAATGTAACAGTAATGCTTTGATATTGATCTTAAAGAAAATAGAATGCTTAAAACTGGGTTTTGTTTAAATTATGGTTATACCTTAAAATTACAAAAGTAATTAGAGTAAAGTAGAGTAGAGACAAGTGATGAGCAGTCTGGAGACAAATTAAGAGTTAGTTTGCCTTGGAAATAAAAAGTAAATAGAAAAATAATCCAAATTCTATGGAAACATGGTAGTAATGCTAAACTGCTAGCACCTTTGCCCCTAGAGTAAACAAGCCTAAAAAGGAAACTTGGAACTCAAGAACCTCACTTCTTGTGTTCAGGGTCAAACTCCTCTAGCCAGCATGGTCACGAGATCAACCCCTATACAGACCTATCCCAAATAAACTTCATGTGATTGCAGCAAATTCGGTCTCTCGTGAGTTATTGGGTGGTCGCGTCATCCCGAGACTTGAATAAGGATCTCCCCAGTTCTGGGGTTCTTTCATTACCTCTCTCCCTCTCAATTAAACCTCTTACACGTGGAACTGTTTGGGCCTAGTGTGTGGTATGTTCTGACACCACCCGCCATTCTAACACATCAGTTATCCAATACCAAGTGGCCAGCCTTGCAGTCATACATAGTCAAAGATAAAACAAAAAGAAGCTATGACTGTGAAGGGGAACTGGGAGATACATAGAGGTGATTAGAGGGAGTAAAGGCAAAGGGAAAATGTAATATTTAATTAAAATGAAATACAAAAGGAAAGATAAATTTTAAATGTAAGCAATTAGTATCCAGTTAGAAAGTCATTACCTGCTTAAAGTTATGGAGTCTATTTTAAGGGATCTACTAGTATTTGGGCAAATTGGCAACTATTTCCACCTTCCTAAGGAAGAAAAGTAATAAGACAATAAGAACAAGAGAAACTACTGTGCACCAATGGTAAATGCAGACATAACTACTAAAGGACATGTGCTTGTAATGAGGTCATTCGCTCCTCACAAGGCATGGATAAGGAATGTTTGCAGAAGCCACAAGCTATTGGTATATTCTCTATACCTGCTGGGCATAGAACATGGCCTAAGGGCACAACTAGAAATTAGGGAATGCAGACCCATAGAACCTTGTACAAGATTAATAAATATGAAGAATTTAAATCCTCTAGTCATATGCTGACTGAAGTTACAGATTTTTATTATTAAAAAAAAATGAGTCATTAGGCTATTTTTCCATTGTCTAAACATGTGGAGTGTCCTAATACAAACCTGAGTGGAACTGGCCCTCAGCTCCACTCGGGTCTGGGTTCACTTCAGCCGGAGGTTAGATATGGACCTGAAAAATAAGCAGGTCAAGAGAAAAGAGACAGACGCCAAGTAGGTTTATCAAGGCATCTATTTACTTGGGGATATTTTGAATATTTATAGGCAGGCAAGAACTGAAACAGAAAATCTCTAGGCACAAGATATTAGCATAACGTAAACACAGTAGCAGACAAGAGCTGCCAAAGTCTCTGGAAGCTCAAAGTTCTCAAGCAGGTAGGTGTGTTTGTGAGTCAGCAAGTCCTCAGGCAAGTAGGCGTGTCAGCAGCTAGGTGTAACTTCCAGCTGCTCCTCTTCAAAGGTGAACTGCAGGTGGCGGGCCATTGTTTAGCCCCAGCAGGTGGCTGCCTCCAGCCTCAGGCAGTCTGAGCTGAGGCAGGTGGGGGGAGGGGAGCCAACACAAACCAAGATAATATTACATTTCAAAAGCTATACACACACACACATACTCACACATACATACATACACACACACACACACACACACAGTATACTGTCTATCTGTCTCAGAACAATGGTGCAGAGAACAATATAGGATAAAATTAGACACAAGAGGAAATGGCAGTCAAGAAATGAAGCAAGCGTGTGATACAAGATGTGGCTGTTACTGCAGAACTTTATGGAAAACGTCTTTGTATTTTACTTTTAGCATTTGCTCCAAAAATAACAATTAGCATATAGTAAATACATAACCTATCGATATTTAGTATTGTTGTCCAATAAATATATACATTATATGAAGTTGTCTTATACTTTTCTTTGGTACAAATATGTTCACACCAGCATCACCACACACATTGATTGACAATGCTTTGTTATGCTATGAGAAGTAGGACATCTTGAGACAATAGGACGTTTCCACTTTAATTCAAATTCAAAGAAAATTTAAAATTTTATGGAGCCACTGTGATATATGAAGGCTGTCACTGATCAAAGCATAATTATGGAAGGGATTATTTTGTTACTACCTTTTTGCTTTGCTAAATCTTAGTGTTCTTGTCTGTCAGTAATGCTGAATACTCCAATATCTAAGATAGGGCTTTGCAGAGCCCAGGTCTGTATCAAAGTAAACCAGGTATATTTGGTACAGTTGGATAATAAAATGATATAGCCCACTAGCACACACGATAAATCATTTTTGTTACATGATTTACTGTATGATGTTTGTAAATATATGTATTGCATTTTAATCATATTTTCTGTCATTGACTTAAGCATTCCCTATGTTACCCCTTTTGCCTCTTAGTCTTCCTTCTACTTTCATCTCTTTGGTATGTGCCTGTGTATGTGTGTGTTTGTATATATGTATATGTGTGTGTGTGTGTTTAATATATGTATATGTGTGTGCATTTGTGTATGTGTATGTTTGTGTATGTGTGTGTGTTTGTATATGTATGTATGTGGTTGTATATGTGTATACATTGAATATATATGTGTGTGTGTTTATGTATGTGTGTCTGTCTGCATGTGTGTGTGTGTGAGTGTGTGTGTGTCCCACTGAGTTTAGTCAAAGGTGCTTACAAGCATGAGTCAGGGCTTATTTTCTAGAGCATAAGAAAGGTAATATTTATACTACTGAAAAAACTACATGCCCACACCCACCAAAGGACAACAGTCACTCAGGGAGAGTAGTGGCTCAAAACCCTCCGCCTTATATGGCATGTTCAATATTGTGTAGGCCCAAAGCTCTTTCTACTTCCATGGGTACCACCTCCATGTCACCTCCAGAAGATAATCTTCTTTCTTCAATGTTCTTTCCCATTCTTCAACTCTTCTACTCTTTTTTTTTCATAATTTACTGCTGATATGTTAGAAGGCTTAATAATATCACCTAATATTTTCAAACAATGGCTATCAAAGAACAAATTTAGTCAAAATAATAGACACTAGTAGCTACATATAACATTACTATGTTTCTACAGATTTTAGACATAGATAAGGAAAGTTTATCTGAAAGATAAAGGCATGCATGGGGGCAGATCATGGTAAGAGAAGGGCATTGCTAGAATAGGCAGAGAACTGACTATCGACCTGGTGGCCTCTCTGAAATTAGACAGAGCAGTATGCTTCCATTATAAAGATGAGTAAATGAGACTAAAATAGGTGTCTTAGAATGAGAGAATGACAGTGAATCTGAAAATGCTTGCCCTAAGGCCAGTCAATACTTGGGAGATTCTTTTAAGGAGGGATTGCTTCAGGGCTAGGCTGGGGTTCTGTCACTTTTAAGCACCTTGGGGAAGGACAGGATTTTAACTGAAGTGTGGCCAATAAGCATTTTGCTCCTATTAGTTTGTGGGGACAAGTACTTCAGCTGAGCACACAAGAGGGAAAAAGGAATGAGGGATTTTGAAGGTCTTTTTGAGCATTTGTAGGCAAAGGAAGCGTCCATATGTTTTATCTAAGGTATGAAAGGAGGAATCATTTTCAGCAAACCCTTTCCAGAGTATACACAGATTGAGGAATTTCCTTGACCTTTACTGTTGAAGCTCATAAGGCTCAAGTTTAATGCATCAATACCACATCTGATTCATTTAAATGTAAATACTGCCTCTTTCAAGACTGATTCCATAATAAGCAAAGCCTGTGTTAAGGGTTGTAAGTTTAGTAGTTCTGAAGCTTGGTGTGGAAGGCTGTTTAGTCTTCTTTCATGCCTCTGACATGAGGTGATGGAAGTGTCAGGAAATGGTAGAAACATTAAGAGACAAGAGTTTGTTGGAACAAGCATGCCATCGAGGTTATGTGGTAAGATATGTTGGGCCTTTGGCTCTTTCTCTGTCTTTCACTGTCTAACAGCTATAAGATAAACAAGTTTACTTTGCTTTTCTAAAGCTCAAAGAATTAAAACCAAGAAACTAGGGGCTGAAATTATTGAAGCCACAAACAAAATAAGCATATCCTGGTTTTATGTTACCAAAGGGATTTTGTTAAAGCAATGAAAAGTTCACACACCTAATAAATTAGTTGTCCTCCTTACTCTCACCAGTAAGAAAAATGAAATTCTTAAAATTAATATAAAAAGATCCTTCAAAATAACTTGAATTTTAGATTCCAGAAATCATAAGAAATAAATAAAGATAAAAGTAACAAAATTATGCAGTATGGCTTTCATGCAAAAACATCAACTTGTACTGGATCTTAGCTAAAGGACTAAAATGCATGGTGCACTGCTTAGAACTCAGGACAGCAGAACTCTGGAAATAGTACCAGAGATTTTAGTGTCATATCCCTGGCTCGAGCATTCAGAACACACTAAGTTCAGTTTTTGTCCTCAAGCATTCAGAACAGAACACACTAAGTTCAGGTTTTGTCCTCTGCAGATCAATTCAAGTAAAAGATAAGAAAGGGAGATTCATTCAGTGTGGCTGTCAGTGTTGAGGAGAGGAACATCTTCAGAGCCCTCCCATGAGGCTTAGCTTTCAGTAGGAGTAAGAGGCATGTTTAAAGAAGCCTCATCAGCTGTACCCACTGTCATTGCCTTGGCTGCTGGCTCTCTTACAGAGTGGCATGACAAGTGACAGAGCAGTGTGAAAACTCTTTCAGGGTGACAAGCACTGTCTCTGGCTCATACCAGGTCCCCAGGTTTTTGTCCTTTCAGCATGAGACCCTAGGCCCTAGGGAAGTTCTAATGTCTTAGGTCCATCATTTCAATAGGTTGTTAGTCAAAGGAATAGGCAGAAGAGGTCTTTTTTGTTTGTTTTGTTTTGTTTTTTTTTTTTAGAATATTTTCATTCCCGCAAGTTACAAAAAGTTCTAATGAGAGAAGAAAATGAAGCGTAAAGTTCATCAAAGAGTTATTTTTTTTCCTACTCCTTAAGCTACGTATCTAAAAGAACTGTCAAATTAATTGCTGGCTCTTTGTGTCTGATCTCTCTATTTTTAGTTGTTTTTACACAAGGACCGGAAAAGTAAAGAATTTTCCCACACCTGTTTAGCAGAAACCTGCCAAAGCTGGTCAAAGTCTGTCAAAGTCTGAAGAGTGGGGTAAGCAGCTGGCCAATGGGAAGCTTTGATGCTTATTCAAAGGATGATGCATTAATAATGTGGGTAACGGTCATGGCAGTGAGTAGGATAAGAATCCTGAAAAGGAATAAGGTACATCTCCCAAGAAAGCCACATTGTAAGGGGATGGCTACCAGCATGAAGAAAAGGTTTTAGCATTGTTTCAAGCCTAAAGCAAGGTTAATTATCTTGGGGTTTTTCCCTCTGTGGTAACTTATTCCTTTTAACTGCATATCAGTTTTAACTGCGGTTTAGAGGACAGCAATATTTTCTACCTCGAATGGCTGCTGGTGGTGAGAACTAGGTAGCTTTGTGAAAGTCTCTGTAATTTCAAGGTATTCTTATGTCATCCTTTTCAGCCACTGTAGATAGATGCTGTATCCAATGGCATCCTTTAACAGCTAATTAATTAATCTCAGAGTCAGATTATATAAAACTGTCCTGAGAGAATGTTACCTCTTACTTTGCTTTATAGAAGTTCCCTAATTACATCTGAATTCATACTGTAACTTAGGGAGGAAAATACAATATTATTTGGATCTCCTAGTCTAATCCCACAGTAGGCTTTTTTATATGGCGTGACTGTGAATTCAAAAGAATTTCCTTCCTTTTGTTTGTCATTGCAATTAGTCATGGGAACTCCGAAAAGGACACTGTCCTTGGTAGTGTCTCCACTCTGGTAATTTTCTGTATCTTCTATTTAACTAGGACCCACCTTGAGCTTCCTTTTCAGTGCTTGAAGCATCTCATTCAAGCAGAAATATTATGTGTCTGAATTTTTTTTTACTCTATTTGTCAACTTCACCATGTATCACTTTGCATCATCCAAACAAAATTTTTAGCTAGAAATATCTCATTGCTAATGTTTCTTTTTGTTGAGCTCTGTTTGCTGTCCCTACCCTGCCCCTAGGTTTTCTGTTTCCACATGTCCCTGTTAAAATATAGGCTGAATTCAATTTCATTCCTCTCCTAAAGTCTCAATTGCAGTGGCTTCTATTTTTTTTTTTACCACCAAGACTATCTTCCAATAAAGTCTGTGTTTCCAGCTTTAACCTGGTTCATGAACATGTGTTTAACAACTCAAATATGCGAATTGATGGCTCTCAGAAAATGGTTCATTATCTTCCTTTTTGTACTACCAGGCATAGACAAGGGACAGTCTTTTGTGACATGGTCCTGTATAACTTGACCTCCCACCTTGGTGACTCCCAAACACAAATACTTTTGTGGTAATTTTGTGAATAGCCACCACATAGAATTGACTAGTACTGCAAAACTCATTTCATTAACTTCTATTGGTTTTATTCTCATGTCAAATATTAGACACTCATCCCTTAATATTTTCCTCTAATAGCCTTAGGAAACCCCTCTTTTCTGAATATACCACATATCTTATATAGTTTCAGTTTTTTCTCCCAATTCCATTTGTGACCAACAGGTATTTACACAGTTGGAACAACACACTTTTTTATAGATTTTTTTAGTTACAAGCTCATAGTACAAGCCTAGTATGAAAAACTTTATATTTCACACAGATAAAGGAATCCATAATGAAACTTTTAATGTTGATGGATGAAAGGAAGAGAATTCTTCTAAAAACAAGGATACAAAATCAGACAGGCTCTTAGAAAAGCTAAACAAAATTATAATAGCCACACTAATCAATCATTCACATGCCTCTAATTGGAAATGGTTGAGTGAGGTAAGTTTTACATAAAATAAAGGGTGATACAATGATAGTAGGCAGCGTTCTCAGCTCATGGTTACTGGAGGGAACACAGACTCTAAGAGAAGCAATTTCTCTTGTGCATTAAACATAGCTCCAGCTTCTGCAGATCCCTACATTTTGGAGATGATCTTCCTAGCAAACCAGTGTCATTTAATTCAATCATCTCAAATGAATCATGCATCCATTTGTATTTATACTAACATTTATTAAGCAGACTAAGCATTTCATCATGGTAACAACTTCAGAGAAAGAAAGAATAATCTATAAATTCTGGAGTACAATAGTCACATTTGTTAAGTGTTCAGTATTCTATATTTAGATGAAAGATGCCATGCAATATCAGCCCAACTAGATGGCATCTACAATTGGTTGGCAAAGGTTGCTTAGGGGAACTCCACATTTTCTTTGGTGTTTTGGAGCCCCTTCTTGTAATAGCCATTCACTACTGACAACATTACAATGTTGTTCATTTTTCAAATACGGGGCTTTATTGAATTAAGCAGCAAAACATGGTAACTCTAGGGTCATTGGGAAAACTTTTACCTTGATAAAGACTGACAAAGAAGAAAGGAATTAAAATCCATTAGATGACAAAATGCAGATTATTAAGTTGTTTCCTACATACTCATGAATAGGAAGCAGGAGTCTCCCAAACAAGGGATAATTTGGACTAGAAAGAATGTTCACTTTAGTTCTTCCTCAGTTTGTGTTGTGTAGTACTCAGAGACTACTGATCCTATCTACATGAAGTTAATGTAAACAAAATTTCTTATCTATAAAATATTTATAAATATGGATTGTATTGCCAACATTTTAGAATTTGGATGTATTGAGTTAAAGTTCTGTACAGGAATTCCTAGGAACATTGCACTATTGTTGGATGCTAGAAAAAAAATAAACATACCAGTGGCTATTTGGAGGAGCAACACCGTTGAGTAGCAGAGGGTAAAACCTTTTGGGTTAATGTTTGTCTTATTTTAAGATTGTTGTGATACAACAGACAAAACTCTATGTCATTCCAAAACTCTCCCAGAGTCTTCTTTGTTTTCCAGAGTAAAATAATTTCATATGATCAACATTGAATTGAATTTTTAGTTACAATTGAGTAAAAAGTTGGGGAAAACTTGTTTTTTGTTTCTTTGGTTTCATTTTTTTTTTTTTTGATAATTTAGTATTAAGGAATTCCTTAAAGAATCTATAAAAACACACACAGTGGAAAGAAAAGAGTAAAATTTTTAAATACATGAAAGTAGAAACAGAATTAATAAAGAAAACCAAAACTGAGGATATCTGACTAAAGATGACAAAGGTAGGTGTCCTGCGTTGTTCTTGCAAGAGTTTGGTGTATCCTATCTCTGACTCATTCTGTCAAATCTTTCTCTGTTTTGTTACTTTGTCTGTCCCACAATTAGATATTACTTTCAAACATGGATGCTTGCTTCTATAGATTATTATCATAAAGGCTCAGAAAATAATCTACAGAATTGAAGAATGTGATTTATGAAATAAAAATGCTTTTGCATTCAAATTGAAACAATAACCATAGTGAAGAGACAGCATTAAAAGGAGTATTATTACAATATCTTTTCTCAACCATACATCAGAAAGAGGATTATTATCTAGAATAAATGAGAAATTTAAAAATCTAAGCACCAAATAACCAAACCATCCATTCAATAAGTGGTTAAATTAACTCCACAGACAGCTTTTAAAACATAAAATGCTAGCAGATAATGACCGTATAAAAAAAATTGTTCATATAAAAAGTTCAACATCTTTAAATCATTAGGAAAATATTGAAGTCTATATGACTATCTTCAGTAAAACAAGCAATAGCACATCATTACAAGAGTCTCAGTAAAAATAATCAACTTTCATACTGCTATAAATTAGTGATACCCATATAAGTCAGAATGGAAGTTCTTCCCAATAATATACATAAAAAAACCCATATAATTCATCTATACCACTCCTGACTGTATATCCAAAAATTTAAGCCAACAGAACCCAGACGTTCTTGTTCATTCACATTTAATAAGGAACTATTCAGAACAGTCAAGATATGGAACCATATTAGACATCCATCAACCAATAAAGGTTTAAAGAAAATGTGACATATAAATGCTTACATGCAAGGGAGTCCTTTGCAGCCATGAAGAAGCTTAAAATTATGTCATTTCCAGGAAGTTGGAACTAGCCATCACTGAATCACACATTATAAGTGGAACTGAGAAAGATAAATGTCACAGGAATCTAGTTTTAAATGTGTGTGTGTGGGAGGGAACGTCATTTTGAAACATTATTTTACATGGTAATTTAATTTTTCCTTTTTTTTCATTGCATGTGTTTTGCCTATTTGTCTGTCTGTGTACCACATGTCCATGTGGTACATGGGGTCCATGAAGACTAGAAGGAGGCATTGGATCCCTGTAACCTAGCTTTCTGATGGAAAATGCAGCAAGTGTTCTTGACTGCTGAGCTGCCTCTCCAGCCTCTGGTATGCTAAAAGTTTAATTTAAAAGATAAACAATAAGAACGAAGCTAACAAAGTAAATCAAGGAAAACATAACTAAATCCATGTTATATATATTCATCACCACGCTCCTGTCTGTACAGGCATATCTGGGATAACAAAAACTCTGTCTCCCTCTCTTCCTCTCACCGCAACCCCTTGCTGGGCTCTCATACGCACACATTGTGTTTGCTGCTGTCTCTTATTTTGAGCATCTGCTAGGGTTCAGGCAATTATGTCCTCTGTGAATAAACATGGACTACTCTACAAACATAACCACCCGAAGCAGCGTACATTTATTAACTCAGGGTTTATGAGAATCATAAATATAGATTATTTATGCACAGTTTAGCTGGGTTATGTTATGTATACAGGGTCTCACATGGCTGCAATAAGTCCTTAAGCACACTCCATTCTTATATATTGGCTGAGCTGAGCAAAAATCTGCTTTCAAGCACTTTGAAGTTGTGTCTTAGATTGATTTCCTTGCAGCTGTATGACCAAGCATATCTCTTTTCCCCAGCCCTTGAATAAGGACTAGTCTCAGCTTATAGTATTTACACATAGTCCTTGCCATCTTAACTTGCTACCATGCTGCTTACCTCTTAAGCCTAGGAGGCACCCACTCCCATCTGAAAGGTTTTTGCACTGCTATATCACCTCACTCAAGAGGTGATACATTTTTAAATATATCAGGGCTCAAAACTAGAAGAGACTAAGGGAAAGGAGATTCAGTTACCTGCCCAAATTGGGATCCAGCTCAAGGGGAGGTTCCAAGGCCTGACACTATTACTGATGCTATGCATGTGCTTATAGGCAGGAGCCTAGCATGGCTGCCCTTTGAGAGGCCAAATAAACAGCTGAAAGAGTCAGATGCAGAAACGTACACCCAATCATTGGACAAAAGACAGGGACCCATGTGGTTGAATTAGGGAAAGTCTGG
Organism: Mastomys coucha; assembly: GCF_008632895.1. Taxonomy (NCBI): domain Eukaryota; kingdom Metazoa; phylum Chordata; class Mammalia; order Rodentia; family Muridae; genus Mastomys; species Mastomys coucha. The sequence continues at coordinate 74,545,587 of NW_022196905.1, read as the reverse complement.
AAGAAGCTGAGGAAGAGGGTGACTCCACAGGAAGACCAGCAGTCTCAAACTAACCTGGACCCAATAGATCTCTCAGACACCAAACCACCAACAAGGCAGTATACACCAGCTGATATGAGGCACTCGACACAGCAGAGGACTACCCGAACTGGCCTCAGTGACAGAAGTTGCACCTAACCCTCAAGAGACTTGAGGCCCCAGGAGTAGGAAGACCTGGTGGGGCGGGTATGAAGGGGTGGGGACATCCTCTTGGAGATGGGGGAGGAGGAGTCAATGAGGATGGAGTGAGGAACAGAGGGCATACCAGGAGGGGACAACAACTGGATTGTAAAAAAAGAATTGAAGAGATATAAAATTTATTAATAATATATGTATTATTAAAATTTTAAACAATAAAATGTAAAAAAAAAAAAAAAACTAGAACACTGAACCTCTCCAGGAAGTGCTCTGTCTCTGAGCTATGCCCCACATCATTTTTTCCTGTTTTGATTATAAGATAAGGTGTTACTAAGTTCCCCAAGTTGGTCTAAAACTATCAATCCTCCTGTCTCAACTTCCCAAGAAGCTAGGATTGTACGTATGTGTTATAGCACCTAGTTTTCTCATGTGACTAATTCACAATCAATCAATGTGAGTCTTAAATATATCTCCAAGACATTCATAAGCAGTGCTACATAACTAGAAGCAAGGATCACATTTCTCTCAAGGGATGTTCGAGTTAGGGTGAGAACCCTGGGGCTACCACATCAGCTTTCTGTTGCAGAAAAGATCTGATTATCCAAAACAGCAGAAAGTCTGGATTCAATAAGCTTATCACTGCTGTCACTAGTCAAATGCTAAATCATTGAACCTCCCTATCCCCCATTTTACTTATCTCTAAAAAAAAAAAAAAAAAACTGGTTTGCATTATTTTCAGTATGAATGAAACCTTATGATTATGTAGGGAAGCCTAACCCAGTGATGATAGTATCTTTATAATTCAGCCATTGTGTGAAGACTCAGAAAAAGAAAAGAGTTCATTTTAAGTGACTTCATTGAATTTGTCAGATGTAAAATAAACTAAAATATCAAAAAAGTCAAAGGGATTTTGACTCTTTGCACTCTTGTTTCAATTGTTCATCGTAGGATACAGTTACAACATCTGTGGCAAAATATCTAGACAATGGCCTTGTAAAGGAGAAGGGCTTGATTTGATTTGTCCTTATAATGGAGTCACTAAGCTCCTTCATTCTTCTGAGCATGGTAAAGCAGGAGAATAAAGCTGAAGAAACTACTCCCCTGATGGCTTTAGGGAAGCAAAGAGAGATGGAGGTAGCAGGGTCTCAACATCCACCCAAGGTTACTTCGCCAATAGCCTAACCTCTTTTAATTAGTTAATTAATTTACTTTAACAACTTGATTGCTGTCCCTCTCCAAGTCCCCATTCAGATAGTCCCTCCTCCCCTTGTCCTCTGAGAGTGTGGCAGTATCTCCTACGCATCCGCCCCTCACCCCAACTCTGGGACAGACTTTGTCTTGCCTCACTGGGAGAGGATAACCTAACTTCTAACAAAGCCATGCATGACACACCACAAGACCATCATAGGCTTGATGTTAATAGGACAATTGAGATCCAAACTATACTTGAGGCAGAGATGGTAATAAAGGGACATCTATATAAATAAACATAATTTGCCCATGTGCAAGGAAAGAAACACATCACTATTTTACTAAAGGAATTGAATCTATCACTAAGATAAACTAACTGGTATACATATTGTCATGGTATAAAAATAAAGAGAATTTAAGTCAAAAATGCAATTTTTTTGTTTTTTTTGTTTTGTTTTGTTTGGGTTTTTTTGGTTGGTTGGTTGTTTTTTTTTGGATTTTGGTTTTTGGTTTTTGGTTTTTTTGAGACAGGGTTTTTCTGTATAGCCCTGGCTGTCCTGGAACTCACTCTGCAGACCAGGCTGGCCTCGAAATCAGGAATCTGCCTGCCTCTGCCTCCCAAGTGCTGGGACTAAAGGCATGTGCTACCACTGCCCAGCTCAAAACTATAATTTTAAATGACAGTTTTATACTTGAGCAAATTACTTATTCTGTATAAATAACAATACTTGTCTGAGTAAGTTGTTGAAAACATTAATTGAAAGAAGATTGTATAGAATATTTACATTACTCTAAATCCCAATTAAAACCAGTCAGTATTTTTCTGACTGCCATTTTTATTATAGTAGTAACATAGCTGATTGGAACTGAGTTCCATTCAAGTTCAGATTGAGGATACATATCATTCTGCCATGCATTAAAGTTGTTTATTTTTCATGAAGTTGGAGGAATAACTCAAAAGATTGCCTGTCTCAGAATCAACCTGATGTCTTAGTTCATTTTAATTGTTAACTTCCTCAAGCATCCCTGGGCTGTGGGGAGTCTCAGTGGACTAAATACTGAGATTAGATTGGCATGTGACAGGTCTGTGGATTACTTCCTTGATTAGTGATTGATGAGAATGATCCAGCCCACATTGAGCAGTTCTATCCCTAGGCAGATCTATATACAGATGTTTCTTGGTTAGCTAGGAAAACTGGCTAAACACAAGCCAGAGGGAGTGAGCCAGTCAGCATCATTTTTTATCACTTCACTTTTGGTTATTTAAATTCCTGCCCTGACTTCTCTCAGTATTGGATTGTGACCAGGAAGTACAAACTGAAATATAAACCCACTCTTTCTCAACTTCCTTTAAGTCCTGGTGTTTATTACAGCAGTAGGAAGCAAACTAGACTACGTATTTAGGCAACATGTTTCTCTAAGGGCAGCTGTACACAGTTTTTCAAAAGCATCTAGAAATCTACTGTAATGTTGAAGATTACAAGGATTTACTGTTTGGAACAGCTCATCCCCACTCTAGCAAAGGGATTTCAAATGGCCTCAGATTCTCTCTCACACCCACTCTCAGGGAGAAAAGCAAAACCATTCTTCAGCTATCTGTAGAGTACTCTATCTCATTTGTGATTTGCTCAGTACTTTCCTCTTTCTGTGTAACTATATTTTATAAACATTTTCAAAATTAACGTTTCTCCCCCTTACTCTGTTACACTAATTTTTAAGTAAAATATAAAAGTTATATAATATTAACCCACCTACACTATGTTAGATTATATTTCTTCATCTAGCATGTTGGTGTCAAACATTACCACATAGAATAATCATATTTTCTATAACAGAATTTGCCATCAAATATCCATTATGACATCTCAATTGCCTGCTTATATGTAAGTGCAAATATAGTAGCACAGGAGGAAACAGCCATAGTTAATATCCATTGAGTTCATTATATATGTTAGGTATGGGGGAGAGGTGAATTTTAAACAAAAAAAGGAAGGACAAAAACTACATATTAAAGAAGACAATATCTATAGTAAATAAATTTACATACAAATAATTATGTCTAGCTCATTTTACTTTCATCATAAAATTTATCTTTTAGTAAGACATCTATGTGATAATTTACTAAAGTATTTTCAATCACCTCCCTGAAACATAGAACAAATCTGTGTTGTTTACCATTGTATTATTAGAATATGCAACTTTTTTGCACATAGTAAAAGCTTAATAAATATTTACACTCTCTTTCAAGAGCCACTTGATCTAAGTGTAGAATTTCCATATAATTTGTTCCAGACTCTCGTGAATTTTTAAACAATATCTGATAGTTATTTTGATGGAATTAGATGTTTTGTTTTACATATTGATGTTCATAAATAAATATCAGCCCAGGCATTAAAAAAATAGGCTGAAACTATATGTCCAGGTATAAGACTGGAAAGATGCCTCTGTAATCAACAGAGATTACACAGATCTCTAGCTTGATTCCTATCATCCACATGGCAGCCCATATCCATCTGTAATTTAGTTTCAGCGATGTTAGACCCTCCTCTGGCCTCCTTGGGCATTGAATGTACATGGTCCAAATACATAAATGAAAGGAAAATATACACACGCATAAAATAAAATATTTTTTAAAGATGTGCAAAAGTGTATGTGTAAATGTTATTTATAAAGAAAAAAAGCTGTGGCCATTGCACATCAATTATAATTTCTATATTTAAAAAAGATAACAATGTTCTTCTCCTAAGGCTGTTAAGCAGTGATTTCTTTCTGGTATTTTTGAAGCATCAATAATCAGACTTATTTTTTAGGGAGCCTTGGAGAGGATCCAATGTGAGCACTCATTTTCTAAACATATAACACAGTGGGTGGAGAGATTTAGCAACTCCCCCACATTGCAAAGACAGGATGCCAAAGAAGAGACAAGGAGTCAGGTCTCCTTATTATTCATCCCATCTACATCTCCAGTGCTTCCTGCATTTTGGATGATAACTATTTTTCTTGCACAAACCCAGCTCATATTTCCCCAGCTGACAATCCTAGGCATAATTCTTTCCGTGGCACATCATCACTGATGCATTCACAACAGGGCATCTTGATGGTTTATAGCCAGTCACAAATGTTTAAAAGTGAAGGCATTTGGTAATGCTCTAACAGCTTTCCAATAAAAGACAAGGCAGCAAGCTGGGCTATATACCTGTTCTAGTACAAACAGGGCAGAAGGACTAACGTGTTTTAAACTACTTTTGATGGCTAATATTAAGAAGCTTTGTCAGAACAAAGGAAATTCAAACTCTGACTGATTTGTCTTGTCTGCTACATCATCGTCTGATGCTGTGGACTAAGGTCTCTTAGTAATGTTGTGTGTGCTACCACAGACTGACAAAAGACCATCATAGGATGCTAATCTGCTCTGCCATCACAGAAACAATGTGCTGATATTGCTAGGAGTGCCACAGAGCACAGAATTTTTACAATTATAAAAACTGATACAATAGAGTATAATTTGTTTCCAGAACTTGTTCTTCTGGCCTTGTTGAGTTTTTTTTTTAAGACATTGTATTCTAGTATCTTTCTGCTTCACCCACTTATAAATTTCTCTACCTCTGAGTCGAAAGTGCAAGCAAACTTGAGATTGTGTAAATATGTTCTATTGGTTTGTTCATAACTTTGTTTCTGGAAAACATATAACAATTAGGAGCCTACATGTCTTTCTCTTCTAAAGTTATTTTCCCTTAACAACCTCTGGAAATGTAAATAAAGTCCCACTGTACACACAGTGTTCAAGCTGTAGTCCAGGCTCTTCTGTCTCAATAGTTATTTTCTACATGTCATATAGTTGAGTTCACTTAATAGGCTCCCATTTTTTCCTTGTAATTTTCATGTTGAATTTATATATTAAAAGGCAAGTGTCATGGGAGCTAATCTTTTAAGGAGGTTATTTAGCAAAGTAGTTTGAACAACAGTACCGGACCTCACTCCTCAAATGAATCCTATCAGTGACAAATATCATTGTGTTCAATCTGATCAAATTGTTCTTACTGCAAATTCATCTTGCCTTCGAGTGTTTAATATTCATGAAATGTGATGCAGAGTAAGATAGCAGCTTCATTTCCCCAGAACTTTGAATACTTCTACAAATATACTAGCTTCAGGCAAAAAGCTCATCTACCACAAGCAATTGCTCTCTCAATCTTAAAATCTACAAATACAATCATGGAATGTAATCAACTCATATATGGAAGATGAAGATAATCAAACCCCTTACAGACATGGCTCTGTAATATTCATTGTTCATCTGGTTTGAGCTTCTTTAGCCACAACATTTTTATTCTGATAAAGAAATTCCACATAGATCAAGGAGTTTGTTTTGTTTTGACATGTTATTTAATGTACTCCAGGCTCACTCCAAACTTGCTTTGTTGCCTAAGTTGACATAGATCTCCTGATCTTTCTGCTTCTATTTCCCAAGTCTGGGATTAAAGGAATGTACCACTGAACTCAGCTTTAGATTAATGCCTTTTAACTTACTATGAACTTACTGAGGATGTTGAAAAAGATCCACATAAGTAAAATTAAGTATTCCCTGACAATAAGAAAAATATTAAATGTATAAAATTAGGTGGATACGCTAGAAGAGGTATGCAGATCTGTTGTATATATGTGTGATGTTTAGAAAATTTGAAAATATATTCTGTTTTCTGAAAGTTTAAGATTCTAAGTCCCATAACAAATAAGTCTTATCCATAGCTGTTTGCAATAGAGTATTGTGAACTTGCCCATAGCTGATGATGTCCTAAGTCTCTACAATAGTGTCTCTAAGATAGCATAAGTTTGGATCTCTCTTCTACTTATGACCAGATTCAGTTAACACGAATTGTACAGTCTTTTTATTAATAATAATCATGTAGTGAAAAAAAAGAATGGTACAGTCTTGATCTATCCAGTGGAAAGTGGGATCACAGTTACTTCCTGTGGTCCTTAGTATGTTACTATTGGACATCTCAGGGGACTTCTTTCCTGTAATCATTTTGAGCAAAGAGGATGACTTAAAAGTACTCAGGTATATATCCAATATCAATCTAGGAGGTTCCCAAACCTTAAATAATAGAAGATGCAACCATGACACTTTCCTCAAAATAATTTAAAACCTAATCTTCTGTAATGTATAGAAATGTTCAGAAACTTCTACTAAAGGAATTAATTCCCAAATTCAGCCTTTGAGATTGAGATGGAATAAGAACTATAAAATCAAGTGTAGCCTTTAATTTGTATATTTAGCATTTCAGATCAATCTCTACCTTCAAATGTGTTATTCAAAATGATGGCTTCCAGTGCCTAGATAGTACAAAAGTATTTAAGCTCAAAATTTTTTTTCTTTTTTTTTATTAGATATTTTCTTTATTTACATTTCAAATGATATCTCCTTTCCCAGTTTCCCCTCCAAAAACAAAAAACAAAAAACAAAGAACAAAATCCCCCTGTTCCCTCCCCACTCCCCCTGCTCACCAACCCACCCTCCCCCACTTCCTGGCCCTGGCATTCCCCTACACTGGGGCATAGAACCTTCACAGGGCCAAGGGCCTCTCCTGCTCTTAATTACCAACTAGGCCATCCTCTGCTATACATTTGCTGCTGGAGCCATTAGTCCCACCATGTGTACTCTTTGGTTGGTGGTTTAGTCCCTGGGAGTTCTGAGGGTACTAGTTAGTTCATATTGTTGTTCGTCTTTAGGAGCGACAAACCCTTCCGATCCTGTTGGTGTTGATGATAATCTCTGTTCTTCCTATCCTGGTCAGCATTCTTATCTTCAACATAGTTTGTCTTGTTCTTATGATTTGTAAATTCCTTTGGCAGAGATATTAATTTCATGCTTTGTGTTTTTATGGGCTGAAATGTATATCTCTTAACTTTGAATGTTCTAGCCTGCAATATTTCAAAATATGACTATATTTACAAATAGGGATTCCAAATAGGAAAAACAAATAGACATTTTAAAAATGGATGTGCCTAGAAGCCATGTTATTATATTTGATAGAATTAGAAAGCAAAATTTCACATTTCCTTTTGTTTGTAGAATTCAGGTGTGTGTGTGTGTGTGTGTGTGTGTGTGTGTGTGCACATGTGTGTCTATGTATCTGTCAAAAACTCGAAAATACAGAAAGTAGTCAATGAGGAGGGAATAGGAGATTTTAAAGGTAAGGGAGAGGATAATGAAATATATGTGACATCAAAGCAGAGAGAAGAGCTATTAAGAGGAAGGAGGGGCAACATGACAGGGTTGGGTGGGGAAGAGTAGTACACAATGGGATGAGCAAAGAATATTGAAACTCATGTATAAAATGTCATATAACACCTGATATTTTGGGTACTAACTGAGAAATTAATTTTTAAAATGTGATGTTCAAATACAAGTGACATCATTAGGTCCCCAATCCAGTAGGATGACTGTCATTTTTTTTTAAAGGAATTTGCAGCTCAAACAAGGATACAGGAAAATCATGTGACTACACAGAGAGAGACGGCAGAGCCTAGAGACTTTGCAAGAAACTGAGTATGCCTTCACATCAATCTGCCTTCTGCCTTCCAAAGAATGAGAAAATAAATCCGTTGCTTAAGCAGTGAAACATGAGGTACTTTGTAACAGCAACTCATGCAAACAAATACAAGGGTCAAGAAAGCAAAAAACCCATCCATTAACCCAAGCAAGGGCTCCATGGCTCTCCCTGTGCAGCTCTATTAAAACTACCTACTAGGTCTTCACATGCCAGAAACATGTGAAACCTTCCTAAAAGATAAAATCCCTTTTAAAACGCAAAGAAAAAGCAAAGAAAAAGGCTTTGCTTTTACCATTTTAAACATTATTCTATACTGTGATGAACTACTAAACACAGAATTTATTATATATAACAAGTTTCCATTTTTAAAATACGTTCAACACGAACAAAGCGAAGTTTTTAAAAAGAGACAAAGATAAGACATTAAAATGCTTGAATTAAAGTATTTTTGCAAAATTATTTCAACTGAAATATAGAAAAAGCAAAGGAATGTCCCCATTGTTTGATTGATATTTAAATAGATTTGTTTGGGGGTACACTGCTAAAGTTTACTTTCAACAGAAACACGTGGAAAAAAATCAGGAGTTTTTCCACTGCTTTAATAATAGAGAAGACAGACCGCAAATAAATAATTCTTGCTTCAAGCAACAAATAATTTCCCTAGCTGGAAGGAGTACCCAGTCTGAAACATCTTCAAAGAGAATGTATCTAGTGTAGTGGTCAACAAAGGCCTTGAAGTATCCTTAACTAGAACAAAGCAATTATTTGTTTGAGTCAAGAAAATTCTTATGAAACCTTCCTAAAAGATAAACCGGTATCCCTTTTAAAATGGCTCCTGAAAGGGAAAGAACTGTTTCTGTGATATAATATGTTCTTATAGCAGAAATAATCATAAGAAAGTAAAGAAGCAGGAAACTAGTTACCACGAAATCAATTTCCTCATATACATCTCAGTATTGGCTCTGGGGCAGAGAGCAGATATTTCATTTCTCTAATGGAACACACATATTATTAGAATTCAAAAGAATCATTCCATATTCATTTCTAAAGACAAGATATCTCTCTTAGACACAGTCATTTTATCATAATTGATCCTTCCTGGGATCAATAGCTCCAGTAAGGTAACATTTGTTTAAGTAAGGTCAGACCTTTTAAAGATCCATGCATATGCAATTGGATTTAAAGGTGATTTTCGTTTCCAAAACCTAATGATTCCCAAGAAACTGAGAACATTTTACATTGTTGAGATTAAATATGCACCCAGTAGGCACATGAGAAGCAATAGATACTGATGACATATAGAAGTCTCATGGATACCAGCAAAGTAATAATGTATATTAAGCTGATACACTGTTAAAAGTATAGAAAGGAGACCTGAGAGGTAATAAAATGGATTATAAAGCTTAAATACTTTCTCATTTGTTCATCAGATGATTACTATTAGACCGTTGTTTGGTGGTGGGGAGATGGTGGTTACATATATATTATCAGTATTTTCATTTCATACCAAAATCCTGTAATATCTATCAATTTTAAGTTTAATATATTCTAATAATAAGAATGTTTTGAAAAGTCAAGTGTTTACATGGGCAGGTACCAATTTATGATGTGGCTGTGTTCTAAGCAAGGCATCCTGATGATTTTTTTCATTATGTGTATCATAGAGTATATGTATACAAACTAACAAGCCTAGAACATCACTAAGTGAGTATGATGGGTAATTTCTATTGTCAATCTGACTAAATGTTGAGTAGCCTGGGAGACACAGAGCAGGGTGTATTTGTAATAACATTTCCAAGGAGAGTTAGCTGAGGACAGAAGATTCATTCTGTATGTGTACTTGGTCTTCCACAAATCAAAGTCTCAGACTGAATGAAAAGAGGAAAAGGAGAGAGAGCAAGTGAATTCTACTTCCATCTCTCTCTGCTTGCTAATGATGCATATATGTGACCTGTCTCCCACTCCTGTTACAAGAACAGCCACTTTCCTGACAATCTCTCCTCCCTATGATAACCTGTACTTTCAGACTCTGAGCCAGAATAAGGTCTTCCTTTAGTAAGTTGCTTTTCTTCCATATTTTGTCACAGCAACTAAAAAGTAACTAATACAGAAAATTGGCAAGGAGTAGATAAGTTGTTACTGTGGTAAGGTTCATAGGTCTTTGAAAGTGATTTGTGGAAAGGGATGTGGGAACATGCAAACATGTGTACAAGCAAAATACTACACTTATGGAAGAACTTATTACAACATTGTCTGAGACCATTTGTGAGGGCAGAATGCCAAGAGAAATATAGCCAATAGAGACTTTGTTCACAAGGTGCGAGAGTTGAGCAAGGACTCTGTTGACAGTCATGTTATAGAATATTCTTGATTTATCCTGGGAAAGAGACTGGCTGTATTATGCTCATAGCCTCAATATTTGAATAGTGCTAAATTTAAGAATCATAGACTAAATTTTTTATAAGATATTTTCTTTATTTACATTTCAAATGATACATCCTTTCCCAGCTTCCCCTCTGAAAAAAAAAACAAAAAACAAAAAAGAAAAACAAAAACATGTTCCCTCCCTCCTCGCCCTGCTCACCAACGCACCCTCTCCTGCTTCCTGGCCCTGGCATTTCCCTACACTGGGCCATAGAACCTTCACAGGACCAAGGGCCTCTCCTTCCATCAATAACCGACTAGGCCATCCTCTGCTATACATATGCTTCTGGAGCCATGAGTCCCACCATGTGTACTCGTTGGTTGGTGGTTTAGTCTCTGGGAGCTCTGAGGGTACTAGTTATTTCATATTGTTGTTTGTCCTAAGGAGCTGCAAACCCTTCAGCTCCTTCGATCCTTTCTCTAGCTGCTTTATTGGGGATCCTGTGCTCAGTCTAATGGATGGCTGTGAGCCTCTACTTATGTATTCTTGAGGCACTATCAGAGCCTCTCAGGAGACAGCTATAGCAAGCTCCTGTCAGCCAGCACTTGTTGGCATCCACAATAGTGTCTGGGTTTGATGATTGAATATGGGAAGGAATCCCAGGTGGAACAGTCTCTGGATTGTCCTTCCTCCAGTATTTGCTCCATACTTTGTCTCTGCAACTCCTTCCATGGATATTTTTGTTCCGCCTAGTCAGAAACTGGAAACAACCCAGATGTCTCTCAACAGAGGAATGGATACAGAAAATATGGTACATTTACACAATGGAGTACTACTCAGCTATTAAAAACTATGAATTTATGAAATTCTTAGGGCAATGGATGGATCTGGAGAATATCATCCTGAGTGAGGTAACACAATCACAATAGGACACACAGAGTATGCACTCACTGATCAGTGGATATTAGCCCAGAAGCTCGGAGTACCCAAAATACAACCCACAAACCACAAGAAACTCAAGAAGAAGGAAGACCAAAGTGTGGATACTTCAATCCTTCTTAAAAGGGGGAACAAAATGGACTAAGTTTGATGGAAGTAATTTCATGACTCTACTATCTAGCATAAGGCATGCTCACTGCTTACTGCTCTGAATCACTTTTCTTGAAAGAGATAAGAACAATAATTTAAATTGTGATTTGTCAAGGAAAGAGGTGTGAGTGGCAAGCAAGTAAGGCAGGTACAGAGAAAGGAAGTATAAATATTTAAAAGGTTTGTGGACTCAAAGAGAAATCTGGTTCTCGCAACATAGGTCCAATAAGGATAATAACAGACAATGCTTAGAACATTATTAGACATTAGACATTACTTTCTTTGCAAGGAGATCTCAATATGCTGTAATAAGAAGATGTAAACGTGAGGTGTAAGTTGCAATAGAGATGCCAAGGTGTTATCAATGCTAAGACCATGGGAAACACCAAGCTGCAGAGAAGTTTAGGGTATAGTAACCCAAATCAGAGGCTACATGGGCTGCCAATGGAGAAACTCAAGTTTAAGGTGGACCACAGCTGCTACCCAAGCATGTCAAATCCCTTTCTAAACTATTCTCACTTCAGGGTCTCCCCTTACAAACAGGCCCATATCTTCTTCAGTTGCAGACTTTGATGGGAGGAATCTTACATTCAGGGAAACATTTCTATTGTTCCAGGGAAGGAAATGAGGCTTTTCTTTCTTCTTCTCTTAAACAATTACAGATAATCTGTTTGCCCATTCATTCTTCACAATTGTAAACTTCCTAATATAATTTTTCTATCTAAATTTTACGCTTTTCATATTTTTGCTTTTCTCCCTGGAGATATGAAAGACAGCATCTCTAGGCTGTATTCTAGCCTCTTGAAATGTCTTCTACCAAAGGAACTAGCCCATTTCTTTTTATTCACCCTGACTCAGTTTCTCAGGACACAGGCGGAGTGCGGCTACATTCTTTCCTATAATACTACTCAAATAGCTGCTACCTTGGTTACTAATAATGTCCTTCTTCTCTTCTTAAATGTCATGACCCGGTGCTCCACTGTCCACCTTTGTGACATTTGGCCTTCCAGCTTTCCATAAGGTGATCCATTAACCTCTGATTATAGCATTTGTAGGCTTCTCTACTGGAGCATTCTAAACTCTTGACATTCTTCTTACAAGCTAGTTCTACTAGGTGAGTAACAACGGTGTTAAGTTTATTAGAACAATGGCCCCCTTTCTTCATTCCAATAGTCTGTGTTAGTTACTTTCTGTTGCTGTGGCAATCTACCCTGATAAGAGTACCTATACGGAGAAACCATCTCTTGGTTCATAGTCCCAGGGTGCCATTGATAACGTGAGGGAAGTCTTGGTGGCAGGAGTCTGATGCTGCTCAAGTTGCATGCTCATTTAGGAAGAAAAGAAACATCACTTTTCATGTTCAGCTAGTGCTCTTCTTCAACCCTATTCTAGGATTCGATCCTGTGGAATTGTATGGCTTATGTTTAGCTTAGGTCTTTCTACCTCATCAGCTAGTAAAGAAAAGCTCTCACAGATGCACAGAGGTTAGTTTCCACTGGGATTCTAAATCCCATCAAGTTAACAATGAAGATTAACCACTACATATACGAAGTACCCAGTACATTTTATAGTTATTAATTTTATGTGTCAAGTTGTCTGGTGTGATGAGGTGCCCAGCTATCTATTTAAATATAGATAAATTTAAATTTCACTTCTAAGTGTGTCTGTGGAGGTGTTCCCAAAGAAATGACCATTATCACTGAATGTTTTTCTGGCAAAGAGCCATTTATACTGTGGGAAGACATTTACTGGTATGAACAGAACAAAGAAATGCAAGAAGATTTAATTTGTTCTCTGCATAATTACTGGATCTAGAACATCTGCCTTCTGTCTGTTCAGAATAATCTGTGGTCTATGCAATTAACTCAGTAGGTATCAGGTTTTGAAATAAGACAGTGAGCTTTCCTGTGTCTCCAGCTTGCAGATTATGTGAATTCATGGCTTTATTAATTATGTAAACTAACTTCTAGTAAGTAATGATTGTGTGTGTGCATGTATGCACATGTGTGTATGCCTATGTGCATGCACATATACATATTTCTTCTGTCTCAGAAAAACTAATACATATGCAAAATACATATAATTTTGTTTACTTCTACTTGTTCTTTGGTATTGATCTGACCTAAAATCCTTAGAGCTTTGTTATTTCATAATTACATTTCTTTAACATTATCAGATATTTTCTCTGGTAGAAAAAAAATCTATACATTTTACCACCTCAAAAACATATTAAAATTTACTTGCTATATTTACATAGTTATGTAAATCAATCTGAGAGAGAACATATTCACATTTCATTATTTCTCTATTAAACTAGTTAATTTGAAAATAATTAACTTTTTAATAAGATTTTATTTTTCAGACAAGAGTATAATATGTGCCTGTAATGATTGTATCCTCACATTGTTTGAGAGACATGTGTGAAGAAAATTAAAATACCTTATATTACTTTTCTGAATAATTCCTCCATATTTCTTTTTAGCTTGCTTGGTACTATTTCTCTTTTGTATTGGACATTTTATTTATTTACATTTCGGATGGTATCCCCTTTCCAGGCTTCCCCTCCTAATCTCAACGTCTGAGGATGGATGATACCCAGCTCATCTCTGACTTCTGTAAACTTCTTTTAGATACAGATATCCTTATTGTTTCTAAATATGTTCAGTCAATTCTCTTGGATTTTCTAATAAATAGTTGTGGCAGAGACTGTGCAGTCTCCTCACAGCCTTCCTAATCTACCTCACTAATACATTCTCAATGCTATTTGATTCATCAACATCATTTTGCAAACAACACCTCAGCCTCATGTCGTGGTAAGATGATCAAGTGTTATAGCCTGCATTCAGAAATGTTCATGGAATTCGAAGGTATGTTTTCCCAGGAAAAGCTTTCAAACAGAAAGTAGAGTAGATTGGCCTGGCTGTGACTTCGCATTCTCTCTCATCTTCTGCCTTCTTTTTTCCTTTCTACTTCTTCTCATTATAACCTGCCTCTACTTTTCTTTCCTATTTAGATATTTTAGGTCTAGCAAGTATATTGAAACCATAAACAACCTTGCTGTGGAGGCAGGACAATCAGGAATTCATGTCTAGCTTTAGCTGCATGTTGAAATTGAAGCTAGCCTATGCTACATGAGACATTGAGGAAAATAAAATCTATCCCATGCTATGGAATATGGAAAAAAATTAAGAGTCCAACATCCCAAGAGTAACATGGAAACTCATCTCAATAGTGAACTACACCAATTATCTTTCAGAATAATAATAATAATAATAATAATAATAATAATAATAATAATAATTGCAATCCCGTCTGTATTAGCTATTTTTAAGACTTTCAGCTCAGAAGTACTTTCACAAATATCACTATATTATTGCAAATAATTACTTTTTTCTGCTCTTCTGGCTTCCATTTATAGTTTTGGCATTTACTGAGCACAGCCCTGTTGCATTGGCAGGACATTACATCCATGTTAAATGATAATGGTGACAGCTTCTTGGATCCTAAACTAAGTTCAAACATTTTCTAAGCTTCCTGGAGTCCTGCTTCTCTTGTAGATAGAGACCCAATATCTATTTCCCAATATTCTGATTCAATTCTAGTTGCCATCTTTAGAGTGAATTAGTCAGTTATCTGCTATCTAAGCTTTAAAGCTATCTTGAGGAAGCAAACCTGGATTCACTCTCAAAGTGATTCAAATGGTTGTACTTTGACTCTTCTATTTTCAAGTGTTTGAGTATAAGAGAAAATAAATAGGCTCATGATAAAGAGTGGAGTTCAGGTTTACAGTTCTTAATAAATGGTTCTGGTGCTACATGGAACTCTATATGTGAAGTTTGATAAGAAAATTAAAAACTAATTTAAGTGTGAAACATCATATGATGTAACAGTTTGCCTTTCAGAAAAAGATTTCAGGAAATTATATGTAGTCATGAAGACAACATTCTATTTCTACAGACTCTTTCATAACAATAATATAAAACTATTTTGGGGGACACTTTCATGATTATGAAAGAGGATTGTTCTCTACATGTCAGTTTACCTGGAAATTCCTTTTTTACATATAATGCTTCTAAGAAACTCAATAAAGGCAAATATTGAAGAGCAAAGTGGCAAAGCAGATTATTGTGAATGATGGTCTGAAGAATCTGAAATAACACATGAGATGGACTACTGTAAAATAAATATAAGAATAAATTCATTAAAAGGAAAATCTGGGGTGTGATGATACACACTGCAATGCCAAAATCCATGAGCCCAAGAGTCAGGGTGCTCCCAGGTTCAAGACTACTCAGACAGCGTAATAAACTTGTCTCTGAAGAATGTAGGGAAGCATGCTAACCCCTAAGAGAAATTGAATAAATCAGCCTAATGCACAATCCACTATCTGTGTAGACAAATAGTGACTAAGTGAGTAAGATAATAAGACACCATAGTGACTACAGTAGAACTATCTGCTTGTTAGAATGCTATGACATTAAAGAGTAGTTAACTCTCGTTTTCATTGGCCGGCAACTCTCATTGATTTCCTTTGTCTCATAAGAACTTGAGAAAAATAATGCTACATTGGATTTTCTGATATTAAAAGAAAGCTAGAATTCATAGGATGGCTCAGCATGCCATACAAGATTGGTTACCTTGGTTCCACTCCTGGTACTCTTAAACAGATGGAAAGAAAAATGAATTTCATAAAATAGTTCTCTATCTTTCAAACACATGCCATAGTACATGCATGGCTGCTCTCTCTCTCTCTCTCTCTCTCTCTCTCTCTCTCTCTCTCTCTCTCTCTGTCTCTCTCTCTCTGTCTCTATCTCTTTCTGTCTCTCTGTGTGTGTGTCTCTCTCTCTGTCTCTCTATCTCTCTCTGTCTCTCTCTCTCACACACACACATGCATGCACACAAATACACACAGTGTAGATAACGTACTTTTTTTTTTTTTTTAAAAAAACAAGTTATTCCTGATTTCAGATTTCTAAAAGAATCATGACTGCACATTAATGAAGAAAGCTGATTTCTCTCCTCTCGTCTGGAGAGAAATTAAACTTGGCCGAAAAAAATCTATGAAAAGATCCATAACAAGAATTAAGTGAAAGTCCATGCAGCAATAATCTTTCTGTTTAAACCAATCACATCCCACCAGCCCATCCAACGACTGCCTCACAAGGAAGGCAAAAAGAATCCCATGCAATGTGATTTCAGGGGGAAGATCTGCTGAGCACAGAGCTGCAGGACTGACATCTGTTCACTTTAAGGTTCTCAGGAGCTAGAGAGGGTCTAAGGTTCTACATAATCTGTAAAAGGGTCTAAGGTTCTACATAATCTGTAATCTAACAAATTAGCATTCAGTGGTTTAATGGATGTGGGTACAAGTCTTAGATGTCAAGGTCAGAAGTAGAAAGCTTGTTCACAATGACAACAGCGTTGTGAGTAGTATTAGCAATGCACTTGTGCAATTCCACAAGTGTCAATTTAGGCAAAGTGGAGGGAATTGTATGACCGTTCTACCTGTACCAGACAGAACTGTAGCAGAGTGCACCATGTGATGTGTCTACCATAGTGGACAACAGGCTACACTGTTGCCTTCTCAGACAGCTGACTTTTAGGTATCATTACTCAAAATGTAAAACCAGACTTTATAATATAAAAAATAATTTGCACCGGGTGGTGGCAACGCACGCCTTTAATCCTAGCACTTGGGAGGCAGAGGCAGGTGGATTTCTGAGTTTGAGGCCAGCCTGGTCTACAGAGTGAGTTCTAGGACAGCCAGGGTTACACAGAGAAACCCTATCTCAAAAAAACAAAAAACAAAACAAAAAATAATAATTTGCAATTCATAGTACCATTTGAACAATAAATTAACATATAAACTTATTTTTCAGATAAATGGATCATTATGTCAGTATTCATCTGTGCTATTTTTCCCTTTACGTATTCTTCTATGAGATCGTTATTGCATGATGTCATACCCTAGATCCCAAATACTGCACACGGTAGCCTCTTCATGCTTGACTTTCTTTTAATCAAAGTGTTGGAATTTAGATAATATCTATCTAATAAGTGAAAGGATTGCTTGGTATGAGGTGACAAAACAGGTTAGTGTGTGGGAGGGAATATGTTCTGTGGAAATAAATAAAAGATGGAGAGAGAAAAATATTCAGAAAGAGAAACTAGAGTTAAAAGTCAAATATAACATATTTTATTGCAGGGCTGAACCCCAGGCCAGTAACCTTCCCAACCCTTCATTCGAACACATTTCTTTCTATACCATACTTGTATAAAGTAAGACATGGAATATTTTGGTGTAAATACAAACCGAAGCCATTAGACATTCCTAACAGACTGAGTGAACTAATTAATTCAATAATTTAACCAAATGCTCTGTTAGCAAGCACAATGAAATTACGAATGAATAAAGAATTTACTATCTGAATAAACAAATAGACAGTTAAATATGGTTGTATAATTTACTGAAATCTTTTTTTTCCAAATTTGAAAAATGTGCATATTTCTCTCCTTTCTAGAAAATAAATATCAGATAAAAATGTTTAAGAATTATCTGACTTTTGATAAAGTGTATATGGATTGTTTATGACTGAATCTCTTATAATTTATGATACAGCATTTGCTCCATATTGTTACATTGTTATTCAGACCAAACTGATATAAAAGTCGCTTTGTTCTAAGTTCTAATCTTATAAAACCAAATCAGAAGTCTGACTACTTATTTGACATAGCTTTATCATGTACATTTAATTCAAGCAGAAAGAATCATTGCCCAAACTACTTTACTAAACACAACTGTAAGATAATGTCTACAATTATTTTGAAATTTTACAAATACTATCATTCTTTTCTTTTTTATACAGATTTACCCATCTGCATAAGACAAAGTAAATTTTAACATTCAATTATAGCTACATTTATAGACATATAGCCCAAATATGGGCACCAAGATATTGTAAAATTACACACACACACACATTGAGGATAAATTTTGATTCTAATCATAAGTATATTATACTATTTGTACAATTTCTTTGTACCTCTATTATTTAAAAATCTTATCATTCTTAGGAAGTCACAAATATTCATAAAAAGTGGCATTCTTAACTTGATGTTCTGGGGCTGGAGAGATGGCTCAGCCGTTAAAGGCTAGGCTCACAACCAAAAATATAAGAATATATATTCTGAACATAAGTGATGTCCTCAGCTTCTGTCAGGCGTACTGTCTGTTACAGAGTCCCAAACCATATCAAGTACTTCCTTAACATCTCACAGGACCCAAAGCATTCTGAGTGCTTGGTAAACCAAAGTCTTGGTTTTCTTATGTTAGTAATGCTCCAATCTCTATTCATTTAGCATCTGTTGTTTTTGATTTCTACTAAGGGATTTGTCTACCAATCAATTCCCATTTGCATGAGCTCTTTCACAATGCCCTCTTCTATTCCAACATTGTCCAGTGCAGAGTGGAACATGCTCCCATCCATTTGATGACAACCGAAAAGAAGGAAAGAACTGAGCAAAAAAGACTTCGGCACCTGAGCACCACACTCAGACTCACAAACATACACGACATTGTCAAACCAGCCAGCAAGAACGTGCTGCTGCTTCCCCGACATTAAAATTTAATGTCCATCTGCTTTGCTTTCTTCCTGCAAATACCCAATGGAACGAACCTGTCTCCAGGAGGGATTTTATCAGATTCAGACAGTGATGAAATGACAGTTGACTTCTAAATCAAAAGGTGAGAGAGTGCCAGTGCGTATAGGCTGGCCTGCAGCTCGAGTGAGAAACACTTAGGCCGGGCCATGTAGACACCCTCATGAAAATGTGCTTAAGGTTTCTCAAATGAAATCCAGACTTGGCTGAAAAATCCCCGCTGTGAATGTCACAGCCCGCTCAGACTAAAGCACTGCTCACATTGTAGCTGCTTCATCGGACCTGTCAGACAGACAGCACTTCACCGAACACGGGCTTATCGAGTGCCACACTTCAGCACAGAGGCGAGTGATGCCTTCAAGTCCAGTTGCTGAGGAAGCTGTGCTGTTATGGATCTATGCTTACCTATAAAAACTTAGGAGCAGGGCCGGGTGAGACGGCTCAGGTGGTAAAGCCACTCAGAGCCAGGCCTACAACTTGCGTTCAACCACCAGAGCCTACATTGTGTAAGGAGAAAACCAAGCTGTCCTCCGACCTTCGTATACACACACAAACACATATTGTGGCCCACACACAACAGATAAAGGTAGAAAAATATACTTAAGAGTATAATTTCAGCCGGGCAGTGGTGGCGCACGCCTTTAATCCTAGCACTTGAGAGGAAAAGGCAGGGGGATTTATGAGTTCAAGGCCAGCCTGGTCTACAGAGTGAGTTCCAGGACAGCCAGGGCTACACAGAAAAAACCTGTCTCAAAAACAAAACAAAACAAAACAAAACAAAAACAAAACACAAAAAAACCCAAACAAAGCAAGACTATAATTTCACATGACACTCTTGCATTCAATAAACTAGAAATAAGTGGTGGGAAATGGAACATTAAACTTTAATATATTTAAAGCTAATGGTTAGCCCTCTGCCACCTCCTTCCACACAAAAGCCCTTTCTTCTCTTTGCCTGCTTATGAAAAGCCCTGGTGATGCTCATATTTTCTTCATGAAGTCTTCCCACAATCCTCTTCTAGATCTCGATTCTCTCATCTTTCATCTAGTGCATTGCTATATTATATATTATAAAGTGTGTGTGTGCCTGTGTGTGTGTGTGTGTGTGTGTAGCTACTCAGTCATTTCCTACTTATCACACTTGCTATCTGAATTATAATTCTCTATGAAGAAAAAAGAAGCCTAGAGTTATGAAGCTACTTTTTTTTTATTTGAATCTGCCTTAGATGTTAGCAGTGCACAGGAACTGAGAGCCAGAGCACGAAGCATCCCCGTGCTGGGGTTACCTTTGAATGGCAGGAGACAGATGCCCAACATGAGCGAGGTGAGGTAAAGTAAATTCCAGTAGTGTCAGGAGACAGTCACAACTGATAATTGCTAAGGTGACTTAAGTGATAGTTTGGGAAGCAGTGTCTCTTTTCTGGGGATTGAAAAAGGTGTGGAAAAAAGTAATA
Source organism: Mastomys coucha (assembly GCF_008632895.1). Classification (NCBI taxonomy): domain Eukaryota; kingdom Metazoa; phylum Chordata; class Mammalia; order Rodentia; family Muridae; genus Mastomys; species Mastomys coucha. The sequence continues at coordinate 74,525,095 of NW_022196905.1, read as the reverse complement.
CATGATCTACGCTGCAACAAGATAAAGGGAGAGGTACAGCTAAGAGCATCCACTGGATAGTGTGGATCAGGCAGATATGTTAGTACAGTAGTGATCAATGAGATAGATTTTCTCTCTTTCAGGGACAAAACTACTTAAGCCATATCACTTTACCTCCATCTCAATTATGCCTCCTACTACTTTGGTCCTGCCCCTCGTTCTAAGGTTTATCTTTTTAATTTGTCCATCTCCCCTTAACATTTTTCTTGCCTTCTGAATAGGAGGAGAGATAATAAAAATGCTAAGCTGATCTAAGGAGAACTTGGCAGTGACTAGTGAGAAAAATAGGAAATTGAAAAAAATAAACTCAATGAGAAACACTAGGGAAGAGAAATAAACTGGTCAGATAAACAAAAGGAATTATCCTATCCAAGTGTGTGCTGCCCGCTGATCTGAAGACAGCTCTCCCCGTCCAATCAGCACTCTGTCCTGGTGGTGACTAGTTATCAGAAATAGAGCTGGATGCTTGAGTCACACTTTCCTGTAAGAGTCAACATCAGCACCCCAACATTTTCAACAAGATTAATGGGAAATTTTGCTACTGAAGATATCGCTCAATGATACAGAGTTTGTTTTAAACATCCTGTTGTAGAAAGGTAAGACATGGTCAGTTAGAGTCAAAGCATTAGATTTCGAAGTCCATACTTCATGTCAGTTTCTTCTCTACTTCTTGACAATTTCATACCATACATATGTACGTTGTATTGTATGTATGTATTCCTTTCCCCATTATTGTCTGTTTTATTTCTTTATTTGCCTCTGAACTCCTTCTTCACTAGTCTCTCAAGGGCTACGCCATTATGACATATCTACTAATAGTGACAGTCAACAACTCCTTAAGAAGGAGTGTTCTCTGAGAAAGGGACTTCTCTACTCCAGCATAAGAGCAGCACTGATCTGTGTTTATAAATATCAATATTGAGAAGGCAGGTTGGCAATTCATTTAGGAAATAATGGCAATGTGCTGCTCTTTGCCTCCATGATCTCCCTGTCACAGGATTTCAACCACATTTATAGTGCCAAATATGAATCCTTCCTGTGCAGAATTAATAGTTTTTTAATAAAATTTCTATAATACCTTGAATTCATAAGAAAAGACTGCCACGAATCCACCTACTTTCCCCTCATTCTCACAGCGTATTTCTCTGAGTGGAGCAGACTTCCGGGAACACTGGGACCCTGACTGTAGCACATTTCCAGAAGGCTTCCTCTGTTAGAATATGTAGTTGATCCACTCTTTGACAAGAACTTGCCCCTTTGGTTCTGTTGACAGTAAGAATGTGAACTTCTGCCATTTTTTTTGTTTGTTTCTTTTCATCCATTTTAAACATTGCCTGTTTCCTTCATGTGTACATCCTGTCTGTCCTATTTGTTCACGGAGATGGCAAAAAAGCAATTCTACATTTTCATTTATTTGTTTATCTGTTGATTTATTTACATATCTAACGATGTTCCCTCTCCCACTTCTCCCTCACAGTCTCTCCCTGCATCCCCCTTTCTTCTCTGGGAGGGTTCACCCTGCACTGACAACAGACAAGGCAGCCCTGTTAGAGTGCGGATTCCACAATCAGGCTACAGCTATACGGACAGCCCCATGTCCAGTTGTTGGAGGACCCAGATGGCGACTGAGCTGCACATCTGCTACGTATGTGCTAGAGGCCTCAATCCAGCCCATGTATTCTGTTTGTTTGGTGGCTTGAGACTCTGAGAGCTCCTAGGGGTCTTGATTAGTTGATCCTGTTTGTCTCCCTATCCCCTTCAGGGTCTGTAATTGTGACTCCCCTTACCCCCCATCTCTGCCATAAGAGTTCCTGAGCTCCATCCAATGTTTGGCTGTGGGTTTCTGCAACTGTTTCAGTCAGCTTCTGGGTAGAACTTCTCAGAAGACAATTACGTTAGGTTCCTGTCTGCAAGCATAAGAGAGCATCAATAATTGTGTCAGGGATTGGTTCTTGTTCATGGGTTAGGTCTCAGGCTGGGCTCGTTACTGTTTGGGCATTCCTTCAGTCTCTGTTCCATCTTTATCCCTGTATTTCCTCTAGAAAGATCAAATTTTGGGGTCAAAAGTTTTGTGGGTGGATTGGTGTCCTTATCCTTCCCACCAGGGTCCTGCATGGGTCAGGGATGTGTTCTCTTCAGGTTCCATATCCCCAAGGCTATGAGGTCACCAGTCCTGACTCCTGAGAATCTCTCCCACACAAAGTTTCTAGCACTTCCTAGAGAATTGCTGATAGAGAATATTAGCCATAAAGTACAGAGCATCCATGGTGCACCCCACAGAGCCCAAGGAGTTAAACAGGAAAGAAGGCCCAAATGAAGATGCTTGAATCTATGTTTAAAAAAAATGCTTGGAAGATATTTTTCTTTGCCTTAGTCATTTTGAGGCATCCCAGAAAGATGGAAGTTCCATTGAAAGAAACTGAACCTCCTGAATGCTTGTAAATTGGTTCCTGTTCTTTGCTACAACTTTGCTGGAAATGAGAATGTTGTCTGTTTGAGAAGACAGTCTGAGCCAGCATGCCTGAAATAAAGAGGGTACTTCCTGAAGTGTCTTCACAAAGAAGGCACCAAAGTGCCTATTCTTTACATTTTCTTTTAATGTAATTGAAGATTATCATCCACTCAACACTTTAGTGCCCTTGATAAATTGTAATTAATTACAATTATATACCCATATATTGTAATCAGCTCAGGACCGATGGATCTGAGGTTCACCAACTTAATTAGGAAAGTGACTGGTTAGGAAGAGTTGATGTTCCTGCAAAACTTGGTTTTCAAATGTGGTTGGCTTTTGGATTTTTGTAGAGGTTTACTGTGTGTGTGTCTCTCTGTCTGTCTATCTGTCTGCCTGCCTGTCTGTTTTTGTTTTCTGGTTAATAATAGTAACTCCTTCTTGTGACTTCAACCCAGCAAACCCCTCTCAGAAAAGAGTAAATGTAATCTCCTTCAGCAACTACTTTAAACCATGCTTTAATATTTATGCAGGAAAAGTGGTTGCAAGATTTATAGCACAATAAAATATCAATTGCAAGCATACTGTGTTAGTCATAATTATTATTAAGAACCACTTAACTTGGTATTTCACATTTCATAGTCCTCATTAAACACTTAAAGTCCTTGCTGTTTTCAAATTCTCCATGTCTTTTAGGTGGAATAACCTGTTAATGACATTTTCATTTTCATTCCTAGAAGTTTGAGAACTGTTTTAATTTAAGCTTGTCAAGAATGTTATGAAGTCAGTTCTCTTTTAAAGAACACAAAGGAACCCTGAAAATGTCCTTAAGTCTTTAAATAAGTATTTAATTGAAAACAAGGAGGTTAGAGAGGTTAAATATACACCTTATCGAGCCTTTATTCCATTTCATTTCCATAAAACCTGGTAGTTTTAACAGCCTGTCTAAGACAGATGCACAGAGAGTTTAGGGGAAGGAAGAGCAAACGTGAATGTGTTGTCATGAACTCGCTGAAGTATAAAAATATAACTCAGTCAGGAGTTTAGTCTTCACCCCTCTAGTTTACACAGTAACCATAGATGAACTCAGGAGCAACAGTATCTGTGTTACAATTTGGAAGAAAACTGAGGTGATAAAGTGGAAAGTCAAATAAGATTCATGAGGAGGTTCTACAGCCTCCAATTTCTAGATTGGAAATAAAGAAGATGGGGAATCAAAATTAACTTAACTAATAGAGATGATACCACACCTAAAGAAGTACTTAAGAGATGAAATCAATCAAAGAAAGAATATGCTTGGGCTTTGGTTAATTCTGTTTCAAACAACTTGCTTATCATTTCTGTGTGCCCACTACCATTCATTGACAAGGCCCATGTAATTCTTCATGGGCTCATACATCAAAGAATCGAATCATAATGGTTTTGTTATATCAATGATCCAATTCATCAGTGTCTCACATTTTAAAATTGTAAATGCCATTACTAAGTTTCAAAGTTGTGACGGTTTGAGTATGTTGGCACTATTGGGAGATGTGGCCTTGTTGGAGGAAGTGCATCACTGTGGAGGTAGGCATCGGATGCCAGTCTTCTCCAGTTTGGCTTCTGAACAAGATGGAGAACTCTCAGCATCTCCAACACCATGACTTCCTGGACGTTATTTTGCTTCTTGCCTTGATGATAATGAACTGATCCTCTGAACCTGTAACCTAGGCACAATTAAATGTTATTTTTTATAAGTGTTGTCTTGGTCATGGTGTCTATTCACAGCAATGGAAACCCTAACTAAGACAGCAGTGCATAACTGAAATTCTTCATCCAAAGACTACTGATGACTGAACTATGTGCTCACTAAAGCATCTCACCCAGGTGTGGCCTCTAAGTGTTCCATACTTAATGTTTGTTAATCTCCATTGTTTATATTGGCCTTCATTATCCCTTCTGAGATAAAGTCTACCTATAAATGACACTCCCAGTCGGTACCTTTCCACTTCTTACATCCCTCCTATATCATCATCAATATCTGTAAGTATGTAATTTAATGAGTACATAGGAAAACAGAAAAAAAAATGCTGAGACGGTTCTATTCAGAGAAGTGATCTTCATTTTTTTAATCGCACTAACAAAGCAACATATGCTTCTATTTGCCTTCTTTCCTTCCTTCTTCCTTTCTATTCATGTCTCTCTCCAATCATGAGTCATTATCTGACAAAAAGGTTTTCTACATATTTTTAAATAATAGTGTATTGTATATTTACAACTGAATTTTCATAATTAAATTCTAGCATGTTGTAACTTACAATGTTGAATTACATAAGCATGGTAAAGTTTAATATTTACTGAGGTGACCTTGTTTAATCCAGGATTTTCCAAATATCCATGGTCTGAGATTAATCATTAAATAATATCAACCACTAAGAAATCAACAATCCAAGAAACACTCTTTGGTGGCTGTTATTAAATAACTCTAAAAACTATTTGCTTCTGAAACTGCTGAATAAAGACTATTGCTCCTAAATATTTTCTAAAAGGAAAGTGTATTTTTTCCTCTTGCCATTTGCTCATAGACAGAATTGACTAATTTATAGCTAAGGTACTTCTTATATACATTTTAGCAAAATATGCCACCAATAGTAGCAAAAACTATTATAACTATTATTTTATAATAATTGTTACTTTGCTGCCAGAAAAGAAAATTCTTGAATTTATGTATAAGTATTCTGGTATGTGTATCCATTTATACATTTATATAAAAATGCATTCTGATGTTGAGCTGTGAAAAGTGGAAGAGATAAAAGCCTTGACGTTCCTGTACAGAAGCATCATCCCAGAACATGAAGGCTTTAACGATTGGAGGGAGGCTGTGGCTGCACACTGTGCTTTGAGGCAGGAAGGAGATAGATATATATATATGAAATATTGAAAGATTTTTTTCCTTTTATACAAATAAAAGGACTATTGGTGCTAGAAGTTCACCCCAACAGAACTCTCAGAAAGCAACGTCCATGAGCAAGGATTGCTATCAATAGATGCAGACCAATTAAATCAACTATACTGTGGATGGACCACACAGATCAAAATGTGTCATTTTTAAGGCCATTGGTGTGAGATGGGGACAGAGGAGAGCCATCATGAAGATCAAGCCTGCTGCCTTCTGACCAGCCTGTCTACTGCTGTCCTTTTGATGAGTCTCCCTAGGTCACCTTTATGCAAGAGGGTAGAGTGGTCACTCTGACTTGCTCAACTTAATTGTGTCATTTAAGTTTTAAAAATGATTGAGGAAATTACTTTTATTTTTACAAGAATGAATATTTTAGGGAAAATTGGCATGTCTTAAATATACTTTATACCCTGAATTGACTATTTAACATACTTATCACAATGTAAAATCATAATTCCTCTTAAAATGGCTATTTTTTCTCTCTGACTGATGAGAATGGCAATCCCTACAGATAGTTTGATTACATTTAGAAAGCAAGGAGGAATCTAAAAGGCATAGAAATATCTACAGTTATTTTGTTAGTCATATGTCATATACCTAAACATGATCTTCATAGATAATAGAACAATCTTTTGTTTATATCTGATAACTAAAGACAAAAAAGGGTTGTAAGGATAATTAGTTTGGCCTTGTTGGTGTAGGTGTGGTCTTGTTGGAGAAAGGGTGACATTAGGCATTTATTTTGAACCATACATAGGTTTCAACAACCCAAACCAGTCCTAGTCTGTCACTGTATGCCTGTGGGCAAGGACGTAGCTCTCATCTACTTCCACAGTGTTGTCTCTGCTGCCATGTTCCCCACCATGATAACAAGGGATTAAGCCTCTGAAACTGTAAGCAAGTCCCCAATCAAACGCTTTTGCTTTTTTAAAAAGTAGCCATTGTTGTGGTGTCTCTTTACATACATGGGGCAGTGACTGAGACAGATGGTCTTAATGAGGGAGGTCTTTGGAAGGTAATAAGGAGCACCTGAGGTCATAAAGAGGGAAATTCTCCTGTAAGAATACTCCCCATAAGGATACAGAAAGCAGCACAAAAGTTGACTCCAACCAGACCACTTATGCTAGCATCCTTTTGTTATACTTCTAACTTCCAAAAAGTAAGAAGAAAATTGAAAATAATCCCAAAATATGTAAATTGTATTTTATTAAGCAACTTAAAAGTAGGACAGATCCATCCATTTCCCTAAGAATTTCATAAATTCATTGTTTTTAATAGCTGAGTAGTACTCCGTTGTGTAGATGTACCACATTTTCTGTATCCACTCCTCTGTTGAGGGACATCTGGGTTGTTTCTGGTTTCTGGCTATTATAAATAAGGCTGCTATGAACACGGTGAAGCATGTGTCCTTATGAACATGTGTTGGAGCATCTTCTGGGTATATACCCAGGAGTGGTATATCTGGGCCCTCTGGTAGTACTATGTCCAATTTCCGGAGGAACCACCAAACTGATTTCCAGAGTTGTTGTCCCAGCTTGCAATCCCACCAGCAATGAAGTAACGTTCCTCTTTCTCCACATCCTTGCCAGCCTCTGCTGTCACCTGAGTTTTTTATTCTAGCCATTGTGACTGATGTGAGGTGGAATCTCAGGGTTGTTTTAATTTATATTTCCCTGATGACTAAGGATGTTGAACATTTCTTTAGGTGCTTCTCAGCCATTCCTCAGTTGAGAAATCTTTGTGTAGCTCTGTACCCCAGTTTTAATAGGTTATTTGGTTCTTGGGAGTCTAACTTTTTGAGTTCTTTGTATGTATTGGATATTAGCCCTCTATCAGATATAGGATTGGTAAAGATCTTTTCCCAATCTCTTGGTTGCTGTTTTGTCCTATTGAAAGTATCCTTTGCCTTACAGAAGCTTTGTAATCTTAAAAGTCCTATTTGTCAGTTCTTGATCTTAGATCATAAGCTATTGGTGTTCTGTTCAGGAAAATTTCCCCTATGCACATGTGCTCAAGGCTCTTCTCTACTTTCTCTTCTATTAGCTTCAGTGTATCTGGTTTTATGTGGAGGTCCTTGATTCACTTGGACTTGAGCTTTGTACAAGGAGATAGGAATGGATCTATTAGCATTCTTCTATATGCTAACCACCAGTTGAGCCAGCACTATTTGTTGTTTAAAATGCTGTCTTTTTTCCACTGGATGGTTTTAGCTTCATTGTCAATGATCAAGTGACCATAAATTTGTGGGTTCATTTCTGGGTCTTCAATTCTATTCCATTGATCCACCTGCCTGTCACTGTATCAATACCATGCAGTTTTTCTCATAATTGCTTGTTGTACAGCTTAAGGTCTGAGATGGTGATTCCACCAGAGGATCTTTTATTGTTGAGAATAGTTTTTGCTATCCTAGGTTTTTCGTTATTCCAGATGAATTTGCAAATTATTTTTTCCAAGTCTGTGAAGAATTGAGTTGGAATTTTGATGGGGATTTCATTGAATCTGTAGATTGCTTTCGGCAAGATGGCCATTTTTTATTATATTAATCCTGCCAATCCATGACCATGGAAGATCTTTCCATCTTCTGAGATCTTCTTCAATTTCCTTCTTCAGAGACTTGAAGTTCTTGTCATACAGATCTTTTACTTGCTTAGTTAGAGTCACACCAAGGTATTTTATATTATTTGTGACTATTGTTAAGGGTGTTGTTTCTCTATACTTCATTCCTTCTTAAAAGGGGAAACAAAATACCCATGGAAGGAGTTGCAGAGACAAAGTATGGAGCAGAGACTGAAAGAAGAAAAATCCAGAGACTGCTCCACCTGGAAATCCTTCCCATATTCAATCGCCAAACTCAGACATTATTGTGGATGCCAGCAAGTGCTGGCTGATAGGAGCCTGATATAGCTGTCTCCTGAGAGGCTCTGACAGTACCCCACTAATACAGAAGAAGAGGCTCACAGCCATCCATTGGACTGAGCACAGGGTCCCCAATGAAGGAGCTAGAGAAAGGACCAAAGGAGCTCAAGGGTTTGCAGCACCTTAGGACAAAAACCAATATGAACTAACTAGTACCCTCAGAGCTCCCAGGGACTAAACCACCAACCAAAGAGCACACATGGTGGGCTCCAGCAGCATATGTATAGCAGAGGATGGCCTAGTCGGTCATCAATGGGAGGAGATGCCCTTGGTCCTGTGAAGGTTCTATGCCCCAGTGTAGGGGAATGCCAGGGCCAGTAAGCGGGAAATGGTGGGTTGTTGAGTAGGGGGAGGGGAGAGGGAACAGGGTTTTTATTTTATTTTATTTTATTATTGTTTCTTTTTTTCAGAGGGGAAACTGGGAAAGGAGATACCATATGACATGTAAATAAAGAAAATCTCTAATAAAAAAAAGAAAGTAGGACTGTTTGGGATAGTTGTTGTCATGCAAGTTTCCAGAGAGGTCCTCTTCTAGATCCATTCATATGAGTCTGTCAGTTATATCTCCAAAACCACAGCATATCAGTTTTCAGCGCTTGATATGCTCAGATCACAGCCATGTCGGACTCTCCACCTGTCTCTTTCAGCACACAAAGTACAACTTTCCATATAATCAACAACAAGAGAGTGCATCAAAGCATTCTATAATGAATCATGACTAACGTCAGAGCTAACTATCTAAAGCTGCTCCTTATATTCTAGTTATTGGAAATGATTCAGCTGGAATTCTTATCACATTCAAGGGGAAGATGTCACATAGTAATGTAAAGAAACTAACTCAGTTCTGGAAAAAGTTACTTCACTATCAGAAAGTAAGTCTCTAGGCAAGTTTAATTAAGGCATCTATTCTACTTAATAATTGTTCTATTGTTGTGAAGAGACACCATGATCAAGGTTAACTCTTGTAATAGGAAGCAGTTGATTGGAGGTTTGCTTGCAGTTTGAGCTAGTCAGCCCATTATCACAGTGGAAAGCTTGGTGGCAGGCAGGCAGACAGGTATGGAGTTGGAAAAGTATATAAAAGCTACATCCTAATTCACAGGCAGAGAGGCAGAAAAAGTAACACTGGGCCTGGCATGGGCCTTGGAAACCCCAGAGCCTACTCCAAGTGACACACCTCTTTCAACAAGGCCACATCTCCTAAACCTTTCAACAGTACAACTAGGGATTAAACATGCAAATATATGAGCCTTTGGGGGAGAGTCTCATTCAAACCACCACCCATTTCTAGGAATAAAATAGAGCTGATTAATATTTCCAGATAATAATATTTTGTCGTGACATAAAAACTATCCTAATGAATACCTACACAAATAAATCATTTAGAGGGTATGGGTGGGAGCAGTCTTGGGACTGATGTTAAAATTTACATTTTAGATACATAAAATATGCTATTTGCAACGTACACCTCAGAGGGACACAGATTTAGGGCTACTACTACTAAAGAGTAGGTGTATAAAAACACCACAGTAGTGTATACTGTTATTCACACCAAATATCAAAAGAAATCTTTTGTAGACAAGATGAGTTATATCCCAGTGTACATGGGTAACTAATGGCAAATAATATCAAACTATTCATTAGCAAATCATCTCTTCTAGCTCCTTTTTTTTTTTTCTCTTAAGTGCATTTTGGCGTTGTTCCACCAAACTATGAGGAAATAAATGTATCCTGGTTTTTAAGTCCTCTAGGCTTTCCCATAGGTCTGAAGGCCTAAGACAAACTCAGCTTTAGCTTCCTCTGAGTATGTCAACTCTTTGATTTAACATGGTAGATTTTCAAGAAATCCTGCTTCATTTTAGAAGTTCTCATAAAATATGTAGTGAAATAATTCAATCAATTAGTTTAAGTGAAAAAGGAGATCTTTATAGAAGATAATATTGCTATAAAATGATAATGATTTCAAAAATATATTCTAAAATTGCAAAAGTCTTGTGATTTACTGGGTGTATTAAAATATAGCCACAATTTTACACTGAGTTTCAAAAGCTTATATGCTCCAAAGACTGAAATTCTTCAGATTGATGGCATCTTGGGATAGTTAAACACACAGTTTCATTCATTAAATGACTGCTAACCAGTAGGGAACAATTGAGAACTTATCATATTTCAAAGAAGAGGCAAATCGTAGCATGTAAGTAAGTCTAGAATGCTCAAGGCATAGACTGTCAACATAAACAAAAAGAAACCATATAGGAAATATGAAAACATTTATTAGAAGGCTCATTTTTATTTATATGAATTCATAAACTCTCACTTTTGAGTTAAAAATTAATTTAAAGGACTTTCATGATTTTATTTAAGTCTACTATACAATAAGAACAGAATATGCATATGTGTGTTAGTGTATTAAACTGAGAAATTGTTTAAGAAGAAGCACACTAACAAAATATCCTAAATTAAAACAATTATATAAACAAATAAAGTCACTACTTTAAATTAATGCATTTATTAAATATTGTTCTTTTTATAATCTCAGGTCCTAGTCTTTGTAGTTCAAAATAGTCACTAACACCAAGTATGTAAACTCAGAATAACTTATAAACTATTATTAATGGAGAAGCTATATTTTAATTATTACTGAAAAGTATACTATATAACTGTTTTGAGCTATAAACAAAAAAGAAGGAGGAATGCATATGAAGACAGAGGATGTACAAATAGACTAGACAGTGTTACTTTAAATGATCTATGTCTGGTTCCCTAAGAAAACCCTAAAACCAGAAGCATTAATGCAAATGGCTTGTTGGGGATTAAATTCAGGTCTTTGTGTCTACAAGGCAAGCACTTTACTGACAAAGTTGTCTTCCCTAGAGGGAAGAGCTTTAAGAACCTATCTTCCATTCTAGCTTTCCCTCAGCAAGTCAAAAGGCTAAAATTAATGTACCGTCTGACACACTTAACATACCTACCACTTTGTCATAAGTCCAAAGGACTGGACATTATATTACACAGATACTGGTCAGCCACATTCATTGTTGCTCTATTCACAATAGCTAGAAATGGAAACAACCTAAAGACCCTACAGGCAATAAATAGGAAACAAACATGTGTTCCATGTACACTATGGAATATTATTCAGCTGTACAAAAAAATAAAATCATGAACTTTTCAGGTAAATGGAGAGAATGCAAAAAAGATTTTATTGAGTGTGGTATTCCAGTTCCAAAAAGAGAAGTGTTGCATGCTCGAACTTAGTGGAGGTTTCTGTCTCTAAGTCTTCGGATTAGAGGTCACAGCCTATAGAAACTACAGAGACCATTTACCAAACTGAAACATAAGCATTGTCAGGATTGGGAGTGGGTGGGTGTGCTGTCCAGCTGTAAAGTGGAGAATACTAGGATGCAGGAAATATGATAGTAAAAGTAAGAAGAAAAACGGGAAAGGGGGTGCTACAGAAGGAAGACAGTGAATACAGAAGGAGAGGGGAAATAGATAAAATAATAAAGATACCTTTTAAAAACACAAACAAATTGCAATTAACTATTGACTCCAGAAAAATCTATAATATGCAATCCATATATAAATACACACATATAACTCTACTTTTTCTCACCTGGGCTCCCTCTAAGGGAATGAACTCCAAGACATGAGAAGCCCTCTTCTGAGTTGTTGGTCAGGGCTACCCAAGAGACTTCTCAAACATTTAACTTACTGCTGCCCTTGGTTACCCTTTAGACATGGAAGGTAAGTCCCTATTGCTGAAGACACTGTGTACTTTAGAAATAGGACCTAGAGACCTCTGAATTGGAACTGATCAGAGCACTCCTTGAAGACTAGAACCATACAAGCTTTCACAGGCAGGAGGCAACCAACAGTCCTGTTCAGCTATGATGACTAAGAACCACGTCAATAACCATCATAATATAATAACCCACAGTAGTGGCACGAACCTTGGTGCTAAGAACTCTCTAATAGGATTTAAGACCCACTCAAAAGGTCTACTACTAGAAAGGAGGCTAACTACTTGGTACTAGTGAAATCATTGCTATTGGTTGGAATATAAAACTACTACTTTACTAAGCTATCATAGAACAATAATCTATAAACATTTGCCCTTATATCCAACAAATACACGTGATTGTCGTGCTTATCCAAAATAACTCCCCATTGCAACAGATAGAGGCTACCAACAATATCCACAATTAGTCAAAACTCAAAAGTTGTAGAACCCCGTCCTAACTGATGAGTCTGCAGTCTATAAAACATTTCAACACTTAAGAATCAAGGAACATTATAAAAAAGAGACCATGAAGGCTGGAGAGATGACTCAAAAGGTTAAGAGTACTGGATGCTCTTCCATAGGTCCTAAGTTCAATTCCCAGCAAGCACATGATGGTTTATAACCATCTATTACACAATCTGGTACTCTCTTTTGGCCTGCAGGCATACACACATGCAAAACACTGCATACATCATAAATAAATAAATATTTTTTTAAAAAAGAATCATAGTGATTGTAGGAGCCAGATGATCAGGGAAATTGTTATGAGACTGTGACTCTTAGTGATACCAGAAGTTACAGCCATAAAGTCTTTTCCAACATAACCACTCATCCCTGAGCTGAACAAGGATAACACCAAACTGGAAAACAAAAACAAAGACAGGAAGCCTCAACCCTACACAAAGAAGTATAAGCAACTGAGGAAAGGCAGGAGTAGGAGAGGAGTTTTCCCCAAGGAAGAATACACCAATTGGTATTCCAGTGTCAAATATTCAGCCTGTATGGACTAAAGAGCTTGCATTTCTGAATATGTATGTATACACACATACACATATACATTGTCCTAATCTCTGTTCTATTACTGTGAAGAGACACTGTGACCAAGACAACTCTTATAAAAGAAAGCAATAACTAGGCCTTGATTACAGTTTCAGAGGTTTAATCCATTATCATGATGACAGGGAACATTGCAGCATGCAGGTAGGCATGGGGCTGGAACAGAGTTTAGAACTACATCCTGATCTCCAGGTAGAGAAAGATACTGTGACCCTAACATAGGCTTTTGAAACCACAAAGTTCACCTCCAGTGACATACCTCCTTCAGTGAGGCCACACCTCCTAATCCTTTTCAAATAGTGCCACTCCCTGATGACTATGCATTCAAATATATGAGCCTCTGGAGGTCATATTTGTTCAAACCACTATATACATATAAACATACATTCATATATACATACATACATACAAATACATACATACATGTACATAAACTTATAAATATATACAAGCAGTACAATATTGAAAAAAAGTATTTGGAGGAAAATGGAGAGGGAACTATGTGAGGGTTTGGAGGGAGGAAAGGGAAAGGGAGAATGTAATTATTTTAAATCTCAAAAAATAAAATTAAACTAAAATAAAAAGAAACATTAGTTCTTTAACTATCTAAGCATTTCTGACAGGTGATCAGAAAAATGACCCTAAAACAGGCCAACATGGATCCAGTGAGATATGCTTTAAGGAGGACTTGTGTTCTACTTATTGTCTGATCTTACACATCTACTCAAATTCTGTACCCAAAAGGTCACTGAAAAATCTACCATCCCTATTTCCCCTGTGTAGTCACCCAAATTGAAGAACATAGGTCATTTTGCAGAACAATAGACAACAGATAGATAGTGATAAATCTGTCTTCTTGTTCATTCTTCATGATATTCTATAGATATTCATTCCTCCTCTTCCTCTTATTTTTCCTCCTGCTCTTCCTCTTCCAGGTCTTCAATCCAAGAGATAAGGCTTTATTATGTAGCCCCAAGCTGGTCTCAAATTCTGAATGCTCATGTCTCAATCTCCAACATGCTGTAAGATTAGAGACAAATATTTTAAATCTAATTGAACTTTCTAGTGTGTAGATACTAGGCAATAACCTGTCAGTTGTTGCTCCGTCTTCCCCTAACACATTATACATCCTCCCTTAGCTTATGAAAAGACACATGTAAATTAAATCAACGTATTTGTATATGTTTCATTATATTTACAAAATCAGTCATGACAGTACATTCTCCATGTTATAATTGTAATTGACCATTCCCACTTTATATTGTTAGCATTTAATATATTTTTAGTGTGCAAAAAGAATATGTACTCTGTCTTGGAAATTGTACTTACATTATATTAGAGATAAAAGTATTAAATTTAGATGGTATGAATGGAATAGCATGTATCTGTGTTATAGTATGTCTATGCTTAGTCCAGGGAGTGGCACTATTAGAAGATGTGACCTTGTTGGAGTAGGTGTAGTCTTGTTGGAGTAGGTGTCTCACTGTGGGTGTGACATGTTTAAGACCTTCATCCCAGCTGCCTGGAAGGCAGTATTCTGCTAGCAGCCTTCAGATGAAGATGTAGAACTCTCAGCTCCTCCTGCACCATGTCTGCCTAGGTGTTGCTATGCTTCCACCTTGATGATAATGGACTGAACCTCTGAACCTGTAAGCCAGTCCCAATTAAATGTCCTTTATAAGACATGCCTTGGTCATGGTGTCTTTTCACATCAGTAAAACCCTAAGACAGTATGCATATGTAATCCCAGCACTGGGAAACAGACAAGGCATACATATCTCTGAAATGTGCTGACCAGAGAGTCTAGCCAATCACTGAGAAACCCTGACTGAAGGAGTTTAAGATGTAGAACAGCTATGGAAAATTGCTTACACTGATCTCTGGTCTAAGTACACAAGCACACATGTGTAGATATACTCATGCACTAACATGAACACCTACACATGCTTATAAACAGTAATTTAATGAATTCATTAAATTATCTAATTATTGAATTCAGTCGTTATGGCAATTGGAGAACCAAAGATAGGCCCTTTAAGTCTCAACTTTCTTCTCTGTGCAAGTACAACACCTTAAATATATTTTATTATTTTATATTTATTTTATGTGCATAGGTGTTTTGCCTGCATATGTGTCTGTGTTCCATGTCATACTTCATACCCAAGGAAGCCAAGGAAACATGCCAGAACTCTAGTTACAAATGGTTGTGTGTCATCTTGTGGATTCTGGGAATGAACCCTCTGTCCTGTGGAAGAGCAGCCAGTGTTCAATGTGTTTAAAGTAAAATCTTTATGTAAACATTCTTAACATTCTATATATTACACATACATAATATCTCAAGTGTGTTGCTATTGCAGAGCATACCTGTGTTTGATCATCAACTATGCTGCATTGGAAGTTGCATATGAGATTAGGACATTCTATCAGTGGGTTATCTTTGTAGGAAAGTCCATCTCTTGGTGAACTTGGTGTACTTCTCAGGAAATGAACTGAGGGGGGAGATGTCCTGCCCTGTGTTTAAACGCCACCACCCATAGGCTGGGATCCTGGGATAAATTACCCAGGAGAACAGGAAAGTTTGTCATTGCAGATGCACTTACCCCCCCCCCTTCACTCTCACCACCCTTCCTTCTACCCCCTTTTCCATCATGAAGTAAGCTATTGGGCTTGATCTCATCACTCCTGTCTATTGTGGTCTGCAACCCCTAAATCTAAATAAGCTGCAATCAATCCTTCTTTAAACTGTTTATCTCAAGCAACTGTCACTAATAAACTTTAGGCATACATAAGTATGACCATACCTGTACTCAATCATATATAGAAGAAATCTACAAATGATACCATGACTTGTAATGCGGAAAGAATATGGCTTATAACTCTCACTAATGACCATTTTATTAGTTCATATAAAGACATTACCTTTTTCACTTTTTAACATTTTGTTCTATTTTGGTCCTAAAACCAGTTCTTCTCTTTTTGTTACCTTCAACATAGAGCTAGTCTTTCCAGGGCATGACTTTTCCGGCTTCTGAAAAATGCCTCCTTGTAAAACCTACAAAGGACTATCACACTTCAAACAGTTCCTTCAGACATTTCGATAAGTGCAAATGAAGTTCTTAATCTTCTGGCAGATCCATAATGTCTCACAGATGTGCCCCGAGCTAAGAAAATCACATGGACAGCTATATGAGGAGTGTGGTCCAGGAACAGCTGCTAGATTGCTGCCTGGCCCAGGAGTGATGCTCCCAGCTGCTTTTTCATCCTTCCTAGAGAACTGTTAAGATGAAGCCATGAGAGGATCTTCTCTTAATACAGCCAATCAGGAGCCTCTTTCGCCAAACACATTCCTCTGCAGATGACTCAAGGAAAAAAAAAAAGAAATAAAGTCCCTGAATCATTTCAAAGATAACCTTGCCAGAAGGAACATCTCCCTTAGGGGAATACGAGAATGAGGCAGGAAAGAGACAGAAGGAAGAAGTAAGAAAGGACACACCCTGGTTTCTGTGTGTGCCCTTTATAGGATGCTTTGTTTCCCTCAAGAAATCTGTACTTAAGAAAATTCCACAAGGGTATGTCTTTACATATTAGTTCCAGGGCAGGCAGAAAGTAAACTTTATTTCATTCATTCTTGTTTGCTTGTTTATTGCTTTGTTTTCAAGACTGGATCTCTCAACATACTTCTGGCTTTTCTGAAATTCACTCTGTAGGCCGGGCTGGCCTCGAAGTCACAGAAATCTGACTATATCTGCTTCTCAAATACTGAAGTAAAGTCAAGTGCCTCTTTGCTCCACTCAGAAATGAACTTTGAACCTGAACATGCTCAATTTGCAAGGTCTCATCCATTAATCAAAATCTTTCTATAAACTTCTTTTCAGTATCAGATTATACAGTTACTTCAAATCAATCAACAAAAACACAGGTTAATCCTATAAATGAAAGTACTCTTTTTACATAAAGGAAAGTATTTTCTGAGCATGACATTTACTATTTCAAGTTACCTGTAATATATATGTTTTTAATGAGACATGGATAAATATAGCATTTTTACAACCTTACATATTACCAGATTCCAGCTTTTTTTCTATAAGCATTAGACATTTTATTCCAATGCTTCACCTTTCAATTTCTTTTTCTCATTACAAATGTATTCATTTTAAAGATCTTCTAGTTTAACAAGTGCTCATTTCAGAGGGCTTTCTGGAATGGATTTTTTACCAGGGAGATAATTTATCATATCGAGTACTGTCTCTCAAGATAAAAAGGAAATTGGTAGGTAATAAACATTCTCAATGTACCCAGAATATTTGCAAGTGAAGTCTTTAAAATAAGACACATGCATTTGGATCCACTTAAATACCATGTGATGCAGTACCCAACATGTGTGCATTTAGTTCTAACCATTTTTTTGAAATTGGCTTTCTTTCCTGGCACACTGTTGCAGAGATTTTGTAAGGATTGAAACATAACCATGGTTCTAAGATAACTAAGAGTGATACTTCTATTTTATAACACACATACCTATTACAGATATAGTCTATTTTAAGAAATACATATTTCAAAACATATTTTTCTGAATATAAGTATATATGTATGTTTTAATGAGGAACATTATGAAAGCTTGTTCAGCAATGCTATTATATTTGGAGTTTATGGTCTTATGAAAATTAGTCTTAAAATGAGGTTTTTTAGGCATATATCTATCTGTTTTTAGAAAAGCAGATGTGTAAGACTTTATCTGATGTGTATGTTTATAGGAAAATTAGGCTATCACACAGAATTTTCAGTATTCAAGTCTGCTTAAAGAGAAAAATCTTCCTTTTTTCCTACATCTAAGTAATAAAAGATGATATTGTGAACAAGTATTTAACAAACCCCAAACAAATCCTGTTGCAGAAGCATTTGACTCACTTTCTGAACATTTTCTACCACTTAAGTTATGTACCAAGCAGCCCTGGTTAAAGAAGGTGGTTCCAGATGCTTTATATGCATGTAGCATAAGTACCGCATGGTAACCAACCACCACTGTGGATTCAAATTTATTTTTAAGTAATGTATATATGTTTCTTTGCAAAAACAATCACCATCACTCCATGAAAATTAATCCTGTTTGGATAATTTTATATTAACAATATTTTAAACAGTGCTAAATACTATTAAGGATAGAAAGCCGAGTACAGGAACAAGGTGACAGGATTGCTGGGTGGGAAGAGATTGAAATGCTCTGATCAAAGAGAGCAATAGGAAGGGAGAGACATAGGAGCACAAAATCCCATGATGAACATGATCGAAAGAGTGGTTGATTAGAAGAAGAAAACTTTAGCTTTAGCTATGACCAGAAACTCAGACAACTTCAGTCAATAAACTTGTAAAATACAGTTCCTAGTTTTAGTTTATTCTAGGTATAAAAATGAAACATTAAAAACCTTTAAATAAGCATCAAGAAGAAAATCTAGTAGCATTTCAGGAAGCCATTACCAAGTTTGTCCCAGCTACTCTTCAATCACTGTAACAATTGGAGAGCATAAGAGCAGGAAGCGCTGCTTCCTCTTAGGCATAGTGCTGGAGCAGCAGATAAACACTTACATCTTTATCCACAAGCAGGAAGCCAAGAGAGAGCCAGCTGGGAAAGTTAAAGGCTTATAAAACTTCAAAGCCCATCCCAAGGGACACATCTCCTCCAATGAGGCCACATCTCCTAACCTCAAACACTTGGTTGCAGCTGAGGATACCATAGTCAACCTTATAAACCTACTGAGGCCTTTCTTACTCAAACCACAATAATGTAAGGCAGGAATCATTTCTGGAATTATTGTCTTCTTTTCATCCCTACTACCTAGCCCTACTCCTTTCCTCATGAAAATTACTCAGAATATATATATATATATATATATATATATATATATATATATATATATATATACACACACATATGTACAAACACACACATCTTTGTATATAGGGGCATATGTACAAACACATTTGTTGATTTCAAAACATTTGTGAGAATAGTAGGTCCAAAGATGAATCTTATTCTTCCTTCTGGCAATGCCCTCCTTTCTTCTTTGAAAAAATATTTAAATTACCATTCTATTATTTACAACTGAAAAATATAATTTTCACTCATCTTTATTTGGTTTTATCTATCAGAGCCAGCAGGTCAATCAACACTCTCCACGTTTATCAAAACCTTCTGTATCTGACATGATATTCCACCGTAGGTGTTAGATCTGTCTCTATTATACACAGTTTTCTCTATGGGGCAATGTAGGAGTCTTCTTTATATTCACAGCAGTATGATTTTTCTTTTTTTTTTTTAATGTTTTTTTAAGATTTATTTATTTATTTATTTATTTATTTATTTATTTATTTATGTGTATGAGTACACTGTAGCTGTACAGATGGCTGTGAGCTCTGGCCTGCTCGCTCTGGCCAGCTCGCTTCACCCCACCTGCTCGCTCCTTGCTCGCTCCGGCGTAATTCACTGTAGCTGTCTTCAGATGCACCAGAAGAGGGAGTCAGATCTCATTACAGGTGGTTGTGAACCACCATGTGGTTGCTGGGATCCGAACTCAGGAACTTCGGAAGAACAGTCAGTGCCCTTACCCGTTGAGCCATTGTGCCAGCCCAACAGTATGGCTTTTCAATGCTGTTTTCCAGAACTTTTACATACAGCCTACAGAAAGCTTTATGTGTCCAATATATGCTTTAGTAAGAGAATACAGCAGAAATACAAGATAAATCTATTATAATATTTTGTAATATAAGCATGATGACTACAGACTGACTATAAATATGGAACACACATTCATCATCAAAAGCTCTTTCTAAATTTAAGGTTAGTGCTATTTTGAAGTATATGACCCATGTTTTTAAATTTTGGGGCTTAATTTCTAGGAAATAATGGTCATAGTGTATCTAGAAAAGACACATTTTAGCACACTCCCAAAAGTAGTGCTTTCTTCTGGGAATGTCCCCTTTTGACCCCTCACTCATTTTCAATCATATTTCAAATTCATTGTTGTGAGAATAAGCTCTGCTTCATTGCTATATGCAAGTTATGGCATTGACATATAGTGGACATTTCTTCGCTTAAAATACACACACAAACACACTGCTTCAGAGTCAGCTACACACTTCTGCTGTAAAGAAATCCAGGAATGAGAGCTACCAGCTCTGCTATCTGTCAGCCGCTGATGGCAGCAGCCACTGATGCCCTGAAGCATTCCATGTGTCAGAGTTCTGCCCTTTACTCTCCTCCTCTCTGTTAATTTGGTCACTGTGTTTCAGCTTCAATTCGTCCCAGTAGTCAGTTTATACAACACATCAGCATCTTTCAAGTGTCTCTTGGTGTCACACAAAGTGAAAAAAAAATAATACAAGTGGTGACCTGATTCTTGTGACAAAAATATAGAAAACTCCTCTGTGTAGAAAAGTATAGAAGCAGAAGAGGTACATAAAAGATAACAAATGACACAGCGGAGGAAAGCTTATACGGGGGTGGGGGAGAGTGCCTTGCCATTTATCTTTGATCTAATAAAAATTAATGTTAGGAGAGATTCTATAATTGAGTCAATCATTCCATCACTTCAATCCTGTTGAATGTCTACTATGTGTCAGGCCTAGCACTGGCATGCTGAGATTAAATTAGTTGGTAAAACTGACAGAGTTTCTTTTTCTTTCAGAGTTTACATTTTACCAGTAGACATAGTCTGACAAAATCTAACTCAAGTGTGGTAAGAGAAATATGAGGAAGACTAGAAGTTATCTATACTTTGGTTTTAAAGTTTTCTATGTTTTCTTAAAAGAAGTGTCTGACCCATCTCCTCTATGACTTAGAGGTCAATAATCTTTGCTGTCAAATATGATAGTTAAACTGAAATCTGTTTAAAAAAAAAAGGAATACTGGCTACAGTATTAGAATGTGCACTGTCCCCAATCCAAGAGAGAACAGAACTATCCCAGGTAATGGAATTTTATTCTGGATAAATCATAGAGGTTAAGAGATGAGTGAGGAAACAGAAATAGAGAAAATTTAACATCAGTGATATAGAACAGACAAAAGACATAGGAAATGTGACTCAGTTTTGTGATAAATAGAAGTCACCAAATTATTTATGCAAATTCACTCTTGATGTTGCATTAAGAATGACTCAGAGAAGTTATAGTAGGAGAATCATGGAAATATTAAATAAAATTTTTCCATAATAATCTACTCAAGTGAAAGGATAACATAATTTGTATCAAGACTGCAGAAAAGTCAGCAGATGAGCTAGGTATTTTAGGAGAGATAGCAAACTTCATTCTTTAGATAAGCCATGAAATACTGAGAGAGTAGTAAGTAAAATGACTCCCAGAATCCAAACTCAATAGTTGCTGAAGCTCCCAATATTGGTAAGTTGTCTAGGCTCTGCCCCACAGTTACCTGGCAATAGCTAAGTATGCCTGACTCACTATAAAAGAGACTGCTTGACCCCTCCTCACTCTCTTGTTCTGTCCCTTCTCTCCCCATTGTCCACATGCTCATCATCAGTCTCTGCTCCTCTTCTCTTCTCTTCTCTTCTCTTCTCTTCTCTTCTCTTCTCTTCTCTTCTCTTCTCTTCTCTTCTCTTCTCTCTTCCTCCTCCTCCTCCTCTTCCTCTTCTTCTTCTTCTCCTTCTCCTTCCTTCTCTCTCTCTCTCTCTCTCTCTCTCTCTCTCTCTCTCTCTCTCTCTCTCTCTCTCTCTCTCTCTCTCTCTCTCTCTCTCTCTCTCTCTCTCTCCATTTCTCCCAACTCACAAATCTAATGCCCAATGTGGTTGTAATTCAAAATAAGGCCTATAAAGAGGTAATTCAGCTCTGACTATCAAATTTCATGATCTCATTTTTCTTAACAGCTGAGTAATATTCTATTGTGTAATGTTTCCCATATTCGTTTTCTATTTACCAGTTTGCGTACATCTATTTCTATCTATTGTGAAAAGAGCAGCAATGAACATGGAGAAGCAAGTATCTCTGTAGGGAGCTATACTGGCTTTAGGTATATACCCAAGAGTAATATAGTTGATCTTGTGGTAGATCTACTTTAAATTTTTTGGAGTAAGCTCCATACTGATGGCACCAGTTTAAATTCTTACCAGCAGTGAAGTTATCATTTATGCTTTAGATATGTGTTTCTTTCAAAATAGTTGTAAAGATTAGGTAACTAGTAAGACCACAACAAGGAGGAGGGCCCTTCAAGGAAGATCAATATTATATAGTATTAAAAAGTAGGAAAGGAGAAAAATGGGGCAGGGAGGATTAAATGTGAGGAAGGATGGGGGAACAAGGTAAATGAGTGTACACGGAGGGATAACTGATAGCAAAGGCCTTTAGAAAAAAACTCATATGGAAACCTCATATGGGAAACAATATATCCAGGCCATACCAAGTGCCAGTATGAAGGAGGCGAATAAAAACTTGTCCATAGTTGAGGAAGTATTGGTATCTGATTGCTGATAGGAGAGTGGGATCTGTAAGAAAAAAAATGAACTCCCCAAACCTGAATTCATCTAAGTAGCAGATGATCATAAATATGTAGGAAGATTATCAATAATCACCTTAGAATCCAAGTGAATATACATGTTAAAGCACACCCATTAAGGTTAAAAGGGAAGCACCATGGACCTTCACTCCTGGCATATTCTATCAATCACAATGCAGTGCAAGCCTGGGACCAGAACATCAGTTCTATATAAGGACTCAATTAACTACAAACAGAAAATTAGTTTTGGGCCCGGAATGGGTACATGCACCTATAAACTCAGAATCTTACTTGGAAGGCAAAGGCAGGAGGATAGCAAGCTCTACATCATCTTGAACTACAAAATGAAACCGTGCTTCAAAGGATGAAAGGAGAAAATTAAGAAAGCAGGCTGGTTACAAGGCCCAGTGCTTATGAGCACTGATCGCTTTTTCAGAGGACCTGAACTTAATTCCCAGCACCTATGTGGTAGCTCACAAAGGTCTATAACTTCAGGCCCAAAGAATCCAATGCGCTCTTCTGGCCTCTACAGATATTGCATGCCTGTGAGGGTATAGACATGTATACTGACAAAAACTCATACAGATAAAAGTAAATAAAGTCTAAAAGAAGGATAGAGAAAAAAATTAGGAAATGAAGAAAAATAAGAAAAAACCTTGTATAGATTCTTGTGTCGTTTCCCCTAAAATTCAGTACAATTGTTATTTTGGTTCTCATTACATGTTTATAAGTAGGAGATGATTTAACGTGTACAAAAGGCATGTGTAAGATGCATCCTGATGTGCCAGTTGATATAATAGGCTTGGAATCCATGGGTTTTGGTATCTGTACAGTGGGCCTGATCATGTATACAGAGGGATAATGCCAATGTGTAATTAGGAATCGTGTTTTGCAGTTAGTATCATTGCGAATAAATTCTCCTTTGGCTCAAATTAGTGAAAAACTGTCCCTAGAAACTACAAGAAATAAGCCTATTCAACTAATAATTTCAAGTAGTGATTATGGGATGAGTTGGCTTAAGGATAACAGCTGTGATCTCAGCCAGCTCCAAAATACCTATATCCAAGGAAAAATAATGGAATTCCCATGTAAACTTACGCATAAAACCCTGTCCAATTCTCCAACCAAATTGCTCCAATTAAAGTTCTGTTTTCCTTTAAAACTTTCGCTACTCCTGAAGATCTGCTGCAAGCTGTTCAAGTTTTCATGGTAGCTGTAGCAGTTTAGTATTTGGTTTCTGAAATATAACAAATGCCTCAGAAGTCTATGAATAGCAATCACACTATTTTCAATGGGATAAAATAATCTCTATCAATCCTGCTGGTTACAGACCTGAAGCAAGTTGACCAAAAAGCAAGTTGGGGAGGAAAGGGTTTATTCAGCTTAAACTTCCACACTGCTGTTCATCACCAAAGGAAGTGAGGATTGGAACTCAAGCAGGTCAGGAGGCAGGAGCTGACGAAGAGGCCATGGAGAGACGTTTCTTACTGGCTTGCTTCCCCTGGCTTGCTCAGCTTGCTTTCTTATAGAACCCAAGACTTCCAGCCCAGGGATGGCACCACCCAAAATGAGCCCTCCCCTTGATCACTAATTGAGAAAATGCCCCAGAGCTGGATCCCATGGATTTCCTCACCTGAAGTTCCTTTCTCTGTGATAACTCCAGCCTGTGTCAAGTTGACACACAAAACCAGCCAGTATGTCTCCCAAACCCTAACTACTAAATTAATAAATAACTTTCCATGCTGAAAAGTTGTTTGTGTTACTGCATGAAACTTGAAAAGCGTGTCTTTGGAATAAGCTACCACAATTTAGAACTATTCATCTATTATTATATCCAAATAACCTGAGCAAAAAAAAAAAAAAATGTTTTTCTGTTACACCCAAACATTTGACTGGTTTTAGATTTTCCCTATTTTACTTTCAACATATTATTTGCAATTATTATGTATTCCCAAACATAGTACAGAAACATTTGTAAGTACATTATGTGTAGGACTGTAGTAAAGCTCTGAGGAAGAGCCCATGAACAACGTGCATAAGATTCTGGTTTCTATGTCTATTAACAAAACTATGTCAAAACAAAGGACAGAATACTTTCAATTATTTGCTTTGGTTCTATATAGTATTATTTAAAGTGGTTCTGTAAAATACATATTTCAAGATTGAATGAAACTGATTATACCAGCATATATAGAGCATCACTCCCATTTAATATCCCTGTAGAAAGACTGAAGACTCCAGAGACACAGAAGACACACAGTAACCATGATTCTTGTCAGTTCAGAAATGAGTCACACGTTCCAGAAAGATTCAACATAGACACAAATATTACCAGTGATCTACAACTGACAAAGAACTGAAGTAAAAATTACACTGAAGGGAGATCCAGGAGGGACGTTTGTTCTTTTTAATTATTAACATCAAAGAGCAAATTTGATGGCATTAATCCAGCCTTGAAAAAGATGATACTACCTTTACAAAAGACAGATCCGTGGGGATCAATTTATAATACCAATGTAACTGAAAACATAATAGCATTCAACAGCACTAAAGCAAGAGCAGTTGAAATCTACTGATGGCAAGTAATAGAGTCTTTTTCTCCTTTTTACAAATTAATGCTTCAGAGACTGAGACACTGACAATTGTGGTCTCCAGAGCTCTGTTTCATTGCAGACAAACTTCAGCTCTCGTCCACACTGCATCATATGAGCTGCTTTCTTATCAAGTTTATTTGTGTGTGTGTGTGTGTGTGTGTGTGTACATAATATGTGTGGTATACAATGGTTATGGAAGTGAAAAAGTGTCCAGATAAAAATGTGACAAAGAGGTTCAGAGATGAAGGTCAGAGCTAGCATCCTTGCTTATCGTACGGGACACCTTGGGACCCATCACCAACAGACACACCAAAAACATACCACAAACACACAGACATTCACACACACATACACATGCCCATGTGAAAACAGTAAAGTACAGAATTTATATTTTACTTCTAGTGAGAGTTGTATAACAAGACTTTCAAAATAAAGAATATATAGTGATTTTGTATGAAAACTATAATATAAACAACATGCCAATCAAACTGGGAGTTCAGTCAGCATAGTCAATAGAAAGAAACAAATAAAAAGCAAA
>NW_022196905.1:74484276-74499269 GCF_008632895.1 Mastomys coucha | reverse complement strand
AAAAAAAACCCACAAACCATAAACTATAAAAGAGGGTAGAACTTTTAAAATGGAAAACAGAGGAAAGAAAGGAAGAAAGGAAGAAAGAAAAGAAAGAAAAGAAAGAAAGAAAGAAAGAAAGAAAGAAAGAAAAGAAAGAAAAGAAAGAAAGAAAGAAAGAAAGAAAGAAAGAAAGAAAGAAAGAAAGAAAGAAAGAGAAGGAAGGAAAGGAGGGAAAGGAGGGAGGGAAGGAAGAAAGTGTAGAGGAAAGAAGGAAGAGAGAAATAAAGGAAGCAATCTAAAGAGAGAGAAGAGGGGAGGAAGAAACAAAGAAAGAGAGAAAGAGAGAGAGAAAGAAAGAAAGAAAGGAAGGAAGGAAGGAAGGAAGGAAGGAAGGAAGGAAGGAAGGAAGGAAGGAATGAAGGAAGAATCTTTCCTTAAATGAGGATATAGGAGAACAAAGCACAGACTTGAGCCTGAGAGAATATAAGTAGGCTTTCGTGGGAGAGAAAAACAGCCCTGCTGACCTCTGAGCTGGTCATTACTGGAGAATGTGTGAAGAAGTGTTAGCAGAGGTCAGGAGATGGAAAGCAAAATCAAGGTTATGGGCCCTAGGAGACTGCTTGTTCAGGGCAGCCAGCCACTATATAGATTATAAGGATTTCAAGTACTAAATTTCTCCTGTTCTCAGCAATTTAGACGGACATTTTCCATACTAAGTATATCACTTTAACCTAGAAAGCATTTCTTGTAGCAATTCATAATATTTTTTTTACTGATATAATAAATTTTCAGTTTTGTCTTTAATAAAAGCACTCTTGTAATAACCAATATACATGAGCCTCTGGGTGCTATTAACTTGATACAATTGGATACTGCATAATGCCTAAGGTTTTCTGACATCTAAATATACGGTGTGTCCGTGTGTTATATGAGTATGAATGGCTCACAAAAACAATACTACAAAAGAAATTGACAACAGAGGACAGTGAGCATGAGCAGAGAGCATGCTAAATTAGTAGGAGAGACAGCCAATTAACCATGATGTCAGTATTTACGATAAGTAAGCAGACTGCAGTCATATAACCAAACTAACATTGCACTCACGATCAACTCAGGACTGGAGTAATGGATATGGACTTTTACGTGGAGTCAGTTGTGTATTACACGAATACCTAGATTCCCCAACACATGAGTAGACTTGGCAGTACACGTGTACTTTGTAACATTGAAAATATTTAATAAACTGTCACCTTTGAACGGAACTCCAGAACCCCTTTGTTCTTTCCCTACAATTGCATCACTGTAAAATCCGTACTGATTATTTTCAATGGAAGGTGGCAGCCTCACAGATGAAAGAGTTCAAAGCTTGTCTTGCACAGACAGCAGATGTTAGTATCTCGGTGCCACAACATTTCTGCCAAGCAAGCATGACTTTTCCTTCCTGCAAACAAACCAGGTGATAATTTGAAAAAATTGCACCTTATATTGCACCTGCAACAATATTTGTCACCAACGTTTAAATAACAGTATGCTCCGATTCTGTAGCTGGCTCACAAGACATGCTTAGGCTTATGATACCTACACTAATAACAACATCATTACAAGATGTGTGCTCACATGTGCACATGCAATATATATGAAGGGCTCCCTTTGTTTTCTTGCATAGGTACCGAATTTCCATTGCTTTCACTAATTAGATTTTCCTCAATGATTCTTAAAGGGCATTGAGAGCTTCTATCAAATGTTTTAAAATGACTTAGAACATTCTCCTTCACTGGAAAATTCTATGCTCAGAATCTGTTTCCTAAGTAATTGTCACTTTAATTTTATTTCAGACATTTCATTGCTTTCTGATTTTCTTTTTAAGATAGTTCTGATTTTTTTTGTAATAGGCTTTTACACTATGACAGTGATTCTAAACTGGATAAATGGATGCATTTTATGCTATTGGTAAGAGAGAATAAAAATGATATCACATTATTAGTTACTATGTTCAGCTATATAATCAACATATAATCTTTTGAAAAGCTTTACTTTTTTATATTTTTAGCAAACTATTTTTTAATTTACTGTTTTCATCTTTATCCAGTACACACTGTCTTTAACAGATTTGAACATGGGTCAGGAGGTAAAATGTTTGCTGGCAAACATGAATTGAGAGCTTGTACTCGGTTCCCAAAAATTCACTAAGAAGCCAAACAGGAAGAAATATGCTTATAATATCAGCCTGTTATGGAGGGATCAGAAACAGGCAATCTATGAAATTTATTGTACATCCATCTTAGCCAAGCCACTGAATTTCAAGTGAGAAATGTTGTTTCAAAAATAATAAAATAAAAATAGAATGTGATCTAAGGAAGGCACTGGCACCAACCTTGAGCTTATACACACCTATGTGCACCTGCAAACACACACACACACACAGATACAAAACACCACACTAACCTACCCACTATGGGACAATCATAAAAAATAAAAACTTTTCTCAACAATAGCAACATTTTTTTTTGAGACTGATGTTCATGGGTTAGATTAGTAAAGCAAAATCTAAATGTGTTTCTGACATCATTTCCATAGATAATCAGAACTCAAAGGTAGTGATCTAATTCATGGTTTACTCCATTGATGGATTCAGGATTGGAATTGAATATTGAAAGCTATGGAATCATAGGAGGCACCTCTGAATCTGCAGCTTACTGGTGGTGTGATTTTATGGACATATTTTTCCTTGCCTTCCTTTGTTCATTCTGCTTTCCACACATTACACAATGAGCCCCATGGCCTCATCTTCTCTTCAACCATAACAGCAAAGGCCTATTTATAAACTATAAGGAAGTCAGGAAAGAATATTAAAGATGTATTAAAATTATTTTATCTTCTTTATGTTCAACAATTAAAGTAAGGAAAATCTAGTGAATAAAGTATTAGGCGTAAGTCTGAAGTCCCATAAACACATAACTCATTAAGGAGAAATATTAGCACTTCACTGCGCACTAATCCTGTACTGGATATTGGGAAACCTCAAATAGCAATCTACAGCAAACCATTAAATAAAATAACAGATGCATGTGTATTCCTGGGTCCCAGGAATCATTCCAACTTAAATTGCCAGCTGCTGCAGACTCAGCTGGTGTTTGACTGTTGTCCAGTACACCCAAGGCACCCTCAGAATGAGAACTCGTAACTCTGGAGGAGCTCAGTTCTCTAGGCTTCAGAATCTCCTGCCCTACTTATTCATCGGGTTAGAAGTCCTCAAGAACGACCCTGAGAACAATTTGCCTATAAAGATGATAGCAGAATGTACACCCATTTGAACAAACATTTCGCCATCTTCATATGATCTTGAGGGTATGGAGCTGACAGACCCAGGGTCTTTGTGAGGTGATGGGGTAATGGGGTGATGGAGGAAATGAAAGACTAACCACAAGGTGAGCATCGCCTCATATCGATCGGCTACTAGAGCAGCAGGTCAGAGAAAGAAAATGGGAAAAAAAGAAAACCAAGAAGAGTCTGTAACTCCTGACTAAGCTAAGACATTGTCTTGAACTCAAAAGTAACAAGGCACAACAGACACCACAATAAGAATAAATCTGTAATAGTCACCACTCCGGGAACAAACTGTTCGGATAAGAAGGAAAGCTTTTAGTTTTGCTAATGTTGAAGGCATACTTCTTGACTAGGAATACTACCTTTCTAAAAGCAATAAACTGAAACACCTGACTGCACCTAGAGTCATCTGAGGCAATCAAGCTCCTGGCTTCAAATCCTTCCAAGACACCCCTTAATAATGGACTATTATCCGGAAGTGTAGCTAAATTAACCATTTCCGCAAGTTGCATTTTTGTCAGTATTTTATGATAGATAGATAGATAGATAGATAGATAGATAGATAGATAGATAGATAGATAGATAGATAGATAGATAGATAAGCTCCTGCAGGTTTGTGGATGTATGCATGTGGCAGAACTTCCCCTAATGAATAAAGGTTTCAAGGAGCCAATCACTGGGCGAGTCGGCAGGACTTCCAGGTCAGTCAGAGGAAGAGGGGAAGCAGGAGGAAAGATTCTTCCTTTTGGAGGGTGGAGGGGGGACAAAAATGTAGGTGGCAGAGACGCCCGGATCAGGTGGCAGATCTGCTGGAATCTAGTGATGTTAGTTGCTGTGCCCAAAGATCTGTTGATTCTAAACTAAGTTTGTGTGGTGTTTTCCTTCAAGGGGTGACTCATCTGGGTACCAGCGAGAAAGGCAGCAAAGCATGGGTTTGGGAGGAGGGCACCCCAACCAGCAGTAGGAATTTTAAAAGCGTCGGGCTGGCGAGGGTCACCAGCCTTGGGAACTTAGAGAGCCAGGTGGAGAGATTTCAGAATTCTGGATCAGAGAGTCTGCAGGGCTGAGAATAGGCCAACCTGTCCACCGGTGCCTTGGCAGCGTAGCATGGATTTCCCTGCAACAAATGCAGAGTATCTCAGCTCCCAAACAATGGGGAAGCCTTTCAGTATGCAGAGTCAATAAACGTTTCATTCCATTAATTAACACCACCCCACACACACACACAAATACTTACTTTGGGCAAGATTCCCCCACTATGTTCAGGAAAA
This sequence comes from Mastomys coucha, assembly GCF_008632895.1. Taxonomy (NCBI): domain Eukaryota; kingdom Metazoa; phylum Chordata; class Mammalia; order Rodentia; family Muridae; genus Mastomys; species Mastomys coucha. Next base: position 74,494,689 of record NW_022196905.1, on the reverse strand, counting down.
TAATGTTGGAGCTGGTTTGAGAGCAGTAGCTCTGTTGAGTGTCCTTTCAAAAGTTCCTGATGTTATATTTCTCTACTATTTTCCCCAAGACTTCTGTAAAAGCTTGTTAAACATTACAAGCTGTTTTTTTTTTTTTCCCCAGAGATTCCTATAGGGAACTGAAATGCCAGCTATGTGCATGAGACTAGATTGAACCAGTTATGACCAGCAATAGCAGCCATAGCAGCCTGACCCTGAAAGAAGGAAGATTTAAGAAACGTGGTAGGGTTGGAGAGATGTTTCAGCAATTAAGAGCGTACTCATTTCCTCTAGAGAACCCAAATTCAGATCCCAACACCCATATCAGATAACTGACTACCTTCCGTAACTCCACTTCTAGAGACCATCTGATACCATGGGTGCCTGAATACAAGTGCACAAACATAGACTTTTTTTTAATTAGCTATGGGGTTTTTCTTTTTATATATTTTTTAAATTTTCTTTATTTACATGTCATACGATATCTCCTTTCCCAGTTTCCCCTCCGAATAAAATAAAATCAAAACAAAAACAAAAACAAACCCCTGTTCCCTCTCCCTGCCCCTTGCTCAACACCCCACCTTCTCCTGCTTACTGGCCCTGGCATTCCCCTACACTGGGGCATAGAATCTTCACAGGGCCAAGGGCCTCTCCTCCCATTGATGACCGACTTGGCCATCCTCTACTATACATATGCTGCTGGAGCCATTAGTCCCACCATGTGTACTCTTTGGTTGGTGGTTTAGTCCCTGGGAGCTCTGAATGAAAAAAACCATATGATCATCTCATTAGATTCTAAGAAAGAATTTGACAAAATCCAACATCCCTTCATGATAAAAGTCTTGGAAAGATCAGGAATTCAAGGACCATATTTAAACATAGTAAAAGCAATATACAGCAAACCAGTAGCCATCATTAAACTAAATGGAGAGAAACTTGAAGCAATCTCACTAAAATCAGGGACTAGACAACTCTCTCCCTACCAATTCAATATTGTACTTGAAGTCCCAGCCAGAGCAATTAGACATATTTTTTTAAAAAAATTATTTTTTAAAAGAAGAAATATTATATTACCCAGTAAAGACCAACCTGTAATCTTTGAGGAGAGTAGAGAGCAGAATTCTGTATTCTGTCTCCAGATAGTTGTTGGAGATGGTAAACACTAATGATAAAAGATGCCTATGCCTCACCTAGAGATTACCAGCATTCTACAATACATGACTCTGGTATAAAACACTGGGAACACTCTGCAATGAGAGGGAATGCCAGCTACATAACCTTCACACCGATTTCTAGGATCGTTAGAGTGAATGCTACACACTTCACAGCAAATGTCCAGGCTTTCTTTATTAACAATAGAGTTCTTCAAATCTTGTCTCCATTTTGGTGCCTTTTGACACATTTAAAAATCTGTCACTTAAAAGAGTTTAAAGGGTAGGAGATACCCCAAATGAAGTATATGTGTTCACCTGTTCATTTTGACCTCTTAAATGTAGTAATTCACAGCTAATGTTTTCATTAACATCTGTAAGAGGGGAAAATATTATTTCCCAAATGCTTGAATAACCTTAACCCTTTATACATCATTGGGTTAGATCTCTCTAGTTCAATTCCCAGCAAACCTAGTGCTCCCATGACCTTCAATCTGAGGGATAAGGGGCCAGGTATTATGCAGAAATTAGCAAATGTGAAGAGGAAAACAGTAGAGAATACAAACAGGAAAGACTAATCCTAGGAGAACAAGGACTCTGGGCTTTTATTTCTTTCCTTTCCAACAACAATGGATCTCAGAGCATTTGAACCATTAATGAGCACTATGCTGGTTACCTCTATGTGTATGTGTGTTGTATGTCAAGTCTTTTTAAAGTAAATTATATCTACCAGGTAAGGTGACACCATCTTTAATCTCAGCACTCAGAAGACAGAGGCAGGCAGCTCTCTGTGAGTTCAAAGACAGCTTGGTCTACAGAGCAAGCTCCAAGCGGGAGGGCCAGAGCTACACTGTGAGACATTTTCTCAAAGAAATAAATCAAAGAGCTCACTTCATAGCCAGCTCTTAACCTGATGGCACTGTGTAACTGCCTGCTTTATCCCAGTCAATTAGTGACACTTCCCAGAGAGTGCTCAGACCCGTGAATTGATTTACACATAACTCCACCATAATGGCTGAAGAAACTTAATAAGGTATCGGGTATCCCTTAAGGGCTGGTGACCTTCACCCTAGAACGACTGTAAGATACTGGTGGCCTGCAAGCAAGATAAGAATACTCCCACAGCCAAAGATTAGGTGGAGAGAGAGCTCAAAATTAGAGATCTCCATCCCATCCTCCTCTTGGAGGTCAGGAAAACTCTTGGAAGAGGGGGAGGAAGAATTATAGGAGCCAAAGGATTCTAAGAAACCACAAGAACATGGCCCAGAGGATCAACTAAGCTGTGCTCATAGGGGCTCACAGAGACTGAATCAATACGAAGCATGCATGGTTCTTGGCTGGGTTCTCTGTGTAAGTTATGGTTTTTACCTTGATGACTTCATGGGACTCTCAACAGTGGAAATCGGGAGGGAGTCTATCTAACACTTTTGCCTGTTTGTGGGACCCTTTTCCTCCGACTGTGTTGCCTCTTCCAGCCTCGATATGAGGCTCTCTGCCTCATATCTCTGTCGTATTATATCTTCTTGTACTGTGCTAGGTTGATATCCCAGGTTCACATATATGTAATGCACCCACATAACTTATATGTTATCCTCAAAGGTATTGAGCAGAGGAATTTTATTTATACCTAGGGAAAAATTAACATGAAAATTTTTACCTAAAGTTTTGTTTGTTGGGACCTTAATACAAGTTATATTCCCTTTGGGCTATTGAAAAAAATTTAAAAGTATTATAATGCAAGTATATCCTTATTAAACACATTTACTAATTTTTAATATTTAAATTATATATTCTGAATTTAAATTTTAACACTATTGCAATGTAAAAAATCAAGATATTAAAGATATTTTTGCTTAATATGATATATATGTGCTAAAATATAATCTAATAATTATTGATGTGAGAACCACTTCATAGATACTAAAAATAAAATTGCTGATGACTCTTTCAATAGTCTCATATTATTGTACACTGTGTCTAGAAATTTACAGTCTGGCAAATTTATTACTGTGTTATATTTATCACATGATATGACTTTCATTCTAACTGAAATTTGTTCTAAAATTTGTATATTGGTATACAATTTGGTATAATTGTAATTATTGTCAGTGATAGTGTAAATTAAAAAGCTTTAGCATTTCTGGTCTTAAATTTAATCTTAATTTTTGTCATCATATTTTTTCAACAAGTTATTACCTGATTAAGCATAATTGTTTTCATTTACCAAAACTGAATCACTCCAGAAATAGAATTCTTATGAGTTAGAAGGAAATGCATGTAATCAATATGAGTTAACAAGTAATTCAATAAATATTCTTCCTAATTGATAGGAAGTTTGTTTTAAAAATAAGCACAAATATAAATTTTGTGGTTTTTTTTTTTTTACTTTTTTAATCTTTTATTACAGTTTTTATAATGACAGTTCATGTGTCTATCCTTACACCTCCTATTGCTATGGAATAGTAGTTTGTGTTTACCTAGTATTTGCTATTAGAATCACTTTGATTTTTGTGGGTCATTTTGCAAATGGCTTTCATTCTATCCTATACATCATTGAAAAGCAAACTCCCCTGATTCCTTATAATTGTGTTTCTTCAAAATGGTACCATCTTTCACATCTTTCACCAGTACACAATACATCTAACTCTAGCCATTTGTTTGTTCTGCTGGTTAAGAAAACATATCTGTTGTTGCTCACTTGCACAAAGATTCTTACAGACGTATCACACTTGACAGTTTCATTACTGTCAAGGATAACAGTACAGCTCATGCAAATGTCCTCTACTGTCAAAAGACAAGGGTATCTCATGTCCTAGATGCCATCTTACACAGGAAATTACACTCATCTGAAACAGGGACTTCTGGAAGTTGAGAGGAAAGGCTGCTTGATAAACCGCATTCTTCAAAAATTGTCCATCAATCAATAGAGGGGAAAAAGACCTTCAGATTTTAGGCTCCTTCTTTTAACATATACATATGGTCATGCCAGGTTTTCTTGAATGAGATCAGCCCAAGGACATTAGTAATCAGAAGGGCAGATTCTGAAAAACTTAATCAGCTGTAGAAGTCTATTAACTAAATAACATGAATGAAATGAAACTATAGGGAATGCTCCATGCTAACTCTGATTTTAGGTTGTATGGTTTAAAGAAGTGGAAAAAGGGTAAAAGGCTTGAAAATAAATGCATCTAGACTGGTCTAAAATTTTAACTGGAATCTGAATTCATCACACATATTTAAATGAAAAAGCATGTTGTGATAAATCACACAAATGTTTTTAAAATTCACACCCAGTAGGAATATATCTCCCAGGATTCTCTCACTATATTTAGTGTGAATACCTAACTCAGCTATCTGTGACAACTCTAAGTTGTCTGGTAACTAATAGGGCAGGGACATTTGCTTCGAGAGTAACCAGACCTGCTAGTGTATTTTCTTTCCTTTGTGCCCTGCCATACACTTTTTTTAAATATCAAGATACATTATATCAAGAATGCTGCACTTGTACTAGCATTACAAAAACAAACAAAAAAAAAAAAACAAAAACAAAAAACAAAAAAAACAAAAAACCTCCAATTTTCAATTGCCTTTAGGATGAGGTAGGAAAATTTAATCTATCATATTAGGCTATTGACTGGAACACTTCCATATCATTATTCACATTTTTCAAAGTATTACTCCATGTCACAAAGGTGAGAGTGTTTTATAAAATATAAGTTCATGAGAAATGGAGTTAAATAGTAGTTACTCATCTATGAATAGTGTAGGGTTTAACCTCTAATCCTCAGCAGCCTATTGTATCAATGTGTTTTTCAGAACTTAGATGTCTTCCATGACAAAAAGATATACCAGGCAAAATATCACATTCTTTTTTCTCTGAAGCTAATAGAATAAGAAGGTGAAGATTTAGGAGGCATTTGTGTGTTTGGGGCTCTGTGTGAGTGAAGTGTTAGATGAATTGGCTAACAAAGAGCCTATGCTTAAATCTGTAAGTGAACTGGAAAAATATTGTCACTAATGGAAAAAGGGGCAGAGGCTTTACATCTTTCCCGTATTCCATCTCACCGTGGAGTCAATGGGGCGAGAAATATAGGCAAGTACAGGACAGAGATTCATGGCTGAGAACTCACGGAGAAACAGCTTAACATCTTAGAAAGATCGGAGATGGCATCCCCAGCCATTCATTATCTAAGAGTCACAATAGAATGCATTGGCTTGAGCCTGCTACCCACCACACAGGGAGTTTTGAGCTAGAGGCAGTATTATGCAGGACTCTGAGAAGAGTTTTGGGAATGAGACAGCATAGGGTCCTTGACTGGTTCTGTCACTCCAGTGTTTTGTAGTCTTGGCAATGCCGATTCATGTTTCTTAGCTTTCATTTCTCCATATTGACAAATGCAGCTGATAGCATAATGCTGAAGTGCACCTGTGCCTGTAAGTCAATTTCTGCTGCTTTCAACACTGCACTGATGAACCTTACATATTGACTTACAATAGCATCCTGCAAGTCACTGATTGATTTAATCGCCACTGTAGTCCATTAGTTACTGATAGGCTTCTTAACATCTCTGAGTGAAGATCTGCTGTTCCAAGTGATGACTTTAAAAATTGTGCAGTAAGTCAAACACTATATGCTTGCCAGTTCCTTTAGGGAGGTAAAAAGATTCCCAGTCTGACATAAAACACAATCTTCTCTGATAAACCCCCAATGGGAGATTAAGTACATACCATTTAAGAGAAACAACAGGAAGCGTTGATTTCCATATTTGGACATTATTAACTGGAAATTTTTGTCCTATGATCCTAATAGAACTCCATGTACCATTTCAGGGTACTCGTCAATGTAACTGAAGATACTTCTCATGTAGATAATGCCTTGGTCTTTACTTAAGACAGATTCCATGACTTATGATATCTAGGAATCATTCTTAATTTGAAAATTCATTGTAATAAGTGGGATTGATTTTCATGCGTAGAGAACACAAAGGTAGACTAACATTTGAAAACCGAAAAGCACCATATGGTTTAAATTACTATGTTCTACTTAATCTTGAGACTACTTTCAAAATGAAAAACTATTCTGTTCTGCTTCTTTCTTTTCTACCACGCCTGATGCATTAGCACTTCCTAAACTGCCCCCGACTTCTTTGGTGCTATTCCCTTTCTGTGTTTAGGAGGTCCTTTGTCCAATTCATGCAAGGGTCAGCCTAACTGATATATCTCATGGGATCGTTGCAGACTTTCCTCTTCAAAGACTTCATGCAAAATTCTATGACGTCACAGTCTTTAACCTTCGATTTTGATTTAGAACATGACATTTTTATTTACAGGTAACAAACTATACTTTTCCTTTGGTTTGTTTGGAGCACTAAAAGTTGAATCCACGGCTTACCCATTCTATACAATAGCGCTGTTGCTGAAGGACAAGCTTAGGACAAAAATGAAATGATCTTTCTTATGTGACTGAATGATTATACATTTACATCAGTTACCGATACAGTCTAGACACTGTAGGAGACATGCTTCATAATTAGGCATTGGCATAAGAAAGTGGGAGAACACTAGGCTTATTTCCGAGATGACTTTGGTGGAAGAGGGGATACAACAAATTACTCACTGCCTATTTACTTCCAGTGTTCAGTGTTATATCCAGTCTTGATTGTGCAAAGAAGCCTAATGCCATTTTCCTGACATTTTTCCTTCGAGAGACCAATTTGCAGTCATGAGTAGGAGAGGTAAAGGTTGAGGACAGGGCACAGTTATCTTTGCTTCACATCTGGCTAAGAAAATACCTCCCATTGTAATAACACAACCAGTAATGCCTGCAGACAAAAGTCTTTGCTGCACTAATGTCAAGATGTTAAATTTCAAATAAACTGAAGTTGAGTGATAGAAAAAAAAGCAGTGTGCTACTGTCCTGGGAAGACTCATTAAATTTTATTATTCAGTGTCACAAAAATATATAACTAGCTCTCTGTAGGAAACAAACTTCAAAAGCTATGCTACTCTTCAAGTAGTTAACATCGAACAATGTTTTAATAAAACTATAATTCTCACCTAGCACTTACTAAAATTATTTTAACTTTTATTCCCAACACTCTAATTGCTTTCATTGCCTAGTAATGTCTTTCCTTCAAATAAACAGATACACAAATAGAAGAAAATCAGCAACTGAATGATCAAGGAAACCAACAATATGATGTTTTATCTCTTATATAATTTCTCTTTGATCATATGTTTAAATAGTTTCATTTAATATATATGCTGTCTCTCCCATTGATTCACGGGTCATGATAAGAGAAACACCACTTCCCCGTAGTTAATTTAATTTTCATACATATCGAAGCCACGTGGGATGATACCAATTTTTCTATACCAACTCCAAATCCATTTCCCTCAAAAATGAAATAGCTGGATAGATTAATTTATTTGGAATGAAGCCTTTAGGTTGTTCTTGATATTGTTTCCAAGGCAACTATGGTCCAAGTGTTGCCAACAGTCTGCCTCAGTAGTACATGGTATTTACAGCTACGGCACTCCTTTGGAGAGTAGAGTACTGTCCACAGGTAAGCTGAGTCAATGTTGTCAACCTTTGACATTCTCCTGGAGTATCTGTGAACATAACAAAAGACAATTCAATGTTATTTCAATTATTCTATACAAAATTTGCCAATATAATTTGCATTCTTTTCAAGAATATTGGAAATATGAAGAATAAAAGTAAGTTACAGAAATTTGGGAAATGGAAGAAGAGAAAAGCTAGTTCAGAAGAGGGATGGTAAGTTTCTGACGTACAACGTCAGTGGGGACGTGAGCAGAGAGATTTGTCATGGTTAAAGTTCTCAACCAAATGAGTGGTTATAGACCCTGAGGAACAAACAAATGGTTAGGGTAGCTTTCTTGTTTCTGTCTTAAGTTATAAATTGGAGGCTGTTCCTATACATCAATGCATAAAGTCAGATGAGTAGACTGGGACTGTGGCTAAGGTGATGATGATGACTTCAAATAAGAAGAGAGATAAAGGATTGATGCCATTAGTTAAACAGGGCATGCGCACTCCAAGTATAAACTACAGTCCACAGGTCAAAAGAAACTCAGCTTGCTAATTCGTGCAGTGTCTGAATGCCAGTGTTTATAAAAATGTGACTGACTGGTGACTCTTCCAAAGCTGTGCCCTCAAGTTGGTAAGAATTTCATACAACTCCCTTTTGGTTCTTTGAGTTTCAGTCTCAAAGGTATTTATTAAGAACCTCTCTTTACGCTCACCCGCCTCACTCCTGCACTCCCACACATCCTCGCCGCTCACCTGCCAAACACCTCCTCTGAATTTTGACACATTGCCAATCTCAATGTCACTTTAAAAGTGTCATCCATCATCCATTGCCTGCCTTTCATGAAACGCAAAGGTTTGCCTAGAATCCCAGAAAGTAACAGCTTTTAAAAAGTATGTCATAGATTTGACAGTTATCAATTCATGTAAATCCTGTAAGCAGTGATACAGTCAATGGAAGATAGACGAATTTACTGAATTCAGTTTTAGAAATAAACATGTGTGTTGACGCTAGGGGAAGCAGACGGTTTGTGGTTATCACAGAAGGTAAAATACGTTTTTTATTTTTAAAGTTGTTTTAAAAAAAATAGAACTCTGTTCATTTTGAAAAGGCAGAATCAATATAAGAATGTTAATATATTTAAAGATATGTTCACTTATCCATAGTTAAAAGGGAGTATCAATCTACCTTCACCTGATGATTTAACTCACTTCTCTAATTAGCAAAAATGTATTTTGGAATGCATCTATAGCTATCAATGACATCATTGTATTTGGGAATGTGAGCAAAGATCAGCCTCACAAGTTTTCAGGTAAATTCTATCTATATAGATTTTAAAAGTAAGTTCTCTCAGAGAATAGGTGAGAAAAAAAGTTATAGAAATCATTAACTTAGCTTATTAACAGTCCAATTAGATAGGTTCACAGTTATAATTATAAGACTGCATATTGACTTCACCTTGGGAAGTTTCCATAAATCTAATGTCTCATTAAGAGTAAGTAAATAAATTATATAAAATATTAATGAGAAAATTTACTTTACTATTAATACATATCCAAGTTAATCAGGAAAATGAGCTGACTTGGCAAGCAAAGTTGTTGCACTTCTTACATCTATGTTCTCTGTGTGTGTGTCAATCAATCACACACACAGCAAAATGTTATTTATCTTTAATGATGTCAAGTTCACAGGTCATAAAAATTTAAGATATACACACTTATTTCTGAAATAATCTGGACATATTTTCTTAATTTGTTGGTATTAACAATTTAGATGGAATACTATCCTTTGATAGACTATTCTTATTCCATCTAATATATACAAACTAATAATAATACTGTCTGTCAATATAAAGTGTTAGTTGAGGGAAGAGTGTTCCAATAGCATAGAGTGAAAAATATCTATAAAACTATGTTTAGGATAACATTTACTTCATTATTTTATCCAACACAACAGCAAAATAGTGTACTTCAACCTTACAGAGATAGTTTATGAATTTTTCTTTATTTTCCTTGCTGCAGCACTGGATTGTAAATTCATAAGATCTTTACCCTAAATTAGCACACACATATAAAACAATGTATAGAACACTGTCACTATGCTCACCTTAGGGATATGGAAATGAGTGTGTATGGCTGTACTTACAAGAAAACTAGATATCGTAGTATGTGGCTATAATCTCAGCATTCTGGTGGAGATGGGGCAGTGTGTTCCCAGCCATCCCTAGATTAATAGAAAGACCCTACCTCAAATAAAATCAACACAAACAAATAAAAAATCTAACAATAAATCAAAAAGAAAGAAAGAAATTGTCAGAACAAAATAACAATGTCAGCAGTGACATATTTTTACTTCTACAAAATGTTTTAAAAGAAATATTAAATCTTAAGATTATAAAGATATGCAGTTTAAAGTTGATCAAAATGAATATATGAATATAAACTACATTGAAAGTAATTGTTAAAATAGTAAACTGAATATTCATGCTATGTGAGATAGACACTAAAAAGAAACATATTGAACAAAACTCAAGAATGAGTAGACATTAAATAAATATTGAGATGAGGACAAACATGGTATAAATTATTTCTAATTTATTTTGTAAATAAAATACAATCCTTATCAAAATCCCAAAGCTCATTCTATTTATTTGAGATCTAAGAGAAGACATAGCCAAAAGTATCTAATTGGTA
>NW_022196905.1:74480556-74484266 GCF_008632895.1 Mastomys coucha | reverse complement strand
GGAAGTGTTCAGTGAAATATTGAGGTCCAATGTAGAAAGTGTAGAACTTTCTACAATGAAGGGCTTATATTATTGGTTAATGAGTCTCATTAAAATGGACTTGGACATTAATTTAGAAGTGACAGTTTAGTCAACATTTATATATAATTGCTTAGAAGTATTGACCAACAATGCTTTGAGATCTATTCTTCATACTGAACCTAACAAAATCTGAATACTTCAAAGAGCTGAAGACATGAAAGACCTAAATGTGTATTTATATTACTTGTAGGTAACAAATTCTTCTTAAGCATGGCACATTTTGATGAAAGAGCAAAGTTCTCATGTTTAAGGAAAGAAAATATAGTTGATTTTGCCACCAAATATGATTGATTGTACCTGGGAAAAGATTTAGGTTTCCTCAAGGACCCTACTCCAATAGAGTAATGACAAACAAAACAAATAAAGATATACATCAACTAACTCATTTCTCAATATCAGTGGTGGGGACATCACCTAGGGCAGGAGGATGACAGCCTGTGAGAACTTTCTGCCAAAGGTCTCAAAAGCTCTCTGAGATTTTGGTTCTGTAGAAGCTAATACAGAGACATTGGCAGTTCAAAAGGGTCAAGATAGAAGAAGTAATTTGTAATTAAGCTCTCGACCTACAGCATTCTGATCTTTCTCCACAATCGTTAAATTCTAATCTGTCTTTGTAGAACAGTCAAGCAACTATGTCTGTTTTCCAAGAATGTTCATACACTGGCAAAATTCTGCAAATTGCTTTGTGAGGTTCACCAAATTGTAGAATTTCCGAAGATATAAGAGACATCATTGAAAAAGTAAAAGCTGGGGCTGGTGAGATGGCTCAGAGTTTAAGAGCACTGACTGCTCTTCTGAAGGTCCTGAGTTCAAATCTCAGCAACCACACGGTAGCTCACAACCATCTATAATGAGTTCTGATGCCCTCTTCTGGTGTGTCTGAAGACAGCTACAGTGTACTTACATATAACAATAAATAAATCTTAAAAAAAAAAGAAAAAAAGAAAGAAAGAAAGAAAGAAGTAAAAGCTACAATGTCATAAAGAAGACAATTTATACAACAAACAGTGACTTAATGTTCTCAATGTATAAAATAGTCCTAAAAATAAAAATGAAATATAAATAATCCAATAAAAATGTTGAACTAAATTAAATCATGAGCTAAATCATTCATGGGTATTTTACTTTACTTCAGTAATTTTTTAATTGAACACTTCTTTCCATAGAACAGGCAAATAAAACTCTTCAATATATTTTAACAAAGTAAACTGGTAGATTTGTTGAGCAAAACCTAGTAGACCCTTAATGTCAGTCAGACAGTTTCCCAGTGTTTATGTCTGGAAACATAGTCTCCAAAGATTTGCTGTGTGTTTACAAAAATAAATACACAGCTATCCACTTGATGGTTAGGAAAATAAATTACAAAGTTTATCAATATGTAGGAGAATATGGAACTAGTCACAATAATTACAGCTTTCCTATATAAAGTGAAACTAGCAATTTAAAAGAATAAGATAATTATTCTAAAAATAAGTATGTTCTCTGAACATATTTTTAACTTGAAAGATAAGGTTGAGGAAAAAATGTAGAAACAATAACCCATTTTATCATTCTAGTTATATGAATAAGTGGATCACACATGTGAGAGAGGGTGTATTTGTATATATGCTCAACTGTTTTTAAATTTTTAGAGTTATTGTGAATAGACATTAGAGGAGACAGCCTATTTAACTTTTACAGCTGCATGGTTTCTGTTTCTTAAAATGAGGTGTTACTTGCGAAATCTCCCTAATTCAATCATGTTTATTTCAATAAGTTGATTAAGGCTACAATGTTAAGCAAATCCATTATCTCAGATTTTTAATTTTGTTATATATTGGTATAAAATCAGTGATCTTATCTAGTGGGATTATGAAAATTCCAAAGGCTATTATACTGAAGCTCTTGAGAACGACTTTCAACTGAAATAAAGGAGTTGCCTGAATCCTTCCATATGTCAGCAAGAAGATGAGATAAATTCTGCAGCTACATCATGAGCACTAAGGCAAGATAGCATATGGAAACAAGTCTACCATAGTGATTTTGGAGAAAGTGTGAATCCTTCAAAGGAACAGAGATTTTCTGATTCCAAGTGGGTAATAGCTTGATGCACTGGGAGTTCTCCCAAATCAATGGCCTTCGAAGTCATCTTGGACTACTAAAGATATCTGGGAATGTACATGTTGAAAGTTTATTAAATGTTTGTAAGTGAGAGATAAGGAAACATGAGACAATCTATGTCCTACATAGCATAAAGGCTTCCACTGAAGCTCCTGTGTCCTGGTCATATCCTCCTGCATAGCTTGTAGACATCCAGGAATCTAGGCGTATGGAAGAAGAAGAAAGACAATAAGAAATTAGAACAAGGACCCGTGCCTCCAAACACCTCTGAGATTTCTTGAACAGAGCCAAGGACAAGATTCCATTGCCATGTTCCCTGCTCCTGAACTGCCTGACTTGTTTCTAGCTCCTGTTCTCATCAATACCCAAGAGCCAAGGACATTTTTTTAAAAATAAAAGTCGGGGTACAAAAATGTTTAAAATGTTTATATTTAATTTATATGCAGTACAGAAACCAGAGATGGGGTGATGCAAAGTGAATTAAGTGTGGAGATGAGGAGGGTACTTAAGCAGAAGAATCTGCTGCTTTTATTACAGGCAAACTCAGGGAACCCAGGGGTAAACAGAGAAGGGCAGGGATGGAGTGTGCGGATGGCAGCTGGGGAGGGGCATTAAGTCAAGGCTTCAGCATTCATTCAGGAATATGGAACAGTCTTTTGTTGGTTTGACCCACATGTCTCTTCCCTGCCATCTGCCCCCACCACCCCTATTCCATCTACTTTTTAAATGAGACTTAGGATATCTCAGTCAGATTCAGGACCACTACCAACTACAAAAATGACTTTGAGTCTCAGTTTTTACATATGGGAGAGGGATAACTCATAGTCTCTGAAAAACTGAATCCTTACAGAAGTAAAAACTCAAGCTAATTTGATTTATATTATTATTATTAAATTCTTATGACCCTATGGCTTTACCTGTGATATATCATATTGCCCAAAATAATACTAGATAGATAGATGTATCAGTCTATAGGTAGATGAGTGTGTGTGTGTGTGTGTGTGTGTGTGTATTTTGTGTGTGAGTATGAGTATGTTTTCTGTCCTATGGAAAAGATTATTAAATCAGTCTTATTTCAAAAAAGAACTTTTGTTAACAATGTTTGTAAAATATATCAGATTAAAAATCTGTTTCTAAAGAAGCTTCATATATTTTGAAATTATGTTCTGTCTCAGTGTAAGTGAAATATACACTTTAATTGTGTATTCGATTACCTCTTTTTGAGAAGGGAAGAAAGGCAAAAAGAAATATAATGTCTTGGAAAAGTTTTCATGCATCAGAGAGCATTGAATAAATGTCCATTGATTTCTCTGTGCTTGGCTGTTTCTAAGTCAACATAAGTCCACACAGGCTCACCTCTAATGTACTCATTTCCCTAGCTGCCTTCTTCCTGATAGATCAGCTATGCCAGGAATATTCAGTCAAACATTCTTCGTGAGGCATGGACTTGGATTTACCTGTCTGTACCAGGAGGCTTGAGGAGAGAGGTCCATTCAGAATTATGCTTTTCTATCAAGAAAAAAAAAAAA
>NW_022196905.1:74431270-74480546 GCF_008632895.1 Mastomys coucha | reverse complement strand
AAAAAAAAAAAAAAAGCCCTGAAGCTCACTGGCAAAGCCTGAGTTTTTATGGAAGAGGAAAAATCTTAAGAGGGTCAATTTGTTTATAATTGGCTTGGAAGACTGCCCTTTCCTTCAAAGCCTCCTGGTGACAGACTTGCTTATTTTTCCTTCAGAACAATTATTTTAAATTAGAACCATGCATTTATGAGATTAGTGTGACACTGGGAATCTCTTTTTGAAAAACAAACAAAACCATCTCTGATTATCAAACTTCAGATAACAGCGGAATCATAACCTAGGTTGTTTTGAAAGAAAGAAAATGTCTTTTTGTATAAACTCACATCAAGTTTTATTCAAAATCCAAAGAGAAGAATAGCTAAATATTTACAGCCAGATTCTATATACCTCTCTTCTTCAAACCAATTAGCTTATTTGAATGGATGTTCAAATTTTCAACAAATCCTTTTCTCCCTCTTGAACTTCAACCACGGTATATGTCTTTAGAAAAGACGTAGACATAAAAGATGTTCCTTTCTCATCTGCAAGAGGTTCGTTTTGTAAAGCCTCTTGCCAAGATGAAATACTATCAACCGCGAACGTAAAAGGATCATACTGCAAGAGACCTAAAAATACGTCTAATCGCTCAGGAGAGAAGAGTTTATGAGAATTTGCATACTGCTTCACAGAAGCGCGCGAGGTCAAGCGGTCCTTTTGTACCCAGACCAGCACCCTCGCTGCCGGCTGAAGTGGCAGGCTGTCTAGGGAACACATTTTCTTTGATTACTCCCCTCCTTTTGAGACTGGTATTGTGGAGACGTAGCAGCACAATACCTGCAAGCTCTTTCTCAGGGAGGCAGTTATTTACAGCTAGAAGGGATAATGGCACCAAGGGGAGCCATCAATGGGAGATTTGCATCTCACCTGCGGATTCTTGCCTGGAGAATCCGGTTTCCCCACTTCTCAGACACTCCTACATCCCAACAAAGTGACCTACATGTTGGCAGCCCCTTTTTCTTCCAAAACCCTCCAGCAAAAGCAAATGTCCTCTGAACGGGAGGCAAATGATGAAGCCGTGCTAAGATGCTCCAAGGTTAACTTGTTCTCATATTGCATATGAAAAGTGTTAGAGTCATGGAAAATGAGCAATTGGGTGAGCCAATTGTTCACCAGTGTACCAACCTTTTGGAGGCTGACGCTTTTTCAAATAACTAATAACTTTCAAAAGTTATTGGCTACTACCAGTTCTTTGTTAATGAGCTGTTGTTCTGACTAATGGATCGTGTCTTATGAACTGCATTTCGATGCCACTGACTTAACGATTTTAAATTGTCTTCAAAAGCATTTCTTTACTTTCCCTATAAATCATGTTTTTTATAATTTCATAAATAAAAAGTGACACACAGATGGTAAATATAGGAGCATAATTTTGTGGGTGAGAAAGATAAATCCTATGTGCAAGTTAGGGATTTTAGAATCCCAGCTGTTGATTCAGCTGCCACAGCAAAATCTCCTAAATGTGGTATTAGTGCTGGCCATGAGGTACTGAGCTCACTCCAGAATCCTGTCTCTAAGACTGACCTAACATGAACTCAATTTGAAAAACAGCTCGTTTACAATGTGCGTGATGCCTGAAGGTCAAGATTATATCACCTTTCCACACCTTGGTCTCACACAAATCCTGGGACAAGTCCAAGCAAAACTCAACTTTTCCAAGTCACATCAAAAAGCACATAACCGATATTACCATATTCCTTACCCTAAAATCCCTTCAGAATAACTGCCATGAGCACAGAGACTGTCTGGTTGAATGCTCTCACTGTGTCTATATGAACTATCCCTTACAAGAACATCTCTGCAATTGGTGTTGTGATCATAAAAAGAGAAAGAACTATAAGAATACGTTCTGGCAGGGTGTGGGGGGAGGGGGTACCTCAGTGGGCCGATATCAAGGCATCCCTATCCGCTGAGGGATCAGACACTCACCAGTATAGTATAGAATAGAATTTATTCAGGGTATGGGGAGGAGAGTTAAGAGGGTAGCAGAGGCAGAGAAAGGCAGAGAGGAGAGAGTAGGGAAGTAGGGGCCAGCCATGACCACGTGGAAAGAGGGGGGAAGAGAATGGGGAGAGAAGCGGGAGTAAGAGAGAGAGAGGAGGGGACAAGCAGCTCCTTTTATAGGGCCAGGCTTACCTGTCCATTGCCAGGTAACCATAGGGAGGAGCATATCTGGCGGCTGCCAAGTATGTTGGGGTAGAATTTAGACAGAATACCAAAAATTGGAAAGCAAGGATATTTGTTGCTCCCTTTCAAGGCAAACCAGAGAATGATTTACCTGGGAGATTTGGTTTGTTTCTGAACATAGCAATCTTAGTGACTCATCAAAGCCCCAGGTTTAATGCTAAAAGGGTACATCATCCTTCATGAAAACAAAGATGAGCACACAAGGAAGAAAAATTCTAATTCATAAATTATTTACAGTAGTTACATTTTTAAGAGTTACCTTTTGCCTTATTATTCAAACCTATTAAGCTAAAAGAAAGCATTTGAATCAGCAAATAGAAAGATCACCACAGAATGAACCAACAGTAACAAGTAACTACTACAAACCTGGAGAAGAAAGTCATAGTGTTGGCTACAGAGTCTATCAGTGTTAGAATGTAGTTTGACAAGAAGAAGAACATCAATACTGGATGTGAATGTGGACAATCTTATATAGTGTCCTGTGGGTTTTATGGGGTTTTTTGTTAGTTTGGTTTGGTTTGGTTTGTTGAGACAGGGTTTCTCTGTGTGACTTTGGCTGTCCTGAGCTCTCTTGTAGATGAGTCTGGCCTCAAATTCACAGAGATCCTCCTGTCTCATGCCTCCGGAGTACAGTCTTGCACTAGCCCTGAGGTTCTTAATTATTTATTTCTTTGATACTTATTGATGTGCCAAAAAAAGGTTTTTTTTACAAGCTTTTCAAGGTGAAAATTAGAACTTAATTTTTAAAAAGGGAAAATATCTCTTGGAATTTTTGGAGACATACCAATAGTTGCCCTGATGGCTAAGTGAATAAATGTGAGTCAGTTTTGATGTGAATCGTGAAGGAAAGTGTCCAGGAGGAAGGGAGCAGGAAGGAACGAGCATGGTAAATCTGTCCTGGTCAGAATGACTGGGCTCCTTGGTAAAAGGGACACTTATTGAGAAGACTTGGGGACATGAGAGTAATTCAAAGAAATAAAAGAAAAGCATTTTAGGAAAAGTAGAAGCAAATCAGAAGGAATGTCCCACAGCTGTGATAAAAATTCACTTAGCAATGGCTCACCGCTCCTCCTATCCTAATACCTAAGGCTCTCTATCTGTTTACAAGTTTTGTATAGCATAAGAATTACTCAAATAAGATTTCTGCTGCTTTAAAAATTATTAATGTCTCTAAATGTTCAAGGTATGCTTCTTTAAATATTTCCTGAAAAAGAAAATCAAACTAAATGAAAATAAACACAAAGAAAAAAAAATGACTCTCAGGCTAAGAGGCTATCCCAGTGATAAGAGTACCTGCTTAACTTGTCAAGGCCCTGGGGTGGCAAACAGACAAATAAACAAAAGCCAAAATAACAGCTTAATCTGGCACAGTATTACCAAGGAAATATGATACTAAGAATCAAAGAATTAAATATTTTGGAATTTATTCTGTACCAATTTTAGGGAATTATCACTAATGTAAATGAACCTGTATGATTTTTTTCTGACAGAATTGATGTTAACAGTTAAAATCTGCCTTCGGGAAACCCTCGTGACAAAAAGGAGATATGCCATGATTTTTAAAAAAAGAGAGACAGCATGAAAAGCTACATCACAGAAGATGCAAGAAAGTATTAGCAGGATGTCTGGCCATTAATTATAAGGTTAGGTTAAAAAGGACTGCTAAAGTTATTCTTGTTCAGAGGTTATAGGATATACAAATTTAGGTTTGATTTATGAGAGGCCTGATCAAATGTTTAACAGAAAAGATATTTTTTTATTACTCACCATATGTTGGAAAATTATGCACAATTAAGTCCTAACAAGATTATATCATTTCAAATTTTCTCAATAAATATGTATTGAACCCTTTTCTGCCAGTCTTATATTTGAAAAAGGAACTGAAAAAAATGAATAATAATCAGTACGAGTTCCTATAATTATCTTCTTTTTAAAGGAAGTGTCTTCTAGTCAAAAGACTGAGAATATAGAAATGACCATGGGACATCTTTATCACCCATCCAGTAACCCCCTGCTCCAACACTTAGAGAACATCCTGGACAAGAGATAAAAATAATATAAAACCCACAAATGTGGAAAAGAGAAGTAAAATACTGCCTTCAGAACCTAAGATGCTCATTGCACTCATGAGCCCACAGGCTCTGTGATTGTCTATAATCTACCCAGTCTAATGTCAAGTATGGATGGGAGCGTTGCTCACAAGGCTCCATGACCTCTAGCTGAGGAGCTCTTGGCAATTGATAGTCAGGAATAATTAATTGTCTTTTCCTTCAGGAATGGCTGTTGGTAGACTGTCAATTACTCAGTAGATGGCCTTACATCCATGTGCACTAATTGTGTTCAGTGGGCTGTTAAAAAAATTTTTTTTAATTTTTTTTTTTTTTTTGAGAAGACAATGTGCAGTTGGAAGGGGAATGTTCTGGAAAGCCAGACATAACCTAGGGGGAAAAGTTCTATAGATATACATATATGTATAGACATATATATGTGTATATATATAACATTTTAAAGGAAGCTTGCTTTACAAATATAAGAACCTGAGTTTTGGGATTAAAGGCATGTGCCACCACTGCCAGGCTTAAAAAAAAAAAAAAAAAAAAAAAAAAAAAAAAAAAAAAGAACCTGAGTTTTATCCCTAGAACCAATAAAAATGGGGCTGGAAGCTCAGATGTGAAATACTAGTACAAGAGCTGTGCAGGTCCTTGTGGTTCAACCTAGCTCACTTACGGAGTGCCAGAGAGAGACTGTCCATAAAGAGAAAGGTAGACAGGACCAAAGAATAACACCCAAGGTTATCTGCTGGCTTCCACACGAGTGCAAACACACACACACACACACACACACACACACACACACACCAAAAAGAAACATATCTAAATCCCACAATCTGTCTACCCTGAATTTAACTTAACTAATTAATTCATGCCGATGAAGGAGGCACTAGGCAAATGGAGGCGAAACCGTGATTACGCCTAGGACAATGATGTGAGCTAAGAAGCTGAAGATATGAGGACACCATGGAGCACTATGATGGGAAAGACAGGTAGCTCACATCTTATACAGCTAAGATCTAAATCTGACTTTTTCTTAATGTATCTTTTCCTACCAATCATATTCTTCCAATGTGTACAAAGAGCTTAAGAAAATGCATCCAAATTTTCCTTCATATTCTACATATATATCTTGATTCACAATCCACAAACATTGCCAATTTAAGCATTTTTTTTTAAAATCAAATTTAAGACAATTACATCACAATGCTCTTGGCTCAACTTTCCTCTATTTGTTAAAGCAATGATTCTTGGGTGGGGAAGGCACGTCTGAGAAGAGACACTTCTAATCTGCAAACACAGACATGGATCGGATCCAGACTATTGGCTGTGTTGAAATAAAGAGACATGAAAGGAGTGTAGTAGACATTGTCTTAATGTCAGGCTGGGCTGGAACATAGGATTCCTGGTTATTTCTTATGGACGACACAACTTTATAGACAAGGGAAATGCTTCAAAATATGTCCAGTGGATTACAGGGACAATGTTATAAGCTAGTGAGAAAAAAAATAATTTATGGTAGACAGCTGGCAAGTGGAAAAAAATCATCTACGCTACCACCAGTATGCTGTAAAATTTCCCGAGAAAAAGAGTTAACAAAATACCTACAGAATTTCACACTAGGAAAAGTTAGTTTTATTTTATGCACATACCAGTTGCAGAGGACACAACACTGTTTTTCGGGTAGGTATCACAGTGCTTGTAGATAATCCACACACATGGATTATTACTTCTAGGTACTGTTCACAATGCTCCTTTCTCATATCCAGTCTTCTCTGACATCTCTTGTGCCCTGCATATAGTCAGTGCAGTTGTATGACATGATACTGACTGGATTCAGTTGCTATTATCTATGCCTTTCTGTTTGGTTGTTGGTCCAATGGTACAGGTTGAAGCGTGTCCCTCTGTATAGCTCCATTAATAAATAATAAACCATGCATCACTGCTCAAGGGGGAACGATCAATTCTGATTTCTCTTTGTCTTCTGAAAAGACCAAGAACATACCCACATCAGAATTTGCTGGAAGGGTTACAGGAGGACAGGCTCGATGGTAAAGATTGCTCAATGTCCTTGCAAAGGATCCAACTTTGGTTCTCCATATCCACCTCAGGTGGTTCAGACAACTGTAAGTCTAGCTCCAGGGAATCTGATGTTTCTAGCCTCCTTAGATACCCACACTCAAGGCACATGGCACATGCTCTCTCTCTCTCTCTCTCTCTCTCTCTCTCTCTCTCTCTCTCTCTCTCTCTCTCTCTCTCTCTCTCCCCCTCTCATACACACACATACAGACTCTCATATTTTTTAAAATGAAAAAATTCTTTAAAAACTGCAGGTAAAGCATCTGCAACTTGAAAAAATGTTGCATAAATAATTTTAAAACTTTTTTTTTAAATGCCACATCATTATTATTATTCATGGCACAGCCCAGAAAAACGTGCAGAAAGGCACAGTTACTTTAGGCACCATAAAGGGGATTCAGACATGTCAGCCAGATGGTAACATTAAAGATCTATCAATAAACTAACTTCAGCCTGAGGATATGACTGTGTGGGGAAAGCCCTTCTTACTGCACAAATATGAGGCCTGAGTTTGAATCCCCAGAATCTATGTAAACGCCAACATAGTATTATACATTTACAATCCATTGTACCAACTGACACAGATCCAGGACAAGAAGCTCATGGCCAGCTTGTCTGGTTCATCAGACGAGGACAGTTCATCAGGGTACATAAAAGACCCTGCCTCAAACAAGATTGAAGGTAAGAATAGACATACAAGGTTGTCCTTTGACATCAGCATGAATACTGTGTCACATAGGTATACAAATTCATTAATATGTGTACATACCTGCATCATATACACACACACACAAAACACACACACATGTAAACTAAAATATCAGTTTTTCACCAGCTTTTATTTTGCATATGATAGAAACCTAATTAGAAATAAACTAAGAAATGTTATTTTAATAAGTAAACAATTAGAATGAATAAAAATAAGCAACCGAGTCACAGTACCATTGATAACATTATTTTTTGCTTTCCTAGTGATAATAAAATAATGTGCTTTATAGTCATTAGCATCTTGGATTCCGTTTAGCATGCTGTAAAATTCTATGATCACCATAACCTTATAAAATAAAGAACACTTTGATCTCCAATATCTTCTCCTAAATCTTTGAAAATCAGAAAAACAGAAGTTTGTAGACCAAATTCAACAAACTTAGATAGTCCAAATATTCATAAAGCATCATCCATACAAAGTAACAAAGCCATAAACAGCCCGGTTCTAAGTAAACATCAAATTGTCTATCCACATAGTAGAATCAGAGGTTGAAGTTCATGAGGCCCATTCTGCTACTTAACCAAACCAGAATTCCTTCCATACCAGAGCATATTCAGGCACTGAGGCACATGGATCTCTATGAGTTCCAGGCCAGCCTGATCTATAGATTGAGTTTCAGGACATCCCAGGGCTACACAGAGAAACCCTGTCTTGAACAACTAGAAACAAACAAACAGGCAAACAACAGAAAAGTGTATAGAAAAGGCTTGAGTCTTACCTAAGTTTTCATTAAGGTCATGAAGATGACTCCTATCCTCAGCTCTTGTGACTATACCCCACAGGTTTTCTTTGCTCATTGTACCCAAAGTTTGTGAAATTCGTTTCTATTTTTTACAAACTATTTGGTCATTTACTATATTTGGATCCTATGGGTTTTGACTGTATACATTCATGCTAGGACAGATACAGATAACATCAAACATAAGACTAGATAGATTTTGTCCCCTCAATGGACTCATCTCTCAATGGGTCACATCTCTGCATGGACTTTGGGGTTAATGGAAAGTGACTAGTGGAAAGTTAATGTAGATAACAAACTAGCAGGCAGTCAGCTGGAGACTGTCATTTCCCCCAGTACCATATGACAAATTTAAGTGTGTGTGTAATATATGTGTATATGTGTGTGAGTGTGTGTGTGTGAAAGTGAGTGTCTGAAATTGTCCCCCTATATCCATTGTACAAATCTATTTATCATTAATTCCACTGTGCTTCAATTTCTGAAAGTAAGGCCCCCAGCCCCAGGGCTGGTTACAAACCCTTTCTGGAATAGCTCTCTGAATTGAGCCTAGAGGTAAAATCCTTGCTGTCAGACTATTTATTTACTAAAGAAAGAAAAAGGCAGTTCCCAGGCAGCTGCTTAATGAATCACTGCACTGATTGCTCCCTGGCCCATATTCATTTCTCCTACGTGCTGATTCTGACCTTGGACTTCAGAAGATCTATGCTTACTTACACATCTACTGCCCGGGGCCAAAGTTTTCTCCTTTCTTTCTTCTTTAATCTTGTGTGGGTTGCTGTTCTCTAGAAACTCCCTTAACTTATTGTGCTGAAGAAATCTGCGGTTGATGACTGATGAGCTTATTGCTCCTTTGTTGTTTCTATGAGGCTTTTGTTGTGTTGCTGTCATTGATGCTATTTTGGTGTTTTTCCAAAAATAATTTTTTTTCTGTAATTTCCATAAAATGCCCAGAGAAGAGAGAAATATGCAATTAGTTTTAGGAGATTCTCTCCTGATATTTTTCACACAATGAATGTAGTCATTCACAATAATATAGTAACTTAAGCCATCATTTGACATTACTTTCTGTCTTCGGCTTAAAAAATTCAAATAGTTTAAAGCTTTTAGGTGTCCTTCAGTAAATCCTTCTATCTGCTCATGGCTCCCACAGCTCTCAGAAGCTACACTTGGAAGAAACATGGACATGACACCAGTCTTTTAAGCAAGACACTGTAGTTGCTCTCCAGACTCTGAGTAGTGTGCCAACAAGTTCAGCCTGGAGCAAAAATTCTCAAACACCATCGGAGGTGCATGGGAAGGTTCCCACAAACCTTTAAGGGTTCAAGAGGGCAAAAGCTATTTTCAAAATTAATGCCCAAATATTATTTACTTTTACTCTCATTACTTCACATGTGCAGTGTTTGCAGAATCTAGGATGTGTGCTATTACTGTAATGTGAGCACCAGAGCATCTGGGAGGATCTGCCCTCCTTCCCTTAAGTCAAACACCAAAGAGACAGTCACATTGGCAAAGTTGTGGGTCAAAGAAATGGAGGTTGGACTTCCAAACCAACTTTTGAACTTTTAGATTTTCTTAGAGAGAGCTATTGGCATACAAGAGACCTATCTTTCCAACATTTAAGAATCACAGAAAAATGTTAAATGTCCTTTAAATCTGTCAGTGTTTTGATACTACTTGGCTGGCTTAAGGGTTTTTGTTTTATTATGGTTTTGAGTTTTTTTGTTTTTTTTTTTTTTGTTGTTGTTTGTTTGTGTTTTTTTTTGTTGTTGTTGTTGTTGCCCAAAACATCACACTCTAAGATCTTGTACAAGTTAGGCGAGCACCCTTTCACTACCCTACAACAACCAGTTTTTATATTTCATCTATTTTGTCTCTTTCCAAGTAAATTAAGTTAGAGGAAGAGACCCAAAGATTCACATGGGCTAGAAAGGGAATGGGGGAACAGGAAATGCAGTCGCACACTTTCTCTTGGAAAACAGTTTGTCTAGGTGATGGCTTTTCTACTCTTAACTCCAGTTCAAGACAGAAACTGGTGCTTAAATTTGACATTAATATCATGCAAATAGAATCCAGCTATTTCTGTGTTACACATTTTACTTTCTTGGTGCTAAGATTTTTAAGTAGTTGTGGCACATGATAAATAATGTACTTGACCAAAGTTCTCAATTAGGGTTCAGGAGATTGTTCTGTGGTAATGTGCCTGCCACACAAGCATGAGGGCCTACATTCTAGTCTCCAGGCCCCATCTAAAAGCCAGATGGAACACATCCTTAGCCTTAGTGCTAAGAGGGCCTGATTGGAATGGATGTTGAAGATTGATTGACAGCTGGTTAGCCAGTCAATGAGCTCTCTGTACAGAGAGAAGTCCTGTCTCCAAAAACTAAAAAAATAAAAGATAAAAAGTGATCCAGGAAGATGACAGGTATTGACCATTGGCATCCAGGTGTATATGTATACACATGCATGTACCATTACGTATACATACATATGCATGTGTACTACACAAAAAGCATAATTAATTTTTAAGAATTTAAATAATAATAAAAGATCTCAGGTGAAGAACTTACTGGGGGAGTCAGCTAATTCTTAAACATCTGAGCCCTTTTTCTTTTCCATAAATGAGATTGATAAAACTTTCATAAGAAGTTATTAGTCATGGTATTTTGTGAGTAATAGAGAAATCAATATAAAAAGATAAATAGAAACTATACTCTTATTTTCAAAGTTAACATCATCTTATAAGCTTATTTCTAGGTGAATAAAGTCATCTAGAAAGCAGAATACAATTCAAAATATACATTCTTTGCCTTAGAAAAATAATTCATTTTTTGTTTAACAATGGTTGTAGTTCTCACTAGCTGAATGTAAAGGTATATGAAAATCAGATTTAGAAGATTACACTGTAAAAAAAATGAATAATTCTTGACCAGGCCAAGCAAATTACTTCTTTAGAACAATCTTTCACACACTGAAAAGAAATTTTAGAAGTTCAAAAGTTCAGTTCAACTAAGCACACAAAAAAGTTGGCTTTTGACCCTAAATGCTATCTGAAACTTTAAGCACATATAATTAGACTAAAATCTTATTAAAGCAGAATTACTGCTTGTTACCATCTCCATGCTTTTAGCCTCTTGATAGCCATAACAGATGGTCAGAAAAATATGTAGAAGTAATTTATGACAATTATATACATCATTTTTAAAAATATAAAACAGGACTAATGTTGGATCATGTTCATGTGTAACATTTAATCTATTTCAAAATGTATTCACATGTGCTCATTCAAGGAGGTAAAATGTGAAGGTTTCAGGTGATGGTTTCCTCCTGAGCTCAACTACAGCTGCAATGCAACAGAGCAACGAAAGGAAACCAGCAATTTCTTCATAGAGAAAGTGAAACGAGTTATTCTACCGCCACGATACTGGTGTGAGAGGTGTGTACATATATAACCATATAGAGCTTTTGAATAAAGTACTGACACTATATTTTAAAGGGCTTCACTTGATTTTTATCTCCATTTAGGTTCAGACTAGCTGTTGGCAGCTGGATTATATAAATTTAGTCTCCTTCCTTCCCAAATAGCATAACGACATGCTCCTCTCAGCCACTTCATTTTAAAATAGATATAAACATGGCATCACCCTTGAAACCTTAAGAGTACTCCCTATGTGTTAAAGCCACATTATCACTCCCATAAAGAAAAAAATAAATACATTTGTATGCGTATGTATGCATACATGCATATACTGTACATGAATGTATGCATGTATGCATTGTGTCCTTTAAATCTGCTCGCCTAGCTTGTACAAGACCTTAGGGTGTGATGTTTAGGGCCACAAAAAACAAAAACAAAAACAAAACCATAATAAAACAAAAACCCTTAAGCCAGCCAAGTAGTATCAAAACACTGACAGATTTAAAGGAGATGCGTATACTGTACATGAATGTATGCATGTATGCATTGTGGGGCATGTGCACCGGGCACTGTCATACACATGGATGTGCTTGTGTAGGCATGGAATTGACATTGGATGTCTTCTGTAGTCACCCTCCAATTTACTTGGTGAGTCAGGGGTTTTGGTGAACCTGTGGCTTGCCCTTGCTATCTGTTTTAGTCAGCCAGCTTGCTCCAAGTGCCTCTGCCTCTGCCTTCTGGGTGCTGGAATTGCAAATGGCCATCACACCTGTTAGCCTTTGTATGTGGTTTCTGAGGACCCAAACACTTGTCTTCAGATTTTTATGGCAAGTGCTTTATCTACTGAGCCATCACCCTTACCCTCGACAACTTTTGGCGGCCGGTTGCTGGCAGGTTTGTTATCTCAGTTTATTTGTGTGTGTGTGTGTGTGTGTGTATGTGTGCGCGCGCGCGCGCGTGCACGCGGCCTTAGACTAATTTTTAAAGGACTGGAGAATTATTTACCTTAAAGACAGATACAGCTAATATGTCTTTGTTATGTGACTTTTCCTGAGGAGACACAAATGAACATTTTTTAACCACAATAAGACATCACTGACAGACCAGAGAAGCGATTCTCTCCAAGAATTAGCTTAGTGTCCCAGTGACTTGTTGGGATTTCTTATAGGAGCAGAGCTGCGGTTGCATTTATGAGAACACTGAAAGACCTCATAAAAAAGCCACCCTCTTGACTTTTCACCAACCTGTGCCTCTCTTGTCTGCTGGACCTTGAATCTGAGGACTTGAAAGAATGGGGCAGTCCAGTTCTGCATACAATCTTACCTCAGTTTCAGTATACTTTTACATATGAATGTACTTTTACATATGAATGTACTTTTACATATGAATGTAACAGAGAAAGCAATGATCTAAAGACGGTTATTTGAGTTCCAAAAAAAACATGATCATAAAAACATGTAAATAAACACATGCCAGTTAGCTTATACTAAATATTAGCAGAGCAGCCCTTTTCGAGCACTTTGTCTGGACAGAACACCTTAAGCACAATTCACTGGCAGGTACTGTAGATATCGGGGAAGGCATGAGAGCAAGGCAGAAGGTCGGTCATATCTAGATTCAAGGTACACTGACAAAATTGGATTCTATAGCTGTGATCTGAAATCCAAAAAGAATAAAATTGTCTTATTAACTGAATGTAAATGTTTGTCTCAAGATGCATGAAATCACATCTAAGAACAACCCAGTGAGCAAAATACACTTGAGGCAAAAGGCCAGCTGCATTTCCCAGGAGCCTCTCTCAAAGTTTCCAAGGAAAAGTGTAGCATGGATCATTCTTTCGGCATTCCGACACCACCCTAGCATGGGAGATGACTAGGTGACTAACAGTGCATCCTTGAACTATCCTGAACGACATATAGGCAGGTCTGCTGGCAGAGTGACCTCTCTTCTAGCAGCATTTCATTCTTATACAACCTCTCAGATGAGTCTTGTGAATCTTGTCTTTCTGATCTTCTTCAGTCTCTAAGTGTATTACCTACTGAATGTAATAAATGCCCCTCTTCCATTCAAGAAAGTCTTTTTTAATTTATAGGAAACAGCTACACAATTGACTTATAAAAACAAATGTGACCAGAGGCTGGAATTTGAGGTCAAGTTTTGTTTTGTTTTGTTTTGTTTTGTTTTCTCAATGTGTACATTGGTATATTCATCCCTATGACTTTGTTTTAATATGTACATGTCAGTATGATGGTGTACTTACTAATTTGAGGAGATCAGGTAAAGTAATGGAGAAAGGATGAGATAGAGTGAACTTCTTGCATTTTTTCCTGCTCTACAGGCTTGGACAGGTGTGTCTTCTGGCATTACACTAAAGCTTAAATGATTGCACAAACAAATGGGCTTAAAGGGTTTAAACAAACAAGAGCAGTTCTCTCTTATAGTGTCTAGTATTCATCTGTATATTTTTTTCTGTTTATTCCTCCAGTATCTTTCCCCTGATGTCTTAAGGATGCATAAAGGCTTAATACCAGAAAACCTTAGCTCCTAAGATTTCATATTAAACATTTTTTCTATTAAAAATTAAGTTCATATGTAATAAGTACCTTGTTCTAAAGAATTCTTTAAAAATTATTTCCAGTGTCTTATTCTACCAACTTCTTGAGTAATGACTTACCTGAGATGAAAACTGAAATGCACTGCAGTGGAATCCAAATTCAGGAAGCCCTATGCTTGTGGTAAACCACAAAACTTTACTTTAAAGTTGATTGGATTGAAAATCACCTAGATTAGTAGAATACACCTGCTCCTGTATAGGACTATGTCTTTGTAAGGGCAGGGATGTGTGCTGAATGTCGGTGGGACCATACCGTATCCTGTAGGCCTAGACACAATCAAAATAGAAAAGAGAGATCTCCTTCCTTAAGAGAATCTTTCCTGCCCTCCCTCCTTACCTGCAGCTCTGTCTGTCTTTGTCTCTCTCCTTTTCCCTCTTTGTGTGTGTGTCTCTTTTTCTATCTCTCTCTGTCTCTCCCCTCTCTGTCTTTGTCTCTGTCTCTGTCTCTCTGTCTCCCTGTCTCTGTCTCTCTGTCTCTCTCTCTCTCTCTGTGTGTGTGTGTGTGTGTGTGTGTGTGTGTGTGTGCTTACTGTTTGCCAGGTACTAAGTAGCCTCTGCCAGGACTACATCAAGTTGATGTTCTATCTCATCTCAGGACTAGAATCAAGGAAGCCAAAAACTTTGAACAGACATTTCTGAAACTATGAACCAAACAAACCCTCTCGGATTATGTTGTCCTATTAAGGTATTTTCTACAGTAATAGAAAAGCTAACATGGTTACAAGAAAAAAATACAATCAACATTCCAGCACTTCACCATTTTAAGCCATTTGATGAGTTTTGTTTTTGTTTTGTTTTTGTTTTTTTCAGTTTTACATAGGTTCTCAGAGCCATATTCAAGCCCTGCAGCAGGCAGTTTATTGCTGCCCAAATTATCACTCCAGCTTTTGTCTCCATCTCAAGCCATTGCTTCTGGAGCATTTTATAAAACTCAATGCAAAAAAGTGGGTTCTCTAGCCCTACGGAGTCATGCACACATTATAGAGGTGGCAGCAAGGAGACTTGGAAATAAAGGCTAGCTTCAGCTACATGACAACACTCCATCTCCCATCCCATTCCAAATGAAAATTTGTAATAAACATCAGTATTTATATTTTTAAACAGGGCAATAAACCAATGAGTGAGTAAATAAAAAAACATGTTTACAAAACTGTAGAAAGATACTCTAATTCAATTTCATCCCATCTAGTCTCAAAGAAAACAACCGACTCTGCCTTCAGGATGCAGGCTTTTAGAAATCTACTGGTGTATGCAACACTCTTTAAAATGGATGCTTAGCCAAAAAGTTAGATACAGTACAATGTTATCTCATTTAATCATTTCTTTTTAAGTGTCATCCTGTCAAGGAAATTCAGTATTCCTTCTATTCATGTTTTTATTTAAGAATTAGGAAATCATCTGATTAGCGCTGATCACTTTCATTGTTGGTTCTGCCTTATTTCACCTTTCAGATTGGGTTACAGTGTTCAGCCCAGGATGGTCTTAAAAGTCATGTACCTCCTACTGTCTCAGTCCCCCAAGGGCTAGGTTTACAAATGTGTACCACTGTGCCTAGCCAATTGTCCTTCTTCAAGTCATAACAGCGATGCAACTATGAAATATAATTGGCTGCCATTTTCTTGGTTCTGATGGAAAGAGAGCTTAAGATTTAAGATACCTGCTACACAGCCATACTAGCTCTTAAACTGGAAAAGCCAAGTGTGGCGATGCATGCCTATAATCCTAGAACCTGGGTGGTGGAAGCATTCATGAGATCAAGGTCATCCTCAGCTATATAGTGAGATGAAGATCTGGCTGG
Source organism: Mastomys coucha (assembly GCF_008632895.1). NCBI lineage: Eukaryota > Metazoa > Chordata > Mammalia > Rodentia > Muridae > Mastomys > Mastomys coucha. Next base: position 74,464,858 of record NW_022196905.1, on the reverse strand, counting down.
GCTACATGACCGCCTAAGATCCTGCCTCAAAAACTGACCGTAGCTTAACACTAAGTCAAAAGAGTTGCTCTATGTCACTGTGGGGAAGTATTAATGCCATCTTCAAGGACTGTTTTGTGTAAATGTGATGTTAGTCAGTTACTATTGTAAATGAAATGACCGAAACCATCATTTCACCTTCAAGTTGTCTCAATGATTTTACCTAGATTGTTTTTTTTTAAGAAGTATTTAATTTCCTCAGCTATTAGAAACAGTTATCCGAGAGAGGCAGAAGATAATCCTTGCCTGTCCTCATTCCAAAAACTTCCCTTATACTGAATCCAGCTACAGGAGATGAAAATATTATGGGGCAGTTGTGTAAAATGATGTTTTCATTTTCTCTTTTGATTAGGGATGTGTTCTAGGTAGAATCCCCAGAAATCCTACTGTAGAGTGGGTCTTAAACTGACACCTGCCAACAACAGCCAGCCCCACCAATTACCAGCAAAGCTTCAGCAAGGCTGAATCCTGGCACTGACCTGCAGCGTTGCAGAAAGAGCTTCTGGAACTCTCTTGAACTGCCTTGTCCTCAGAGGCCATGAGAAATGAACCTCTATATTAACAGAAAGACAATATTAAACAGCTGCTTGCAATCTCCTTCCAAAAGCCCTTGATTTCTATAATAAACAGAATTAAATTGTGTCCATTCCTGGTCCTAAAGAGCAAGGCTGGGTTTACAAATGTAGAGCAGGCCCATAAAATGCCATCCCTAAATGAAGCAGCTCTCGTAAATGGAGTAGCTAGGGAAATTCCATATTGAAATCATGAGCCAAAGCTTACAAAGCAAGCTCTTTAAGAGGGCAGAGACAAGTTTTGTTTTAATTATTATTATTTTTTTTTGCTATATTGCTGTTAATGGAATTTAAAACAGTTTTGTTTGACAAAATGGAGGTTTTTATTTATTTATTTTGTCTTTCTAATTTGGATTGAAGCTAAAAATTAAAATTGTTCTTCTTGTTTAATGCCAACACATGTCATTGGTGCACTCAGATGGCTTTATACTGTGCAGCATCCCCATCAATTAAAGGCCATGAGCAGAAAGGAGGAAAACTAGTTTTTGCCTGCTAAACAAGTTTTGCCAGTGAGTAGAAGAGAAAATGTCTTTTCTCTCCCATGCAATCTATGTGGTAACAGGAATGTACATAAACTGTAGTGTAAATGGCTGGCTTATTACAGTTCCTGAAGCTCTACAAGCCATACTGTTGCTTATTCCTGTGTCCCCTAAGGACACAGAACTGTGCTCTCGAATGCTCACCACAGGGACAGGATTTATTGGGACTCGAGTATTTTCTCTTCAAATGTTTGAACAAGAGTCTAGCAGAAATCAGCACAGAAAGTTTTGAAGAACAAATGAAATAGCAAGAAGATTACTGGTCAGACATTTTAGAATGCTTCCTCCTTTTAGAAATTCACATTCATCCTGAGTGAGGTAACCCAGTCACAAAAGAACATACATAGTATGCACTCATTGATAAGTGAATATCAGCCTAAAAGCTTGGAATATCCAAGATACAATCCACAGACCACATGAAGCTCAAGAAGAAGTGTGGCAAGACCAAAGTGTGAATGCTTTAGTCCTTCTTAGAAGGGGAAACAAAATACTCACAGGAAGAAATATGGAGACAAAGTGTGGAGCAGAGACTGAAGGAAAGGCCATCCAGAGACTGCCCCACCTAAGGAACCATCCCATATACATTCATCAAACCCAGACACTATTGTGGATGTCAAGAAGTGCATGCTGACAGGAGCCTGATATAGCTGTCTCCTATAGATGCTCTGCCAGAGCTTTGCAATACAAACGTGAATGCTCACAACCAACCATTGGACTGAGTACTGAATCCCCAATAGAGGAATTAGAGAAATAAATGAAGGAGCTGAAGGGGTTTGCAACACATAGGAAGAACAATATCAACCAACCAAGGAGTACACAAGGAGGGAAGCATGGCTGCAGCCATATATGTAGCAGAGGATGGCCTAGTCAGTCATCAATGGGAGGAGAGGCCCTTGGTCCTGTGAAGACTCCATGCCCCAGTGTAGGGGAATGACAGCGTGGGGAGGCAGGAGTGGGCGGGTGGGTGTGGGAACACTTTCATAGAAGCAGGGAAATGGAGAATGGGATATGGGGGTTTGGGAGGGGAAACCAGGAAAGGGGATAACACTTGAAATGTAAATAAATAAAATATCCAATAAAATAAAAATAATCACATTCTAAGAGAAACGTTACAATAATCTAAGTTGCCAATGTAAGATCCAAGGTTAACCATTAAGCCACACCTACCCAAGGGCCACTTAACTTCCTGGAATGCTGGGAGCTTTTGTCGTTCTTAGAAAATAACAAAGCCACCTGAGAAAATGGTGACAAGTGTTGTCTCAGGACCACTCAATTGAGAATTGCAGGGAATGGTTCTGACCAAAGTCCATTATCGTCAGTATTTACCTAAAGTTTGCTTCAAATTTGGCTTAAAATTGTGGAACTGTTTTTTCCTCTGGCAAATCTCGGGATCAACAGTCAATATTTACACACTTTGTCTTTTTTAATTCCTAACTCAGATGTAAGAGACAAATAAAAATAATAATAATAATAAAAAAAACACACTGAACAAGGCTTTAACCATTCAGAGGAAAATTTGGTGTCCTAGAAAGAAAGTTTATTGGCTAGAATAATCTGTGAATGTGAAAAGATTTTTCTCTGGCATAATCAATTAAATAAGTAGATAGTTCTAGCTGCTTCCAACACCACTCTTTTTCTTTATCAGAATAATTTGGCCAATAGTTTAAACTGAGTTAGCTTTATGTCACATATAAATGTGTTCCCTCATATCAAAAACATATACATTCATATGTTTTGGTATGTGTAAACGCAAATCATATAATCCTCCAAATTATTTTTCTTTTGAGTTTATTTATATATGGAGCATTGCAATTTGTGTGACACATCAAAAGAAAAAATCATATTGGGTGTGTCTGCTTCAGCTTGTCCATATATGGACACATGCCTTGCATATGTATGGAACTTATTCCATCAGATTAGACAGAAATACAAATTTTGATCATCATGTGACCTCTTGTGTCCTCCAGACCTAGGACCAGTTCCCAGGAAACACTAGGCTGCTACGGAGCAGAGCACCTGGGTTTGCGATATGTATGATCCTAAGAGTAGAGATGGCTCCAGCAGATTCTGCCACATTGGAAGACAAATTCTGAACGCTCCTCAGACATCACTGTCTTCCAAACAGAAGCCTTGAGCAATGTTCTCAACACAATAAGTTTGATGACATATCTACTGTGCTGTTATCAGGGAAACTAGGATGGAAAACTTCTATCTCAAAGAGATAAGATTCACAGCACTGAAAAGTAACAGTGTATGGATGTGAGATAAGTTTATGCCACAAAAGTTAGCAAGTGCTCAGGACTATTTATTTCCTGACCTTCCACAATGCTAGATATATTTCTCTCACATTTAAACTTCAAACAATAAGAAAATGTCCCAGTGTAACATAATGTAAGCATAGTTTTGACAAATGAAAATTAAAATGTCCTACATATAAATATGTGTCAAAGCCAACCCCCATAAACCTAAGACATCAAGGTGACAATCAATGCTTTTCTAAGTATCTCCTGCTGTCATCTTCATAATGTATAATTTATGGACTAAGTAATAAATGAAAGTATGTCAATATAAAATAATAGGAGGAGGAACAATACATAACCCTATATATGCATGTATATGACATTCCATGGATATGAATGAACATTATATTCCTCATTTATTTAATAAAACTAATTATTTCAAGATAAGACTTTCTTTCTCTAGCATACTTCTCTCTTTTTTATGTTACATTCACTTAGTTATGCATCAGGATATAGAACATACATGAAGACTAGGGGTTGGTTTTTCCCTCCTACCATGTGGGTCCTGTTAATTGAACTTAGGCTGTTAGGCCTAGTGACACAGAACATCAACTACTGAGCGATCTGTTTGTAGTTAATCTATGTCTTTTAGGTTTTTTTAACCTCAGCCAGATCAGAGTTCTTACATAATATAGTAAACTTTTATCTTACATTAGAAGTGAAAACCTTGGAGTATGTTCTCCTATGATTAACTTTATCATTAGTTTCAATGTCACCAGACTTTCACCTCTATTTCAAATATCAATTTATAAACAGATTATCTAGGTCATTGTTATCTTTACCAATCAGGGCCAATCACCCAGCAACCACATAGCTCTTAATTTTGTTCATTTAGTCAAGAAAGATTTGAATTGATCAGGTATCAGTTGCAGCTCTGAGTTATATGGAAATATCATTGAGTGCCATAATCTATTCTAATTTATTTTGAGTTTTAGGATATCTAAGTCTACAAAAACCAATAGCCATAGACCTTGAAGCTTACATTTTTGTCAATGGATCTTAATATGTAAAAGCACAGGTAATAGTCTAACTTTCTATTTGTTTGTTCCCATCTCTTGACAAAACAAACAAAAACAAAAAAAAGAAAAAGAATAAACAATAAACATGAGCCACACTCTGAAGGGTGGCATTGCAGTCTCTCAAGCTTCATACCCTGCATAGATTCATGGTTTTGATACACATACTGTCTATGATCTTAGAGAAACTTCAATAGTCTTATAAAAAACTTGTAAATAATTGAGAATTTTGTGTAGTTTAATAAATACATAACTAATCCTCTTAATCCAATGAATGTCGTGTCTATATCTATGACTTCTGCCCCTGTAAAATCACTCCCTTGATTGGAAATACTGATAAAAGGGATTTCATAAGGATAGACAAGCCATTAAATTTAGCCCATTAATATTGCTCCCAACAAAGACAAAAGCCAATCTACACATCCAAAGAATCATTATCATTTATTTTAATGAGGCTGAATCTGTGAAATTCATTGTTGAATATGTTAGTTCTAATCAACCTTTCACCAAATAAGTTGTCCACTTATGTCTGCTATGGTTAGATTTTGTTTTGTCTCCCACCGTATAAATCATATATCCAAACTAAGTGACTTAGTGTGCATTGCATGTCTAATACAACCACCAACTGCTCAGTTGGAGCAATGAAAAGAATATGCTGATCCAGCACATAACCTTTTCTCATAAATAAGACATAATTGAATCAGTTCTAGCATGATCTTTGCCATTTAGTAGCTGATTATACTACCAAAGGACTTTTGGTCACATGTACGGTTAGAACAAGCAGCTGATAACTCACATGGAGAGTGAATATTCTTAAACTCCTTCAAATCTTTTTATGTACTTTTCCAAGATGCCTGCTCATCAAGTCCCCATTCTTACTCCATTGTCAATCCCTACCAACGCAACTAAATTACCAATCAATAGCCATGCATAAGAGAAAGATAACCTCTTGGGTCTCCTTAATTTCAAAGATAAGCAAATAGTGAAAAGTTAGCATTTGACACTCTTCCCATTAATATAATTATTCTTCCACACACACTTTTGGCAGAGAATCCTGAAGGGTGAGATGTCTTTGCAACACTGCAAAGATTCATAGCTTTGATATATTATGCAATGTCTGCAAGTCAACCCAAGTTCCTTTTTTCCTTTTGTTTATTGGTCTTTGAATATTTTTCCTGAGATCACAGGTATGAATTAATGAAAGAATAAATTCACATGAGTTATGTATATGTCCTGATTTATGGCTTAGAATATCAAGTAAGACTCAGTACATGATAGTTCCATCTAAATCATATCCTTGACGAGCTTGCTTCTCCTGAGCAGAGTCTAGGTTACATGCTGGAGAAAAAGACCTGAGCAAAAGAGATAGTTGGCAAGTTACCATGACTCAACTTGAAGCGTTTTTCAACTTTATGACAGTGTGACAATGATACACAGTAGGGAGAAACCACATTTTCATTTCAGAAGTCCCCTGCTTTTCTGCATTCTTGGGATAGGATGTCTTAACATGACAGTCTGCCACAGTAAGGCGTATTGCCCAGTCAGCTATGTTACCACGAAGTTAAGCAATAATATTACACTTACACTACATTGTTAAGCTGCAGTGCTTGATAGGCTAGATGGATTAAATGTGGTTTCAAATCACAATTTTTTCATTTTACAATGGTTTTTTTACAACTGACCTAGCCTTATAGTAAGTTGACAGGCAATTATATATGAAGATCATGAATTTTGGTGTCATGATTAAAATATTGCTTCTGTAGATTGACAGTGAGTTATAATGATCCTGGTTTCTGTTCCTTTTTTTTTTTTTAAACAGTAATCAAATAACTTAAAAATTCCCAGGTTTTTTTTCTTCTAATTTGTTGACATGTATTATCGCTTTTTCAGGGGTTAATAGACAAAAAAAGGTGAAATGATTAAAAAAAGTCATTATTGCTCCACTCAACAAATATTTTTAAGTTGACAAAATGTTTCCTCATCAGGTTTCCAGTCATGTTACAAAACATTTTCTGGCTTAAGCTTACTAGAAGACACATGATCCACTGTCATCGTTATTGTTATTTATTTATATTTCAACCTTTGGGAGAACGTTTATGTTAACCTTACAACTTTGTAGCAGGGAAAACTAGCCCTTTCAAGTGTAGAAAGGGCTACACTTTCAAATATATTCATGCATACGGCCAAGACCACAATAAATATTACAACAGCTTTATTACTCCTAGGAACCTTGGATTCCCTTTCTTCCATTAAATATGAAGACTATATTGTAGGGGACTCTGCTCTCAAAATCTCTTCTATTCCCTCTGTGTCCTCCACCAGTTTGACAGCTGAAATAATTCTTTTGCTATTCAGTTATTTGTCATTATAGTCTGGTACCCAAAGTAGACAAAAACCTTTCAAAGATTACACTGTATTATAGATGTCTTAGTCCTCTTATGTTCCCTCTATTTGAGGAAAGAGTTAAATTCCATACTGCAATAAAATATAGAAATGGCTCAGTGGAGACTGTTGAAAGCCAAGGAACAAAATGACATAGTTTGTATTCTATGCCACTCGATGAAATAGAAATAGACAATAAACTGAATGAAAAAAATATACAAGCCGAGATGGAATACAGCCAGAGAGCCAGTGAATGGAAGGCTGTAATTAAGCAGGCACCTAGTGGATTAGAGGAAATTAGACCACTGTGGCCATGTTTCTACAGCCAGCACAGCATGCTTTTAACTCACTGTAGTCAACAGCCTATCAAGCAGACTGTAATTATATATTTTTAATTTTGTTTCACAGGGTACAATTGTGGACTAGATAGAATCAACAACAACTGAGACAACTAACCCAGCATCAATGATCCTAAGCTTGATACATACGATATATGAATGTGGGAACCGTAATTAGATTTTAACCGAAGATGTTGGTTTTGTATTCTGCACATGTAGGCTTCAGCCAAAGCCTCCCAGATAGGAATCAAAAGGTAAATATATGAAGAATTTCATGGCCTACATCCTGCACAAGAAACATCTGGCATCATAATTCTAGAATAATATACATAGAGAAAAACTGCCTTGAGCTGAATTAATACATTCAGAGCATCTCAGGCCAGAGTGTCTACATGTTAAATGAATCCAGTTTGGTTAGGCACTCTGATTAGCTGGTGCACAGGAAGATTTCTGAAGAAAACTGCACTAGCTTCCTCTTCCTTTATGTGGATCCCTCTCTCTACCAATTTCTCTACCTCTTTCTACTTGCTAGTATGCCTATTAGTCTCAGTGTAGCCACTTAGCATGGGCTTTCCCAACCCTGGGTCCCCAAACAGGTTCCCAAGTGGCCCACACTTATTAGGGCTCTAAATAGATATAAATCTGACAACTTTACTCTGAATAGATAAATGGTAATGTGTTTTTATGCTATTCATTCTAAAAGATGTCTTTCTACTTATGTCGAAATGTTATTAAGGCTGAAGATGAGATAGTAAATGAGAGTGAAGACAGGGTCCTTAGAAAGTTGGATAAAAAACATCTAATAATCAGTGCGTTACATGGTGTGATCTCTGGATGCCAAGTCTCAGAACACAGCCACACATTTGGCCAACACTTCCTTTTCCTTTGCCTTCTCCAGATCATATTTCTTGTCCCACTCTCTCAATCAGTTACAAATTTCAATTCTATACGGTGTTACTCTTATTCAAGACTTCTCAAAACTAGACAGGAAATATCAGTCTACTCCTGTCAAATGTCCTCACATACCGAGATTATTCTGAGTCCCTGCAGCTAGGAGTAGTCATTGGGTGGGTTACTTGGCTTCTAATCAAACTGTTCACAATTGGAGAGGAGAAACTAGCAAATAAATACAGCTGAAAAATAGAACCATCAAATATTTAAAAATAGATTAAGAAACACATTCTCAGTTACAAGCATTTAAACATATTAATTCTTTGGTAAAACCTTCAAAGGGTTGAAAGACTATTAAATAACTGCTGTTCAAAAAGAATAATAGGAAAAACTACTTTCTCTGGGTAAGAATAAGCAACTTATTCTAATGCAATAACTCAAGTAGCTATTGATGCTCAAAATTACATAATTGCAGAGTCAAAATGCAATTTATAGAGGATTTACATAAATCCTTTCATTTAAAATATGGAAAAAAGGTTACTTGATACATAAAGCAATTTACACAAGACAACACAGGTTAAGGTCAGAATGCCAATACCCAAGTGTCATGCATTGTCTTAGTTGATAACAGTGAAATTGAGGGTGCTTTTCACACTAAAGAATTTTGGCAAATCAAAACAATGACTGGATATGTATTTTTATTCCTTTACAAAAACAAAGGGATAGTTTAATTATCTATGACAAAAAAGGGCTTTTTATACAAGTAACTATTCATAGCTGATATTTCTAAAGGAATTTGATGATTGAGATCTGTCATATTGTGCATAATGCATACCATAAGAATATCCTAAAACACGCACCCCTCCAAACATGCACCCTTCCAGGTTTCCAAAATGGAAAGTTACTCTCAATATCTTGATATAAATCATCTCTGGACGTCTTTTCATGAAAATTGTGCAGGCAAGTCCCAATTTATGAGCCTCCCAGACATGGCAAACAGTTCTTGACATGCAAAGATGCACTTAGTGTGTTTCTCTCTAAATCAGAGCTCCGATTCAATTTCTAATGACTCAAGTCAAATCTACGAGCTTCTCTGCTTTTCCATGTGTGTCCTTTTATCCCCAAATATCAAATCTATCTGTATACCTAAGAGAAGTATAATAATTTATATGCACTAAGTGTTCATGTGGGAAAAATGAAATATATATGTATATATAAATACATATATATTGTTCTTATATAAACATATATTATTATTGCATATGATACACACATATTTTATTCTTACATTTCATTTAAGAAAAATGAAGCATTTAGTAGTGCTGGTGTTACACTATAGCCAGGATTTGACACAGGTAAACTTTGCCATAGCAGTTATGCTCTCAAACAGTCTGAACTGGCTTCATTTTATTCTCCAAAAAATACAAGGTTATTGATAAAAACCCTTTAACAGTCCAAGGGGCTTAGGGCATGATTACTGTAGAATATATATACAAAGTAATTTCTTTGGAATGACAGCTGCTATTGTGAACTGCCTGATATGGGTCCTGGGAGTTAAACTCCAATCTTCGGTAAGAACCATGAGCCACCTAACCAACCCTCCAATAAAGAATTTTTTAAAGATTCCATTCTTCACATCTCACAGTCATCTAGGCTATAGATATAATATAGATATAGATATAACCAAATATTAAATTTATTCCAAGTTCATATGCCAAATTCACTTGTTCCTAATCACTTCTCCTTGTTCTAAGAAGACAAGGCTATATTACCAGATTTTGTTACATTTATTTTTTCTTCTCATTGTATGTATTCTGAAAAATATAAATTTTAAGTTAAAGATTATAAAGTGAGATCTGTATCTGTTCTATTTGTTTATTGTGATAGTTTAAATTTAACACTGTATTCTAGACACTAAAATTTAACATAACAACATACTTGAGAACACGAATGGTAGGTATCCCTTTCTTCCTGACTTACTGAATATAAAGTAGCCCACCACAAACTTAGACAGCTAAGGCCTGTTAAACTGTTGAATTGTAAGATGCTAATGAGGACCCAAAAACAAAAAAGGAGGAGAGATGATCACCTTAAAATAAACATAATTTAATAAGTTTTCTTAAAAATCATTTACTTGGTAAAAATCCATATATATTAATAAGTTAGTGATCATAAATACCTCAAATATTTTCTCCATTTGAATTACTCAAAATTAGATAAAATCTAATTTTGAAAAGAATATACAAAAAACGTTGTACAAATTGGAAAGAAGCTGATGCATAAAAAGTGGCCACAGATCTATAGATTCAAATAAACAAATATTGTGTTAAAACTACTTTTAAAGTTTTTAATTGAATTAGAATTATACTATTTTTCCCTTCCTTCACTTCCTTCTAGCCTCTCCCCACTATTTTCCTTTAAATATCTTCCATGCCAACCTCCAGAGGATAAAATCTTTTTCTTAGATTATATTTGTTATAAATGTGTTTGCATATATGCACAAAAATATATCATTACAACTTGATAAGTCTGCATCTATCATTTGTGCTTGTATGGTTTCAAGGCTAGCCACTCTGTATTGGATATCAAATATAGTGTCTTATTCGTAGACGAGTCTAATTCTCTTTCTCTGAATAGTTAATAGGCCCTTGTAGTTTTTGTGAGAGTTTATGAACCTTAGAAAAGAATCCCCTACCACAACTATACTAGATCAGAACAATTCTTTATTATATTTGAAATCTTATCCCGATACATACAGAGAAGTGTAGATACTAGCCTTCATAAAAGAAGTCTTTCTTTACAGCAAATGGAGATGATTCAGAAAACCACAACTGGCCCCAATCAGAGATCAAAGGATCATGGAGAGTCCACGCCCAACAGATACATATGGCTCCAGGAATATGGCCAAAAAGAAGATGGAAAGATTTTTAGAGCCAGTATACCAGAAGATTTGTTATGAAATAGTCTCTCTTAGAAATGACTGTATAATCAAGAACATCAGCATGAATGAACATCTATGAGTGAGGGATTTTGGAAGGGGAAAATGTTTGGAGGGTCTCACCCCTGACAAAAACTAAAACTATTTTAAAATAGGGAAGTTGTATAATGAATCATGCTTCTGTTTTTTGCTTCTTCTTTTGGGGTGTTCGGGAGCTGCTGCACACCATGCAAGAAAGGATGGAGCAGAGTCGAGTTCCATGGGCCTTTTCTTCGTTTTGGGTGTCTGGACTTGGATGCACACCAGGCAAGAGAGGATGAAGCTAAGTTCCTAACGGGTCCCCAGGATTCTGGTCCAGTACTACCCGTCATAGGGCTCCTCTGAAAATTTCAGTGTGACAACTCTTTTAAAAACAGCTCTCTTAGATGATAGTCAAAGAAATAGCTTGTATACTTTATTCGGGGTGAACAAGGACTATATAAAATTAGACAAGTGGGAAGAGGTTCGTCTTAGGGGGACGCTTCACTAGCTGAGATTTAAGGTCCTGGGGATAACTCCTTTTCAGGGAAACGCATTTCAGGCAGTTGAACCTGTGATATTGCCAAGGATTACTTGACATTCCTCAGGTAGACTGTGGGGGTTGGGTTCACCAGTTAGGGTAGAGAAGAGGAAGCCCTGATGGGAAAGGGAGTCCACCATTTTATCTGAACTCAGGGGAGCTAACTGGACATAATAGACTTTCACTTAAAGGAGCAGGATTTCTTAACAATGAATATTTTTAAAAATGATATATATATGCTGGGCGGTGGTGGCGCACGCCTTTAATCCAGCACTTGGGAGGCAGAGGCAGGTGAATTTCTGAGTTCGAGGCCAGCCTGGTCTACAGAGTGAGTTCCAGGACAGCCAGGGCTATACAGAGAAACCCTGTCTTGAAAAACCAAAAAAAAAAAAAAAGATATATATATATATAATATATATTATATATAGCATATATAATCTATATTTAAAACTATGTATATATTTTAAAACTATATATATACATATGTATATACATGCATACACACATCTATATACAAACTCACATACTCATATATACACATCCACACACACTCACACACACACATTTTATTTTGATTAATGAACATAGAAATCTAGTTTGAGAATCGCTTTATGGTTTCTGTTTGTAGAACTTTGGGTTTCAGTTTAGTCTTACATTGAGGTGGTCTTTGGTTTGCTCATTGCCACTGAAAAAGTTTTTCTAATGGTATCCTAGATAACTTTTTAACCCTAATTGCTTTGTTATATTATTATATAAAATCAAATCTAATTTCTCTCCGATTATAAGATAATCTATTATTTTTACTTCATAAGGTGGAAAAAGTCATTTAAGTGCAAGATACCTTTAGGTTTTAGACACGTTTAAATCAGAGTAGTACATCCTCAAGGCAACAATTTGAGGCATTTATTTTATTCTAGACATCAGGAGTTGCTTTTACTTCAGATAAATTATTCTGTGAATTATCTAGCCTTGGAGTCTGGACTATGTTCTCTCTACTCCTTTCCAAAATCTAAATTTACTCTTCTTAATAAAGTAATACTCATATCTAATTTTAAATAAAACACTGCTATTTTCCATGTCTGACTTTATCTTGCAAAATCCCAACCTCTTTCCCGCTTAAAATGATACCTCTAGAGCTGAGTGTACCCACTCTAGAAAGTAATTGGAGCAGAGCATAGGGGGCATAGGTTGAACATTCTGCAGGTTCTAACATCTGTCATGCCTCTGGTTCCTTGATACTCTTGTATATGGAGTCCATCTTTCTGGTATATTTTATGTGTGTCTCCAGACTCGACAACAGAGATGCCTGATCCACCACTCCTGTCTATTACGGATTTTAAGGTTCCAACTCCCTTAGTCAACCATATGTGGATGTGAAAGCCTGTTGTGATTTTGACCCAGTCTTTGGCCCTGGTTTGAACCTGAATGAACACTATCCTTTGGATCCACCTCTATCAGAGGCTTCAGCAAAGCCAATGAATTACTCTAGAGTTGGTAATGCTTCCCATCTGGAACATTGTTTTTGGATCAAATAGTTCTTCCTCCTCATTTCCTCCTAAGATATATTTCATGTGAGCATCTCTGTTGACAGAAACCAAATGTCAAAAGTCAGTGAGCCAAGAGAACACAGTGAAAGACTGAAAACACTAAAGTACTGGAAACATTAGGCTATGCTCACATTCTGCTTGTGTCCAGAAATAAAGGAAGAAAGAAAGAAAAGCCCACAGATGGACATATTGACAGGAGTTAGCTTATTTGTGTTGTAATCTCTTTAATCTGCCAACTACCCAGGAAAGTCATTTGACTGATGAGCTCTATCCAACTTATCAGATGTGCAAATAAAAGACAAAGTTTCATTTTAGGCTTTAAATAAAGATTTTTCATTCTTGAACAAAAACAAAACTGAAATGATTAATTAGCTAAGTAATTCCCTTTGAATTAATTTATAAACTGAAAAATATTACACAGCACTTGGGCACTAGGTTTTGTAAAGAATATTAAATAGTGGCTGAAAAATTGGACATCTTTAAGCAAAATAAAGTTAACAATGTATGAGCGAACTAAAAGATACAAAAAAATTTCAAAGTATTAATAATCAACTTAAACAATCAGATAGAATAATACATATGTATAATAGAAATATTATGCCAGTTTTGATATTGAGCATTGTCAAAGCAAGTATAAAGATTTATAGTGTATATTAGATCAAAAAATTGTTCCAGCTTCCTCTGTGTGCACGGCTATGAAAAGAGTTTGCAAAATCACAGTAGTATCTGTTATTCTAGATACCTAGGCATATATATATATATATATATATATATATATATATATATATATATATGCAATCTGCCTTCACTATTGACAGTTTCATATTAATCATTTACATGATCACTACAGTTTATTTGTAACCCCAAACTAATCCTAGGAACACCATGTCTGCCATTCACATGTTCGTGTATGTGCCAGCAAACATACTGACTACTCAGCATTTCTAGGCCATCAAATTTCAAGCAATTGACCTGAAAATACAGTTCAGTGGTAACACTTTTGCACAGACTGGCAGAACCCTAAGTATGATCTCTAACACATAATAGATAGATAGATAGATTGATAGATAGATAGATAGATAGATAGATAGATAGATAGATAATTAAGATAGCCCTTTTGTCTACTTAGTGCTGTTATTCAGCATTACATATTTGTAAATCTTATATAAAATATGTTTCAGTTTTGTGTGTGTGTGTGTGTGTGTGTGTGTATGTGTGTGTAATGCATTTCACAGCTTCTTTGCACTTCTGCAACTGTATAGCATGTCAGTGGCATGCCATCTTAAATAGTGGAAACCAAAACAAAGAGGACAAAACAATCTGAGACTAAGACTGCAAAAGGGACACTTGCTGATTTGGTTCCAGAGCTTACACATGAAGATTCAGGACAGCTTGTCTAATCTGTTCTGGCTCTAGCTTTCTTTTGAATGATACAGTAATATACATCATGGGTAATGTTGAATAACAGCACTAGCAGACAAAAGGGCTGTCTTAATTAATTAGTTATCTATCCACCTATCTATTTGTTATGTGTTATTTATTATTACAAATGTTTCTTTATACAGAAACTTATAGAAATCCAACTAATGTATTTTTTAGTTTGTAAAGTCATTGTGACAAAATGCTCATAGGGACTTAGTAGTCTCTGTTTCTTAGGAGCAACAGTTTAATATTAGCTAATGCAATGTTTTCTGTGAGTTTCTAGAATGTGACACTGTAAAACAATAACTAACTGCATATATATTATGCATCATCTTTCCATGCATCTATCTGATCATGTATGTATCATCTATGTGTTTTATAAGATACTGACTATAGAAGACTTCTATTTCTGTTTATTGTGTGTTATTTCAAGCCTCCTCTTACTGAGAAAGATAATTCATACACCATTTAAACCTTGAAAGTCAAGCTGAAGAAGAACTGAAAGTTTTTCTGAACTCCTGGATGTGAGGATATATAGACACCTGACCTGGGTTGTCAGTTTAGTGTCGCTATATAGGATATAAAGGTTGAGCTTGGCATATGAAGGCAAGGACTTTTTTCTTTTGCCAAGTGACAGTTCTCAGCTGCAATGTTGTTTGGTCACAGAGATTCAGCCAAACATTACATATATCTGGAAATCTTGATGCTAGTTCCCAGAATCTAACCTGTTTCATTAATCAGTATTCTACAGTTGTCATAACAAGTCTGTGACATGTCACCCTTCCAACGAACTCTATTGTTGGTGCTGTTTAGTTTGGTTCGGACGGTTTTGAGACAAGGTCTCACTAGGCATCACAGGTTGGCTTTCAACTCACTGTATGTCATTAGGACTCACCTAAAACCGACAGTGCTCTTCCAAAGTCAGCCTCCAAGGTGCTGGAGTTACAAGAATGGACAACTATAACTGGTTTTCTATTCTTTGTCTAATTAACTAGCCAGAAATTGAATGTGTAGCTTGCAACTCTGAATACAGACTTACATAATTATTATATGCCAAAGAATATGACAAATATTATCAAATTATACTTAAAATATGTGTGAACTTGGTAGTATTTTGGGAACTTGGAAACATGGAATTGATGTATTTTCCTTAAAGAACTGATCATCTTATCACCTCTAACTGATACTTAACATAAATTATAGAGGAGAAAACTAAAATTTTGGAACAGTATTTAAGCTATGTAAAAAGATTAATGTGCACTTGATAAGATTATTAAAGGATAAGGTCACAGGCTTACAGTTACCTACAATTAGAATTTGGTTATAATAAATTGACCTTAATTTTTGACTTCTTGACAGAGACATTTTAAGGATTTGTAACTGTTTATAATCTTTCTGAACTTTAGAGTTGGCATTTCCTCTCCTGAAATATTTTGTCATCAGAAAGCATAATTGTATTGCCTCCCCACTCTATCAGGGCATGTAAAAATTTATTGAAATGAGAACTAAAAGTTAATGAAGCCCTACAATTATTCTACAGATGTTCTTTGGCAATAAATGTTTACATTTTGAATATCAGTTTGTCACACAAGTCTTCAAAAGGTTGTTTTTCTGGAAATAAAGCATGAAGATTTTTGCTAACACCCAGTCCCTAGTTGACTGCTATTAAGTAACCGAGCCACTGCAAATATTCCAGTTTCTACTAAATACTTCTTCCTCCTTTTAAAACCTATTCAACCCCATGGTGATTTGGGTTTGGTTTTGTTTATTTCATTTTCACATTTCAGAAGTGTTGAATAATAAAACTGTTTTCACAGATTGTATTCTCCAAAAATTGTTTAGATATACTTGCAATTTTTCTCACTTCTTGAAAAAGATGGTCCCTGATCCCACATGTTCAAGTGTTGTTGATGGCCCCAGAGAAGAAACTCAGATTTTAACTACTCACAGATTAAGCCTATCTCTTAATCCGTTAAGATAGACCCCTTCCATGCAGGAATGTAGCTGTCAGATTCTAGAATGAATAGTCACAGGCCACACTCAACACAAAAGAGAAGGAATCTCCTGAATGCTAAATGACCTCACAACTTCTAACTGCAACATCCCTGGGTATGTTAAAATAAAATGCATTATCATAGGAATATGAAAGCATGCTATCTAATAAAATAAAATTGGTTTCAGTTAAAAAGTGAATATATTCACAATAACACCATATCCACCCCTATTTACCTGGCTTTCTCTTTGAGTACACTATTGAAGATGTGAGGCCCAGAGAAGCAAGAATATTTAAAGCATGTTGTTCATGCATACCAAGATGTTCCCTCTTTTGAGATATATTCTAGAAATCTTTTTGTAGGAATATAGCCAAATTAAAACATTGTTTATATAATAGGGTATTATATTCCCTCTTTCACCAAATTATGTACAAATGCTGTTAACACCACCAATAGTTTCACGAGGCAGTGGTGGCGCACGCCTTCAATCCCAGCACTTGGGAAGCAGAGGCAGGTGGATTTCTGAGTTCTAGGCCAGCCTGGTCTACAGAGTGGGTTCCAGGACAGTCAGGGCTACACAGAGAAACCCTGACTCGAAAAACAAACAAACAAAAACCCCAAAAACAACAACAAAAAAATAATGAATAATCTCATACTAAAGAGATAGTATGTGTCCCCTGCACTGTCAGCTGCTACTTTATCTACTTTGTATGCTAACTACCACGTAAGTAAGACCTTGATTCTCTCTTTTTCCTGATGTTCTAAGTTGTGTGTATAGATAGGATGAATTGTATCAATGTTAGATGAAATAAAACTTTGAATTTTTTTGTTAGATGAAATAAAACTCTTTAGTGTAGTGCCAAATAACATATATTAAAACTACAGTTTTGTTATATATAATTTTATTGACTTTGCCCTTGACAATTTCATACATCTCTAAAGTTTTCTCTTATTATTATACCACCACTCTCTCTAATCTTTCTTTCAATCCTGTAACTTTCCTGCTTACATTCATGAATTTTCTAGGTGATGGTTGATTGGATTTGTTCTCTTGAAATTCTTAGAAGTTAACCAGGATCATTCATGCTTTGGAACTATTTGTGTGAATCTGGTGGTTCCTCAGTGGGTACACAATTGAAGACAATGATTGCACATCTCTACATTCATGAATTTTCTAGGTGATGGTTGATTGGATTTGTTCTCTTGAAATGCTTAGCAGTTAACTAGGATCATTCATGCTTTGGAACTATTTGTGTGAATCTGGTGGTTCCTCAGTGGGTACACAATTGAAGACAAAGATTGCACATCTCCTAGGATTTGTCATCAGGAATGGGTAGGACCATATAAACCCCTTCCCCAAATCATGATGAAATGTTCATCATTTCATTGTTGTGTAGACATTACAAGCAACAGTAGCTGATATACTGCCATGCCTACAACGTTGTGCCATATTTAGAAGGCAGAAGTTGGTAACCCTTCTCCATGTCTTCTTTATTATTTATGAGCCTTCTTCCATAATGTTCTTTGATCCTTAGGGAAGGAGAACTAAATGCCATTTAGATCTTAACCGCCACTTATTCTAACCATCTTAAGCAGTCGGGTATTTCTGCACTCATAATTATTTGTAAAATGAGGAGGCTATGAGCAAAGCTTAGAGTAGCATATTTCTGCTGAAAAAAACCATAAATATTTAGAAGGCAGTGTGCAGCATGACAATTTTATTAAGCAACAGTAACAAGTTTACCCCAGAAACAAATACTTCTCAGCTATTTTTTAAAATCATGTTTGTAGCACCAGATATGAATTCACTCTTGTGAAATGGATCTTAAGTTCAATGGCAGAGCAGTTGGTCACCCTGACAACAGTTGTGCCAGGAGTGTAGCAGTGGTTGCAATGTTTTTCTTACCTGTTTCATAGATATGATCTCTAATAGAAACATGAATGTCAAAGGTACTTTGATGCTATTAACTTTTCCAATATGGCTTAAAATGAGAAATAACCACTTGGTTGATGTTGATTATAATTTTGTTTTAGAGCAACAAATGGTATTTTATCTATTTAAGGTAAAAGTCAAAGTTAGCTATTGAGTTATCATTTTATAAACTTCTGTCTATGGTGTAGATACTGAAATGTGATTTGAAGAATTAAAATTTCACTCTAAAAAATACATATTTTCCTTCTCAAAAATTTTTAACTGTCTTCTCACTTGAGGTTGTTTTCTAAGTTTCTACCTTGGAGAATGATTGAACATTAATTTTTTTATCTTTCATTTTTTTATTTTGTCATATTCTTTACAATTTATAAAATATTATAACAATAAAATTGAGCATTATAAAAGTTGTTTGCTATAAAACAATAAATTGAACAGTCTTATATAGATGTGTGTCTACAGTAATACTGAAAATACATACGCTTTTGTCAATATAAATATTAAATAACTCCAAACATATTAGCTGTATATTTTAAAAAAATACATCACTACTAGTTTTTTTTTTAACATAAATAGCTAAAGACTTTTTATTTTGTTTTTATTAGAGCTTAAAATCTTGGCTGTTACTGTGTTACAAGCCCAAAATAAGAACAATTTTTAGACAATTCAGTTCATTGTAATGAGGCTGTCCTTCAATGACCCTCATATCACCAAAAGATTTTACCTCCATAGTAGTTAAGCTAAGAGTTGACAGTTCTGCTGTGCCAAGGAATGAATTGTACGCATGATTTTTGGATACAGATTTACTGCTATGGTCAAACCTTTTTGACTTGAGTGATTGTCTTCATTCTCAGCCCACAGAGAACAGGTTACATTCATTTAAGAAATGGTGTGTGCATTAAGATGGTTTATCCATGAAGTCATTCACCAACTGTTTCAATGAACAATGGTTCTGCCTGGAGTGTGGAACAGACATTAGGTGAGGGTAAGAATCTGGTTCATTGGCTATGATGAATTTGAAAAGCATTCATCTCAGAGAAAGAGTAACTTATAAAGTGCTCTTCTTCAAAATTGATACAATAGTTACAAACATCAGGCAAAGCATTCAGTGTCACTTTGTTGTTCTCTTATATGACACCTCCCAAGTTAGTTGTCTACATTTCTTTTGGTGGTATAAATAATTTTGAAATATGTAAGCTGTTCTGAAAACCATAGTTTAGTGTAAAAACATCAAATAAACAATCTTACTAATACATAGGCTGAGATAGGAGAAGCATGATTTCAAGACGATTATGTGGTATACAACAAGACACTGTCAGGTACAAACAAGCAGAAAGTGTATATGGATTATACAATATTGGACCTATTTATCCAATTACCAAATTAGAGAGACCACTGGATGATAGTCAACAAGTTTATAATTCCTGATATTTTTAGATTTCAATCAATTAGGATATGTTGGTAATATTAAATTTTCATATTAAGAGATATTAAGAAAAACTGTTACTTCCTGTTATTTTTGTTGTTAGAGGTGGAATTATGTTTGTGTGGGTTTGTTGAAAGATTACTTTCTTGGTTCTTCTAGGGTGTAGTTTTGCTCCTTATGTTGGTGTTTTCCATCTATTAGGGCTGGATTTGTGGAAAGATATTGTGTAAATTTGGATTTGTCATGGAATATCTTGTTTTCTCCATCTATGGTGATTGAGAGTTTTGCTGGGTATAGTAGCCTGGGCTGGCATTTGTGTACTGTTAGGGTCTGTATGACATCTGCCCAGGATCTTCTAGCTTTCATAGTCTCTGGTGAGAAGTCTGGTGTAATTCTGATAGGTCTGCCTTTATATGTTCCTTGACTTTTTCCCTTAGTGCTTTTAATATTCTTTCTTTGTTTTGTGTATTTGGTGTTTTGATTATTATGTGATGGGAGGAATTTTTTTTCTTGTCCAGTCTATTTGGAGTTCTGTAGGCTTCTTGTACGTTTATGGGCATCTCTTTCTTTAGGTTAGGGAAGTTTTCTTCTATAATTTTGTTGAAGATATTTACTGCCCTTTTTATTTGCGAGTCTTCACTCTCTCTGTATCTATTATCCTTAGGTTTGGTCTTCTCATTATGTCTTGGATTTCCTGGATATTTGGGTTAGGAGCTTTTTGCTTTTTGCATTTTCTTTGACTGTTGTGTCAATGTTTTCTATGGTATCTTCTTCCCCTGGGATTCTCTCTTCTATCTCTTGTATTCTGTTGGTGATGCTTGCATCTATGATTCCTAATCTCTTTCTTAGGTTTTCTAACTCTAGGGTTTCTATGTGATTTCTTTATTGTTTCTATTTCCATTTTTAGATCCTGGATGGTTTTGTTCATTTCCTTCACGTTTGATTGCATTCTCTTGTAGTTCTTTAAGAGATTTTTGTGTTTCCTCTTTAAGAGCTTCTAGCTGTGTTCTCCTGTATTTCTTTGAGGGAGTTATTTATGTCCTTCTTAAAGCCCTGTGTCATCATCATGAGAAGTGATTTTAGATCTGAATCTTGCTTTTCTGGTGTAATGTGTCCAGGACTTACTATGGTGAGAGAATTGGGTTCTGATGATGCCAAGTAACCTTAGTTTGTGTTGCTTATTTTCTTATGCTTGCCCCTGACACCCTGACATCTGGTTATCTCTAGTGCTACCTGCCTTGGCTAAATCTGACTGGACCCTGTGCTTCCTGTGATCCTGGTTGTGTCAGAACTCCTCAGAGTCAAGCTGTCTTTGTGATCTTGTGATTCTGGGATTCTGGGATCCTGGGCCCCTTAGAGCACCTGGGAGTAGAAATTCCTCTGGGTATTGTGGTACTGGCTGCAGAGTTTACACCCAAGGTTTGCTCAGGGTACCAGCCCAGACAGAGTGGAAGGAACCCATGCCACTGGGCTGGCGGAGTTCCTGCATGCCTGGGTCCTGCTGGTCCCAGTTACTCCTGGTGTTGGGACAGATGTCGTAATCTCCTCACCTCTGACCCTATGATCCTGGGCATGTTAGAGGACCTGAGAGTGGAGCTTCCTCTGGGTTTTGGGGGACTGGTTGTAGAACTTGCTCCCAAGGTCTGCTTAGGGCACTGGCCCAGACAGACTGGAAGCAAACCATGCCACTGGACTGTTGGAGTTCCTGTGTGTCTGGGTCCCACTGATCCCAGTTACTCCCAGTGTTGGGACAGATGTTGTGACCTCCTCACCTATGATTCTATGATCGAACATTAAATTTTTAATGAATATTGGTTCCTTGTTCTTTTCCAAAACTCTGGTCTGGACTTATTCAGAGATATATGTATGTTGATAATTCCATTTACAACATACATCCTTGCCTGTAATGTTTTTATATGATAGTTTGCCTGAGATGCTTCTTATCTGCATTTTCAAAATATTTCTAATAAGTGTCTGTTTATTGTTTTATTTAGAACTTGAAAAGATATAGGAATGATGGCACTGAAACTCTTTCAGTTAGAGGTCTGAGATCCTTATCACATTGCCTGCCAGACTAAGTGTACAAAACAGTTATTAAAAGGACCAGTATTGGTACAGTTGATTTCTTTTTCCCTGAGCCATTCAGTTTTATATGCTTCATAACTGATTGATGGATTTTCAATGAAGACTACAGCATGTATGCTTAAAACCTTAAAAAGAATTATTTTTATTATGTGTATATGTGTGTATGTTTCTGCATATATGTATGTGGATTTCATGCAGTGTCCAGAAAGGGCTATCAGTATACTGAATGGAGTTACAGGTGCCAGGACCTGGAATGGAGTGTAGGTGATAGGACTCTAAACTAGGTCTCTTCAAGAGCAGCAAATGTTATTATCTGCTGAGTCAAGTCTATGACTCCTAAAATAGGTATCTTGTGTGGTGGTTTGACTAAAAAAAAAAAATGGCCTCCATACGTTAAATGCTAGGTCACCAGGGAGTGCACTATTAGTAGATATAGCATTTTTGGAGTAGGCATGGCTCTGTTGGAAGAAGTGTGCCACTGGAGGTGGGTTTTGTCATTTCAAGAAGCATTGTCTCTTTCTTTTCCTGCTGCCTGCCAATCCAGATGTAAAACTTTCAGCATATCCCACACCGTGTCTACCTGTGGAGCACCATGTCTCCGTATCAATAATGGACTAAACTTCTGAGGTTGTAAGCGAGCCAAAAATAAATGTTTTCCTTTACAAGAGGAAAATTTTTTAATGTCCCTTTTGGTGGAGAAGAGGAATGATGCACAGCAGACACTTACTAGAACAGCAAATGATGCCTTCTTCAAATGTCAGATACAAAATGTGAATCAACAATGGAATAGTGGCTAAAGTAGTTCAAAGACATTTTTTTACAGGAGGGTACACACAAGCCAACAAATAAGTCACTAAATGATCTGAACAGGAGAACAGAGGTAAAGACAATCCAGGCCAAATGAACAAGAGATACCTTGGTGTATTTTTGAAAATTTAAGAAAGATAGGCTGGTGGAACACAAACAAACAAATACAAGATTAATAATAAATAAAAGCAAGTGAATAGAGGCTTTTATGCAAGGGTATAGATATAGTTGTTACTTCGAGGTGAACTAGTATCCTTAGAGGTTGGTAAACTGCTAAAAATAGAATGATTTCATAGTTTAAGTAGTTAAAAATGTTAAGTAGCATTATTTTGCTTGTCAAATCATGCAATACATAGTTCTATAACTTAGAATGTTCAGTCAGCTGAAGATACTTAGTTTTATAGACAGAAATCATGAAGAAACCAGAAACCAAAACAGAGAGAATTCATCTCAAATTACTTTCCATATGAAAATGAAATAGTGACATATAAGAATATGATGATATGAATAATTCATGTTATTTTACTTACTATCAAGATTTTTCAAATTAATTCTTAGTGTGTGTAAACATTGACAAACGTATGGTTGTTGTCATGTCAATTAAACCAGCTCTTAAGGATATTTAGCTTCATATCTTTCATCTTAGAGTCTCAGAAGGTCAGATAAACAGGTTAGTTCCAATGTAGTGGCAAGAAATTTTACTATGAATGACTTCATTTTGAAATTTAACATCATCTGTTGAAGTTCAGCAAAGAGTCTCCCGTAATCTTTAATTAATTATTAAAATGTCCCTGTGACTTTGGGAATGTGGATGATGGTGGGTCAAGATGAGCTGCAGGCTAAAAATTGTTTAAGAAAGAGATGATAGTGGCCTTTACAGGGCTATAATGTAAATGGAGAAATATCAAGGCTGACATTTTGTGACTAAACTCATAAATATTCTCTACTCCTTTTTTCCATAGCAGAAAACAGAGCCTAGGGATAGCTTCTAGGAGACTGGGGAGTATGTATGTACAAGGAACAGGGGGGATAAAAGACATTTATCTCACACATGAAGATGTCATAAAGAAAGAGAAGAAGGAAAAAAGAAAGAAAGAAAGAAAGGAAGGAAAAAAGAAAGAAAGAAAGAAAGAAAGAAAGAGAAGGGAAGGAAGGAATAAAGGAAGGAAGGAAGGGAGGGAGGGAAGAAGGAAGGAAGGAAAGAAAGAAAAGATTTCCCTTAGGAGAGTATCAGGAAGGAAAGGATTTCCCTTAGAAAATCAGTAAACATATCAACCACAAGCACACCACACAATATAATTCTGGTTGACATAAGCCTGGAAAAGACAAATTGAGCAAAGACATTCAACGTAAAAGGATGTTTGCATATAATAGCCTGTAAAAACCAAAGGAAAGGAAAGAATGATAAATCAGAAAGTGATGAGAAAAGAGGTAGAATAGACTAGTATGAGTGCAGAGTTTGCAAGCAGGTGTCAAGGAGGAGACTGGTACCCTAGAGAGCTATGGTTCTGATGGTTACTAGGATAACCTGGCACTTGATGATGACACTATTCCTTGTGTTTATGAGCAACTAAAGCTCTAGAGCTTAGCAGTTAATGCCAGCCTGGCTACACAGTGAGTAGGAAGTATGCCTGGAACCCACAGTCAAACCTTGTGTTAAATAAATAAAATAAAATGCTCAGACCAGGTGAGGAATTAACCGTGGAGAAATGAAAAATATACCAAGCTAATTAGTAATGGCATGAATACACGTCACAACAAAATTAGTTAGAAATTTGAGGCAGTAATAGTTGTCTCCTCTGATAATGGTAGCAATTGAGAACACAGTGAGGAACAAGCTATGCAAACATCTTCCTTGAAGAATATAATACCAGCAGGGAGGAAGAAGTCTTCAGTGTCAAAGCTATTGTGCATGCCCACTGCACTGCATATTCACTGTCTACCTTAGCACCAAGTGATTCAGGATAGCACAGAAGATGGCAAAAATGCCAAGAAGATCAGATCACTGGGTTTAGTAAAGAATTTCCTTTTAGCTCTGTGAAAAAAAAAAAAAACACTTTTTATTCTCCTTATGCAATTACTGCCTCCATATGCTAACCTAGGCCTGCGCCTGGAAGCTTCTTATAATCTAATCTAGGCCTAGAATGTTTTTAGCCTCTGAGACTTACTGCTGAATAAGCTCACCCTTTCTAGTTCTTTCTGAACTCTGAATGGCTGACTCAACTCAGCTGTCTGGCTCAAACTACTCTCCAAGCTGACTGATTCAATCTGGCTTATATATCTTGGACTACAAGCAATTTGATTGAATTGCTTGGCTTGACCTCAAACTAACTCTGGCAAACTATTCTAATTTTCTGTCTCCTTCTCATTCTCTGGCTCATTCAGTCTTCACCTTTGTCTAGTTTATTCTCTCTGCAACCTGTCTCTATATAACTGCTTGTGTAAAACTACCTCCTCTCTCTCTATACTGACCCTCAAGTAGCTTCCCTTTCTCCTCTCTTCTCATGAGAGGTGAGTATATCCTATTCTGTCAAATCTTCCTCTGACTCATCACTGTGTCTGCCACTAAATTAGACATCACTTTCAAACATGGGTGGGTCCTTCTACCAACTCACCTTACTGTTATTGTTTGGGCTTAAAGGTCTGTAGTAAGGGTGTGTGTAGGCTTAGATTTTTCAAAACCTATTTTAATAAGGGTTCTCAAAAGCTTTGCCTCATCTTCCAGCCCACCATTCAATGGGAGGGAAGAAAAGATGGTAAATCGGACATGGAGATGTGGACCTGTTTAGAAGTAGTTTTGTTGGAGTGAATCCAATCTCAGTGTGTCAGGTTATCAGCAGTCCATTTCAGTAATGTCAGGATACTAATAGTTGAAAAGAGTCACCAAATACAAATCAACAAAGGCAGCATAATCCAGCAAAACCTGCCAGGGATCCACCAAATCTGCAGGGGTCAGTAGGAGATCAGGGAAGATTCACTCGTCACTGTCCACTGAATCCTACTTAACCTCTCTCTAAACATCATGTGTCCTCTCATGAGTCTTGCTTCAGCAAAACATCACATGAGTCTGCATAACCCGACACAACCAGAATTTTCTACTTCAGGCAGCCAGAGGGATTAATGGGATATGTTAAGAGCATGTCTGTATACCAGCCAGGATAGCTATGTTGCTGGATTAAAGATCCCTCTACAGCATTGTGGGCTTGGGCAACCACAAAGGAATTTTTTAAGGGACTGAGATGACCTGATATATATTAAAAGGAACTCTGCTGCAGTATGAGAATAAATTCTAATGGCACGAAGAAGTTAACACCTATACAGAGAAAGGCAAAACCAAGCCTTTTGATTATTTGAGAATTTTTCTTGACTCACTGTTCTTTTCAGTTTATGTAGGGCCTCTTATAATTTTGAACACCTCCCTCTTGATTTTTTTGAAATCTGCTATCAAGGCTGCTTGACATAAGATTCCATATGATTTTTAATTCCCTGATGTTTCACCCACATGTGTATTTCTCTAAGCTCTGCTGCATAAATGTTGTACTACTAAGTTGACCAAATCCAGCCTCATTCAGTATTTGGAAGGTTGCCTTTGAGTATTTCCTGAGCATAAATCCCTGCCTGGCTCATTCCTGGTTTTATAGACCTAGGCTCCAAATGATCTCTTAGTGTTTCCAGGGCCAAGAATTTTGTTCACTTGTATTGAAGATATCTCAGTAATCCACTTCTTAATGTGGCAGATTCATTTCCTATAAGCTGTCATTTAAATCTGTGGTTTCTCAATCTCTGTCTCAGAACAAACTACATAGGTCAAAGAAGGCTCAATGATCAGTATGTCTTTAACAACCTCTTATTCAGCATAGTGTTGAAAAGAAAAGGCAAAAGTACTCTTCCCTTTGTTTCTAAGGTTGATAACCTTTATTTCTGATTCAAATGACTAACTATCATGATTTTTATGAAATTTATGAGATTGACTGGGGTGAGCTAATGAAGACTAAACCCCACACCCAAACTAAATCCCATCTCTCCCTTGGTCCTGTGCACAATCCCAGTTTGTTCTTTTGTATTTTATTTCTTAAAAAGAACTACTGATCATTTAAAATATCTAGTACTACAAAGTGTGTGGGCATATAACATAAAAGTATTCTTTATCATAGATGTTCAGTGAAACAAATCAAATTATACACTAATAAGCATCATCAGTTATGGTTTATTTTGCAAACCAAGCTTTATAACAAAAAGTTACATATTCTAATTAATCAATTTATTTACTTTACATCTGGATCGAAGCTTCTCTTCTCTCCTTCTAGTCCTTCTCACCTCCATTCCCTCCATCCTCACTCTCTTTCTCCTCAGAGAAGAGAAGGCCTCCCATGGATATGAACCTGCCTTGGGGTATCGCTATGGTTAGACAAGGCAGCTAGGGGAGAGGGACCCAAAAACAGGCAGCAGAGTTCTAGACAGCCACTGACCCTGCTCTTAAGAGTCCCACATGAAGACCAACCTGCGCATCAGTTACATATGTACAGCGAACTTAGGTCAGTCCTATCCATGGTTGGTAGTTCAAGTTCAGTCTCTATGAGCCTCTATGGGCCCAGGTTAGTTAATTCTGTAGGTTTTCATCTAGTATCCTCGATCCCGCTGGCTCCTTCAATCCTTCCCCTCCAGTCTTCCACAGGATTTCCCAGGCTCTGCCTAATGTTTGGCCGTGGGTCTATGCATCTGTTTCCACCAGTTTCTGGATGAAGCCTCTCAAATGATAGTTATGCTAGGCTCCATTCTGCAAGCGTAGCAGAGTATTATTAATACTGTCAGGCTCTCTCATGGGATGGGTTTCAAGATGGGCCAGCTATATATTTGGCCATCCTCTCTATTTCTGCTACATCTTTGTCCCTGCACATCTTGTAGGTAGGAAAAATTGTGGGTTGAAGGTTTTGAGGCTAAGTTGTTGTCCCCATCCCTCCAGTGGAAGTCTTGAATGGTTACAAGAGGTGGCTGTTTCAGGTTCCCTATACCCCATTGCTAGGACTCTTAGCTAGAGTCACCCTTGTAGATTCAGAAAGTTACTTTTTAAAAATACGCCATTTTTACTGAGTTGAGAGTGAAAGACATTACCTTTACAAGGGCTATTACTTACTTTTTTCATTGCTGCAACAAAACACCTAGCAATAGACATTCAGGAAAGGCAGAGTTTTTTGAGCCCCAGTTTGAGGTTACAGTGCATTATGCTAGCAAAGGCTTGGAGGACAGGAGTGGGAAGCGGTTACTGAGCTCATGTCCACTCAAGAAGCAGAGAGATGAATGCCAATATCTAGCTATCTTTCCTTTTTTCATTCAGATTCCAGCCCATGAGATGATTCTGTCCACATTTAGAGTGAGCTTTTCTACCTCGATTAACATCAGCCAGGTAATCCTTCATAGACATGAGTAAAAGATTAGTTCCTCGGTGAATTTAGTCCCTGTAAAGTTGCCAGCAGTAACCATCTCAGAAAGATTGTAAGAAAATAAAATCTGTCACGATCCAAATAAAAACTGTTACTGAAGGTTACATTAATTTTTAAACCTTTGGACAACTTGTCAGGTCTCCTTCTAAAATATAGTATAGTGGTTCCTTTTGATTAAGAGACAATCATCTCTTGTTATGTGGTAACAGTCTATGAGCTCTGTAATTTGGTATATTAACCTTTAATCATAGAACCTTGGGTACCAGATCTCTAGGAGAATATTTAAGCCAGTATTTTTAATTTTTTTCTATTATTGATATTATTTCTGATTACTTCTTAGTGAAACAATTAAGCTCTATTAAAAAACCCCTATGTCTTCCAACACGTTTGTGGTAATGTACACACTCATTTTGCAGAGTTCCTTTCGTTTAGAGTCAAAAGATTCTGTACAACCTCCATGTGCCTGTTATGCAGTAACTTGTCAATCTTAGGGATGCACATCAATCCTCCCCTGGCCATACTGTAATTTAAAAGTGGTCCCCAGGACCAGTCTAGAGCTCCACTAAATACTATTCAGTTTGTTCAAGGACGAAAAGCTAAAATGAGTTTTAGGTACAGAAGGGTGTTTGTGGTTCATGTGTGTGTGAAGTCAATCTCTTTTTCTCTGCTTTCTCTCTAACCTAAAATAAACAGGCAGAATTCAACTTCACTCTGGTGCTTTCTCCAAATATTGTCTGTTCCTGTATCTATTTTCCTTTCTCAATTCCATGGCTGTTAGATGAAGTAGGATTGGAAGTTGAAGATAAAGAAAATGTAATTTTTCGTGTGTGTGAATCTTTGGTTTAGACAAGTAAATTCCCTATCCACAATGGGACTCAAATGTCCATAAAGTTGCTGCATGATGGTGTTCCTATTTTTTAGTTATTATATTTCACTGCTTCCCATATTGGCTTGAGCTTATTACTATTTATACTTTTAATTTCTTGCACAAATGAAAGCATTTAGCTGAACAAAATTAAATCCTTCTCTGCACATCAAATGTGAATATGCCAGCCCCTCATGGTCATTTCCCAGCCATTTCATTATTTTGAAATTCCAGGACACTAGATGGAAAAATGTATTGTAGAAAGCAAGGCATGTGATGGACTATTCCTTATCTTCAAGGAATGTAAGCCTAAAGCAAATAATTCCCTATTAGTCCCTATGGACCAAAGTGATGAGGAACATCCAGGTATGTCTCTTGTAAGATCTCTAGACCCTTAACTCTCACTGCAAACTTCTTTGTGACTAGTGACAGGATTCAATATTTCTTGCTTATTATTCATTTGTGGAAGTATTCTGATCTCACAAAGGAAAACTTTTGATTACTCGCCAAATGTTCATCATTTTCAGATATAACAATCA
Source organism: Mastomys coucha (assembly GCF_008632895.1). NCBI lineage: Eukaryota > Metazoa > Chordata > Mammalia > Rodentia > Muridae > Mastomys > Mastomys coucha. Next base: position 74,435,228 of record NW_022196905.1, on the reverse strand, counting down.
ATAACAATCATGCTCGAAGGATTAGCTGTAGTCTCTTATTCTCTCTCTCTCTCTCTTTCTCTCTCTCTCTCTCTCTCTCTCTATATATATTATATATATATATATATATCTGCAAAACTCATCTTAGAAAAGCAAAATCTCTCAAAGTACAAAGGACATTGGTAGACATGGTCACATAAGATGTTTCATCTGAATTATGAAACCTAATAAATAACATCAAAACTCAATAGAGGAGAAGATTTGAGCCAGCTATTCTAGAAATTTATACCACATTACCCACAATGCCCAGTATTTGGAATGATGGTTGAGAAGTTGTCATAATTACATAGGAAAAAATAAAAAAGGAAGCCTAACAAATATCCAATTTAAATCTCAAAATTGAATCTGTTGTAATCACCTATTAAGTTGTGCTAAGAAGTAATTTTCCTTGGTGTTTATAAATAATTTTTTAAAAAGAACATGAAACAAAGGTAATTTTGTCATGAAGTAAAGGATTACATTTTAGTGCAAAAGCAAGTCTCTGCACGGCCATCAGACGGCTTCCTGGAGTGGAATAATTAAGTTTGAGATTGCTGGCGGATACTGCAATGGTATTTTAGTTTATAGCCCTAAAGTCAAGGGACCCATTAAAATGAAATAAGTGAAACTGTGCTGGTTTCTTGTAGGCCAACTACCTGGGTGACATCACCATCATCCAGGTAACACACTTAAATTATACAAAACCACATTTAATAATAGCAAAACTCAGCCTTTCTGACATGCAGGGATAAAACAATACTCAAAGGAAAGGGATTTGACAGAAAACGAGTTGGGGAAGAAAGAACAATTAATTAAAAAGTCATTTGGGAGTCCAAAGAGGACAATGCAGTCCTGAGAAAGTCACTGTAATCTGATGTGAAGTGTGATTTACCTGAACTGGTTTAGAAGTCAGGTTCACATTGGGACTTCCAGACAGTCTGTCTCCTAAGCTTAATTTGGAGGACTGGAGAGATAACTCAGTGGTAAAGAACACTGATGCTCTTGCAGAGGACCCGGGTTCCATTACCAACACCCACATGGCAGTGCAATACCACTTATAACTCTACTTCTAGAAGAACCACTGTCCCTACCATCTCCTGGCCTCTGCATATACCTGTGGTGATATACACATACCCAGACACGTACACACACAAATAAAGGAATAAATAAATGCTTTGTAAAAGTAAATAAAAATAAAATGTAATGTTCTCATATGCAGTTGAAGGGACCTTGCGGTGGGAGACCTAAAATAACAAACTCCAGAGTACAGAGGCAGTGTCTAAATTCTTCTAAGAATCCACTCCATTGAAGATAAAATTGAGCCTCATACTGTGAAGTAGGATATACACACCTGAAACATTATACACGCATGATTTAACATTTTTAATAGTGGAAATGATAGAAGCCAAAATGTGTCCAATGAAAACTAAAGCTTATTAGACTCTGTTCATCTGTTCATCTGTGGCACTGTAAAATAGTATCTGGCATGAAAAATGAATCAGTTATCAGTAGGCATGACTAAGTGCCAGAGGTCTATTAAAGCGGCATTCCTGCAATAAGGAATAAGTAGGAACTGAGATCAGAATAAATCACTTTCCTTCTTTTCCTCTCCCAGTGGAAAAGAAACAGAAATACTCTTCTTGGGGGCTCTCAGGAAAGCTTAGGTCTTGAGGCTTCCCCCACACCCTCCATTCTTAGGAAATAAATTCAAGTATCAGCACGTCAATCTGGAAACACCATTAAAGTATGGGCATTAGAATATCTACAACTAGAGAATTGAAAGCATGCATATTTGGAAGTTTTAAATACCTTTACCCTTTACTAGAGGGTCATAGTGGGTGGACCAGGGAAGGACCTGCTGCTCCTTCTCTTCTTGTTCTTTTCTTCCTATAACTGCAGGTGGCTGTGTGCCTCCTTTCTGGATCTGGGTAGATTCATGCTATCTGGGACTTAGAAGAATTTTGAGAGGGGTGTCCTGGAACACGGAAGATTAAAACAGCCTTTTTTTCTCTTGATCTTGATTCATGAGCTTTTGGGTAAATGAATGCATGATGCTGAGCTGAATTTCTGTCCCATGAGGATGTCTGGGCCCCTGATGTAATGTGGACTCTTAGGGCATTTCGCCTATGTTGTAACCCAGTATTTGCTGTTTTCTGACTACGGATTTACCGAGGTCCTAAAAGTGTGTCCTCGCTAAGAGTGTGTTGGAGGATGAGCCTTTCCCTGCGCCTCTTTCCCTTACAGAAATGAGAAACCGTTGGCTTGACAACAGCTCACTCCAAAACAGGTCTTTTCTAATCCATTACTTAAAACTCTCTCTTGAGCCTACAATCCTGCATATTCTCTGAGAACATAAGACAGCTCAATAATTAAGAGTCTCAACCCTCAGAGCACAGGGAATCACCAGAAAGCGGAAGCAGAAAGACGGTAAGAGTCTGATGGCATAGAGGACACCAGGAGGACAAGTCCGTCTGAATCAACTGAGCAAACCTCATAAGAACGCACAAAGACAGAAGAGACAAGCACAGGGCCTGCACAAGTGTGCACCAGGTCCTCTGCAAATATACTATAGCTTTCAGTTCGGCTTTCTATGGGACTGCTGAGTGGGTGCACAAGTGAGGCTCTGTTTCTTGTGCCTTCTCTTGGGACTTGTTTTCTTTCTATTGATTTGCCTTATCCAACTTCAATATGGTGGGTTTTATTTTAGCTTATATTTGTCTCTTAGAAACCTGTTTTTCTTTTTTCATTGCTTATTTACTATACATCCTGTTCGCACTCAATCCCTTCTCCGCTCTTTACAAATCCCTCCCCCTCCCCCATTCCTCCCTACACTTTTCCTCAGGAAAGTAGGAGACCCCCTTTGTGGTTTAAAAGGTGGCCTACATCCGGCCCAGCGCTCAGGAAGTTTTGACTGAGCACACCCCACACCGCCTCAGGAGAAGCCGCTGGACCCTGCTTCAGGGGTGGTGAAGCACAATCTGAGGTCCCAGCTGAATTGGGTCCCACAGGAACAACAGTGTCCTTGGCTTGTTCTGCAGGCTGCTTAGCTTGGTGGTGACTATGGCTGGAAGCACAGAAAGGCCTCCCAAGAGAGATTAGAGGAAGACCTGCTCCATTGTTCCCCACAGTGGACTCCAATGAGAAGAGACAGTCCATGATTTTAAAGCATTTATTGTCATGGCGGAGGGTTGTGATGAGTGAAAGAAACTCTACCCCACTTTCTCAGGGCAGGCTTGAGGTTAAATACCTTTTGCAGGGAGGAGTGTCTGGGAAGGAGAGCTTATTTTGCTAAGCTCTTCAGGCCTCTAAGTAACTCATTAAAATGGAGATGGGTCTTGAGGCTCTGTGATCTGAGGTCTTGTCCTCCCTGTGGAGGTTGCCCTATGTGACTAATGGCCACAGAATTATGGAGAGCTGAGGCCTCCTTTCAGGAGGCTGCTGCCTAGGAGTGTGGCAAACGCCTTGCAAAGTTATTTGCTGGATCTCTAGGATTTTAAACTTAGCTCAACCAGAAACGAGGCTGACTGTCATGGTCCCACACCCCTTGAGTATCCTTCCACCCTGGAGCATCAAATCATAGTAGGAGTAAGACTGTAAGCCAGGCAGGACTTCCAGTGGAGGGAGAGGGACATCAACCCACCCACAAAACCTCCAACCCAAAATTTGCCCTTCCCTACAAGATGTGCTGGGATAAATAAAGATGGAGTAGAGATTGAGGGAACTGCAAACCAATGACTGACCCAACTTGAACCCATCCCCATGGGACAGAGCTAATCTCTGACACTGTTAATGATACTCTTGCATACAGGAGCCTAGCATAACTGTCTCCCGAGGGTTCACTCAGCAGCATATGGAAATAGATGCAGAGAGCTACAGCCAAAGATCAGGTGGAGCTCAGAGAGCTGATTGGGGGAGTTGGGATAGGGTTAAGCAAGCCAGG
>NW_022196905.1:74379568-74431260 GCF_008632895.1 Mastomys coucha | reverse complement strand
GGGTCAAGGACACCACAAGAAAACCTACAGAGTCAACTATCCTAGGCCATGAAGACTCACAGAGACTGTACTACCAACCAAAGAGAATGCAGGGGCAGGATTTAAGCCCTCTACACATTTGTCCAGATGTGCCACTTGGTCTTCATTCTGGTGCCCTAACATTTGGAGTGGGGACAGACTCTTGCCTGCCCTTGAATCCCTTTCCCTAGCTGTTTTTATTTTTTCCTAAGGAGAGACAGAAAAAAAGTAGATGTTGAATGGAGGGGAAGTGGGGATAAACTGGGAGGAATAGAGGGATGGGAAACTATCATCAGGATAAATGAGAAAAGATCTATTTTCAAGAAATGTGAAGAAAAAAAAAGAGTTTATACCCATTTCTTATGCAACTTCCAAGTGCAGGCTCATAGTCACTTTGGTAACTGTCCTTATGAACATATCTAGGCCAGAGAGAATCAGAAAGAGTCTCATTCTTTCATACACCCTGAAGTCATCACCATCATACCACCTATGAGTGCAGCTAAGCTTACCAAGCTGCTTACAAAACAAAGCCATTGGTGCACAGAAGTTTATGTGTATAACCTCCAGGAATGCATTCTAGATGAAACTAAGTAAAAAAATGGTCTTTGTTTGAGCAGAGCCTATGGTGTCCCTGGATTCTAATGATCAAAGTAATGAATTGTTTCTATCAACTCATGGTAGAAAAATGTATTTACATCCTGAAACATTTAAAATAGAACAGAAGGACACATTCTTTTCTTTAGAATTGTATATAATGAGGAAGCTGACGTTTTAGGGCATGGCATGATGGAACATCAAATTTTCAAACTTGGTGTAGTGGCGTTTATACACTTGGCACTACTAGAAGTTGTGGCCTAGCTGGAGGAAGTATCACTTTGGGGGTGGGCTTTGAAACTCCCCTCCTCCAGTGCTGAAGAGTCAGTTTCTCCTGATTGCAGTCAGATCAAAATGCAGAACTCTCAGCTCCTCCACTGCCATGCCTGCCTATATGCTACCATGCCCCCTAGTCTAATGAGAATGGACTGAACCTCTAAACCTGCAAGCTGACTCCAATGAAACGTTTGCCATCATAAGAGTTGCTGTAGGCATGGTGCCTTCATTATAGCAATGGAAACCCTAAGTAAGAAACCTATTTATATATAAAAAAAAAAGATACATTTTCTCAGGGGGTAGAGTGAGTTGCACACATGCCTGCCCCTGCACACACAAGGAGAAAGTGTTAGATTATTGCATACAATTTCTTGGGCTTAATACATAACCCCAAAGCCCTGAATTCTAGGCAGAGAATCTTGCAGGGACATGACTCCTTTTTTTTTTTTTTTAAAGCCAGATTGCTACCTTAAGGAGTAATTCACATGGCGTATTGTACTGTATTAAACACTTAACAGTACAAATCTTGTAGGCAAAGACATAATGGTTAAAGAAAAAACAGAAATCTTGGCCCATGATCAATAACGTAAAGGTTTTCTTCTGGGTTATAATCCTGCTCATGTATAGTAACAACCTGAATTTTAATTTACCAAAGTTAGAATTTTTATCAAAAATATATAACAGTATTCAAAAATAAAAAGTTAATGTACAAAAAATGAACATAAAATAGAGACAAATGAACCAAAAATGCTTAACATTAACATTTGATGACCAACTCAGTTAATGAAAATAATGAAGAATGTGGGAATTATGTTTTGAAATGTAAAACAACAGGAACAACAGGGGGGATGACTCCTTCCCAAGGCTCACTGCATTAATGCTGTGCCTGTATGCTGCTTGTATCATGGGTGCTAAAGGAGCATGGAAATTTCAGTAGAAATTATCATCTTTCAATGACAATGAAAAAGACTTAAAGAAATGAATAAGTTTCAAAATCCATCCATGGGCAGAAGGGAGAACATAGCTGAATAAGGAAACATCAGATAATTAGTTTTCTGCAGCTTTATGTCACCTGTAACCTCTTTGGGAAATTTTTATGACAAATGACAATGATTGTGCATAATGAGAATTTTCTCTGTAACATATATATATGCATAACTATATAGACACATTTACATACATATGTATACATGCATATTGTACCATTTGACCTTATTCTACAAAAAAATCTGTGAATATCTCATTAATTTACAGCATGTACTCATTAATTATAAACCCAATTAAAAAGATAATTTTAAAATTAAATGGAATATTCCCTTTATAATACTGAAAATACATTGCCAGTTAACATTGAGTTAATGGAGTTTGTCTGAAATTTTGAATCTTAGGGTTTCTATTGCTGTCAAGAGACACCAAGACCATGGCAACTCTCACAAAGAAACACATTTAATTGGAGCTGGCTCACAGTTCAGAGGTTTAGTCCATTATCATCATGGGGAGAAGCATGGCAGCCACACAATGCTGGAGGAGTAGCTGAGAGTTGTACATCCAGATTGTCAGGCAGCACGAAAAGAAACCGAGATATCAGGCCTGATTTTGAGCATCTGAGACCTCAAAGCCAACTCGGCAGTGAAGCACTTTCACCAACAAGGATATCAACCAAACATGACATGATGCGATTTTTCTTAAGTGTCCTTAGAGGATGAGACAGGAAAGGCATAAGGCAGGAGTGCCCGGGTAAAGAAGGAGGGTGTGGTGGGGAGGTTGGGTTATTTACTGTCTAATGTATTCTATTCAAAGGCTCTTTCAAGGACAATGGAATCTGCCACTGGGCAGTCTTCAGGGATTTCCTCATCAGAATCATCACTGGGAGTAAGGAGTTTATATATGTCCTTCATTTCTTTCTGGGAGGGGCCCATACATTGCTAGATGGCCACAAAGATGGGGAGGAAGAAGGAGGATGTTCATTTCAGTCTTGTACTTTTTACCTTCTTGTGAGTTAAGTTACTCAGGTCCAGACCTCAGTGTCATAGGGGTTGCTGGAGATCATCCAAGGGGCCAATTGAAGGAACTTCTCCTGGAAGGAAAATTGGAGAACCCATCTTCCCACACCAACTCTCCACCAAGAGTTCTCAAAGACCACAGATTTGGGACTCTAGGTGAGAAGCAGACAAACAAGGATGGAAGCACTGAAAGCAGGAGAGGGTCCTGGGATTGCAGGAGTTCCGGGGATTCCACCAAGACCATGTTGCAAGCCTGCCCACAAATTTAAGAAAACTTGCAATGGCCTTAGGAGCTTTCAGATTTTTCTTTTTTTTTTTTTACAAGTTTTCAGAGAAATTTAGAGAGGTGAGTTTGGTCTATGCCTCAAGGGCTGCCAAGGTCAGAAGATAGGACAAAGGCCCTTGAAGATTTCATTGACAGCTTTATATAACAGTTACCTGGCAAGAAATCTCAGTGAAGAGTTATCTACCTCGGATTGGCTTCTGGATATATGTTTTGGAAATTAACTAAGTTAAATGAAGACCCAGCCTACTGTGGATAGCACCATTCTCTAGGCTGGGTTCTTAAACTGTGTAAGAGTGGGAAATCCATCAAAAAGGAATTCGTATATGCATTCAATTTTCTCTGCTTCTAGCAGGTGATCTGACCAGCTCTTTGCAGTACCTGCATTGGCTTTCCCTTAATGATGGACTATAACCTGGATCTGTAAGCTAACAAAAATATGTTCATTAATTTTCTCCAATACACAAAGGGTTTTTTTGGTTTGTTTGGTTGATTGGTTCTGTTTGCTTGTTTGTTTGTTATTTGTTTTTGTTTTGTTTTGTCAGGTTATAATAGAAAAGAGATTCTTGGAATTAAGATTGTAGAAGTTGATTGGAAAGACATCTGATTCTCCTCTTCAGAAAAATAAATCAAAAAAACCAATAGAATATACAGCGTTTATATACGATAACACAAGCCACTTGTTTGGGTAAAATGATAAAATGTTTTTAGGATATTGTTTTCCTAAATGATTTCTTAGACTCTCCCTCTGTTAGTTTTACATTGGTGTCTTTGACAATAAAAAGTATTTTGCTGTGAGTCTACTTAAAGAATGCAGTAGAATGGAAGTTCTTTGGGAAATATAATATAATACTGGCAAAATATAGTACTGGCAAAATCTGTTGGTATTAGTAATAGAATCTTCTAGTCTTTAATATGTTATTTGCATGTATTATACAATTAAAACATGTTTATTAATAAAAAATAATTATAAGCATGGATAAGTAGATCATGTTTAGTAACTCAGTCTGACCTAAGAGTAGCCTATCTTTGAATGGAATTGTTTTTAAAATTATCAATATATTCTTTCTCCTTCATCTGATAGTTTTTCTCCATGAATATAAAAATACAGTGTCTTATAGAGAAAGTAGTTGAGACACTTAAATATTATGCTTTATACTTAGAATGTGAAGATAAAATAAAACTTCAATAAGCAAAGGTAGATTTTTAAAATGTATTTTTATATGTTTTTAATGTTTTTAAAATATATTTCAATATTATAAAATATAGCAAATCTTACCTCACCCTTTATGTAATAGAAAGTTTGATATTAATATAACTGCATATTTTAATGGTTAAGAGTATTATACACCTAATTGAAAAAGCCCATTGGACTCTATCTCAAATTAAATTAAACTCAATTTCATTAAATCTTAATTACTTACATATTTCTGTGAGCAGTAGCAAAAAGTCAAAAGACAGGATCCTGTCCTGATGGAGATTAAAAGCTAATTGGCGAGGAGATCAGCCTTGGAAGAGGAACAAATTTACATAGCCATATGTAATAATTGGTGAAGAGAGTTTGTAAAGCAGGAGGTAATCTAAAAGTTCAGCAGAGAGAATGCTACAAGGTGGAGCAGTGAGAAAGCTTTATCCAGAGCAAGGGCAATTTGAAAAGTAGACCTGTTCAAGCTTCAATGACATTGTCAACCACAAGAGAAACATCTGTAGTTGCAGACTTATTGTTCCCCCCACCTTCTCGAGTATGTTTGCCAGTATTTTCAAATGCAAATGATTAAGATATATATCTGACATTAAATTTGCTTCATTTTAGAATCAGACATGCAGACTAATGTAACGAAATATACTCAGAGCTACTATGTTCTACCTAGGGAGAAGTAATTATTGACCAATTTTCTGCAAATTTTTCATTTTTGAAACATTCTATTGGAAAACTGTTAAAAGAACGCAAGAGACTTCATTAACAAATCTCTGGAGCTATTTCAAAGGCACTGACCTTTGAATATTGATGAAACTTATAAAGAATATGAAAGTCATTTTTTTCCCAATAGGATGAGGTATAACAGAGTTTTGATTATTTCTTTATAGATATAAACAAAATGTCCTCAATTATGACTTTTCATATAATGTGTAGTAAGTTTTATAAACATTTTATGTATTTATAACATTGTTATTCTTCTTATTATTACTGATTAAGGCTATCCATTTAGTGCTTAGGGTAACTAACTTTCTTAATCCCATAAGTGACTTTTTAAAGCCATTTACTACTTACAGGCTCATTACTAGGAAAGATCCTGACAGAAATTGTGCCAAAAATATCATTATAACTCATTTATACTTGAAAGACCAGAAGTTCATGCCCATTTAATCACCTATATTTATAAAAATTATTATTGCTGATTATTTCTCAGAAATAAGTGTAACTTTTATCAAGGGTCTCTATGACTTCAGGAAATAGTTTAATTTATAATGTTTTATTTTAGGGTATATTGACCCACATGGATATATAATACTACCCTTTTTTATATTATACATATGTCTGTACAAGTCAAGCATGAGTAGAAGTTTTGTTCTTAAACACTTGTTCTTTCTGTGTGTTTTTTTTTAAACAATTGTGGCAATTTTCCAGAACATTTTGAGGAGGACTGGCATGTCTCCTTAAGGCAAGAGGTACAAGTTAACACTGAAGATGGCTGCTAGTAGAGGCCAGTAGAATGGTTCCTAGACATTCTCTTCTTACTTTGTTGACTAGGAGTAGTCAAACTACACTCAGGAATGATGAGATAGTCATAAATACATGGCATAAGAATAAAGACAAATATTCCCTTCCCTTCATATTACTTGCTTTAAATACTCCAGTCCTACCCATTATATATCAAGCTGAGAGAGAGAGAGAGGCAATGAGGATCAAACATAGCTAAGAAGTATTAGTTTTAAATTTTTTACAAAACACTCCCTTGTAAACATTTTTTTTACTCCAGTTCCTTTGTAAGCTTCTGAAGGTGCCTGTGCAGGGAAGACACCTGGAAATTAAAGTCGTATTGATTTCATGATAAATCTCACTTCTCTGCTACAACAGGGTGCAGAAATTCTATTGACGTGCCTTCCCCAGACCAAATAGTAATGACTACTGTTGATTTTTCACTCAGCTCACACATCAAATAAACAAAACAGGCAATTATATGGATTAATAATAACCACCGACAGCACATGGATGAATTGCTAGTCCTGTGTTATCACTCATTCCAACTTCTCCCTTCTCAATTCCTCGCCAATAATGCTATCCCTGTTGTGTCTTGTTGCCATTGGTTCTCCATAATCTTATTTTTGTACACAAATATGTTTACAGGTCACATTTCCCAATATCTGTAGAGTATGTTTCTTCTCCTATCACCTTCCACATTCCAGTATTTAGGAGCAAGTGATCAGCTCTTGCGGATATGGTCCGGGGCTGTCTCACTCTCCAACCAATGAATTAGTATTGTGCAGACATTTGTGGGCATATATTATAGGCACTGTTAGGATGAATTTCAAAATAATGAATTGGTTTTTTTTCTGTTACATCTGATATTCTCTTAAGTACGGTAATCATAGTTACATGCACACAACAGGCGCTCTGTCATCTAGGAGAATTATTTCTTCAAGGTTTCTCAACTAAGAGACATTCAAATAAGGTATGAATAGTTTGTTTCATGAATAACAATATATTATTCATAGTGAACAAGTAAGTCTATCATGCAGGAACTGCACCAAGAAAGATGACTGTATCAGATTTCTATTCTTACTATATACCTGAGGTAATAGATTTGCAGGTGACCTTGCCTTATAGCGTCAGGGCTTCTAGAATATGATGGTTTGGACTCATTCATTGTGGAACTTGGCTAGGTAGTCCACCATGGAAGATACATATGGAGGAACAAAATCATTCAGCTCATGATTGAACTATAAAAAGAGAAAGTATAAGAGAAAATACAAATAAAGACAACATGGGGGGGACATCAGAACCTCATTCAAGTTTGATTTTTCTTCAAGATCAGAGAATGATTAGATAAAAACACTGTAAGAGCTAGAGATGGTGGCTGAGTCCCTGGAAACAGCATGTTACAGATGCAATAGGGCTGATACACACATGAACACGTAGATACTGGGACAGCATGCAAAAAACCTGCACAGGTTCCAACCAGACAAATTGTGGTATGGACAAATCCTGCTCCTAGCTACAAAGCTGAACTGCAGTTGAAACTTGTTGGGAAGGAGAATCAGTTTTCTTCAATGGAATGTCATTGGGTATATCAGCTACTCTCTAGGGCCGGCCTCATGCCCAAGAGTAGCTCTCTAACACATCGTGGACACCATGGTTATTTTGGGCACTTTTTGCTCTGTTTTGTTTTGATTTGATTGATCCTTTTGCTTTATTGGAGATCTCTTTCTTATTTTTCATTTTTGTTTGTTTTGACTTTCATTTTTGTTTGTTTTTGTCAGAGAGAGAGAGAAAGAGAGAGAGAGAGAGAACATAAAACTGAATGGAGAGGGAGTGAGGTAAATAAGATCTGGGAGGAGTTGTGGAGAAAAATATAATCAAAGCATGTGTCATTATCTTTTTTATTATTTTATTTTAATTTGTACATTGGTTTTGACTGCATGTATATGACTTTGGCCAAAAGATTTGTAAGAAAATGTTTTATTAAAATAAAACTGAATATCTTAATCCAAATATACACTTCAGTTGGTTTTAATAGATTCAAAACTAACAGGGGCCTAAAATAGTGCCCACTACAACTAATGGGGCCTTTGGTTAGACACTGAATGTGTGAAGGTAAAGACATATCAATCCCCTTCTATTTTTTCCCATGTCCTCTATTCTGCACATCTCTCAAGAAATATCCCAAATAATTTCACCAGAGCCAGGACTTTTAGAGTCCCCTCTGGCAGACCTATACATCACATGTTTTAATAGTGACATATTTTTTTGGCTACTCTATTTTTCTATTAGCTCATACATAAGGTCTTTGTCTATCCCTCAGCTCCCATGATTCATGAAATGATATCCTTAATTGTTATGAGTATGTTCTGGATAAGCTAATCTAGTCCTTTATTTTTGTCAAGAACCACAATAATTTATTCTGTGCTTTTTCATAGTATTGTTTCAGTATATCTCACCCTCCTAGTGCTGTTACAAATGACTACAGGCCTATTTCACCGGTGGCCTCCAAAAACCTTTCTCAAAACTTGCTAGCTAACAATGAGACTGGTAGGGCTAAGAGGCTAACTTGTGATAAATGGTTAAATGTTCTCCTGTTCTCTGTATAAAACAAAAAATATTTCAGTGATCTTGTAGAAATCTCAACACCTAGTAAAGGAATAAATAAATTTTGATTGCCAAAAAATCAAGTGTAAGAAGATAAACAGGGCAAAGAATACTTATCTTTATATACCATACCACAAAATTAATCTAACCATTAGATTGATGTATAGTCTTTCAGTTTTTCCTTAATATCAATTACCCCAACCTATCCCCAAAAGCTTCAGAATAGTATAGCACACAAGAGAATCAGACAGAAGACCATAGGAGAAAATTCATTGCTTCTAAATAATCCACAAATAAGAAGTGACTTTTAAAAAGCTACTTTAACTGATGGCTGGCATAGAGCTTTAATACTGAAGTGATAGCCTAGACATACTGTTCTGATTTTTAAAAAAATAATATTAATTTTTATAAATGTACTAACAACAAGGAAGCAGTGCCTTGACTTATTTTAAAATCTCTTTTAAAACATTGCATTTTAAAAATCTAAAGTATTATAATTTGGCAGTTATTCCGAGGAGAGAACAAATAGAATTGACTATCAAGATTAACATGCAGCCAAATAATAAGTGAAATAGAGATATAGTTAAATCAGTAATGGGACCTTGCAATTTACAACGTCAAAATAATTGTGTTTTTACTTAAGGAATAAAAACATCAGATTGAATTGAATGTATATACTTCCAAGTAAAACTTGTAAATTGCTTCAACAAAATTTGACTCCTTTTTAAAGTTTTAGTCAATTTATCTATTTATTTCTATTTTAATGAGTTTATAACAATGACCCATCCCTACAGAATTATTATTTGAGCTATCCATTATTATTGGAAACATTTCTGGGGCCAAAGAATATATCTGTTAAACATTTTTATAAGCAGAAAACAACAACAAAACTTGTTTTACAATGTTTAATTCTTTGCCATTTCTGCCCCAGCTACAGTCATTGTCAATCCAGAGGACTCATGTGGTGACATTCTATGTTTCAATTTCAATCTTAGTCACAAAAGCAGGCCTTCTAATTCTGTCACCATTTAGTGATAGGCAGATGATTTTGTACTCAGCTGACCTTTTCCATGCTTGACTGTTTGATTAGCGGCCCATTCCTGTTCTTTTACAAGGAAAGGTGGAATGGATTAGCCATTCTGAATCCAGGGTTTTTCAGTAGTTAAAGCATAACAACAGACCACTGCTGGCATTTAATGCAGACATTAAAATTCTAATGACTCATTCCCCTGTCACAGATGAGGAAAGGAATAGAAATAGACATAACATGAATCTGTTCTTCTGAAACTAATTAGAAGAGGAATCAGACTCTGAAGACTTCATCCATTCATGTAAATCAGTGTCTCTTATAACTTGACGGGGAAGCCCTTGGGATTTACAGAACCTGGCCTCTCTAGGAATGAAATCAGGTAGGTTTAGGAGTCAGTATTGAGGAAAACAAAAACAAAAACCAAACCTGACGGTGATAGATTGAAAGATGATATAGAACACATGGGAAAAAGAGAGGGGAGGTTATTGACAAAAGCAGCCCCTCTCATTATTGACATGCACAATTGAGAAGTCATATGCAACAAACACCTCCAGAACGTCTCAGTTCAGTTTATATTATTTCTAGTCTGTACTAAGAACCAATCCTGTAAGATTTATCTTAATAGCAGACTTTTAAGAAATAGAGCCCAGCGTCATTTCTGCTGAGCTATAAGGTCTTACGGTATGGGCATGTCTGACCTAAAGCGTGCTGTATATACTGGATTCATCTTGAGCTTATTTTGAACTTCCTGTCTCTATTTCCTGTGTACTGGGGTTCTCTGGTGTGGGCCACAATATACAATTACAATACTATAGTACAAATGATGTGAATTGTTCTATACAGTAAATATTCAGAGTCTCTTCATTCTGTGTGAACAAAACTGTATACTCTTTGAATGATCTCTCTTGATTTTTTTCCCTCCTTGGCTCTTAGGAACAATTATTCTACTCCCCATTTTAATTTGAGTTTATCATGTAAAGTGATCATCTGGTATTTAACTTTTGCTTGTCTTATTTATTATACTCATTGTTTACATAGGTGGCTGCTAATAATAATATTTTATTCTTAAAAAGGTAATAAATAACAATTCATAGCATGTGTGTATACATATATATATGTATTTATATATATTATATATGTATATATAATACCCAATTATATATATATATATAATACATATATATATATACCCAGTTTCCCCTCCATAAACCATATATATATATATGTATAATAAAGATGAAGATGTGATATTATGACTATCCACAAGTAAGAATATATATGTATATGTGTATATATGTATATATACATATATATACATATATTTAATTATCTATGCATACATTAGTTGCTTTGTAAGTTATGATTCTACCTGACCTTGGAAGGGCAATTACTTCAAGATCTTGGTTTCAGTTTTCTTAGATATCTATCCAGAAATGTGAAGACAATATGATATAGCAGCTCTTTCTACTTTCTTTCTTTCTCTCTTTCTTTCTTCCTTCCTCTCTTTTGTTCTTTCTTTTTTCCTCCTTTCTTTCTTCCCTCTTTTCTTTATCTCTTTTAGAAAACTATAGTATTTTACTCCAAACCTATATCACAATAAGTTTCCATTTACACATTTTAAGTCCTCCATATTCTACCTGTTTTAATCACTTTTCCTGTTTTTGTGATAAAGTACTTTAACAAAAGTAACTTAAGGGAAGAGTGCCCTTTGGATCATAGTCAGAGGGTACCATCCATCATGTTGGAGAAGTGAGGTGTCAGGAGGTTGACACTGATGGCTGCATTGCATCCACAGGCAGGAGGGCAGGGATGAAAGGATGCTTGGCTACCTTTGTTGGTTTGCTCGTTAGTTAGTTTCTTTCTTTCTTTCTTTCTTTCTTTCTTCCCTCCTTTCCTTCTTCCCTTCTTTCTTTCTTTCTTCTTTAATGTAGCCAAGACAAAAGCCCAGGGTGTGGAAATGGTACAATCTACCATACACATTATGGTGAATCTTTCTCCCTTCATTAACACAATCAAGATAATCACTCACTTGTAGGACAATAGGCTAACCTAATTAAGATAAGTCCTTCTGGGCTTCCCTGGAGGCTTGCTTTATAGGGGGTTCCAGATTCAGTGAAGAAGGCAACACTAACTGTACATTAACCAATACTCATCTTTGAAGTTTTATAACTATCATAATTATAACAGGTATGAGATGGTATATCACAAGGGTTGTAATTAGTTTGTGTTGTACATAGTAATAAAAGAGGGCAGGTTATTGAGAAAAGTAGAGCCCATCTCATTACCAAAACGCATATGTGAGAAGCCTTATCGAACACCTCCAAAACTTCTCAGTTCGTATTGTATTATTTCTACTCTGTATTGAGAACCAATGCTATAAGATCTGTCTTAATAGCAGATATTTAAGAAAATTTTGGACTTTGCCCCTAACATCTGGGAAAGTATCTTTGCACCACTCAGGGACAATGGACAATGAAAGTAGCCATGTCAGAAGAAAACATCACGATTAAGAGAGTGTGGGGGATTTATGTCAAAATGTCTTTGTTGAATTCATACCATATTTGTATGTACTCAGAAAGGAAAAAATAGGTTGAATCCCTAACTCTTGGCATATTACATGTAATGATGTGTATTTGTGGAGTTTATTAGGGTATAGATGAATCTAGGAGGCTTAAAACCTTGGCTTAGTAGAATTAATATCTATTTTTTTTACTTATTTGTTTATTTATTTATTTCTTATTGGTTGTTTTATTTATTTACATTTCAAATGTTATCTCCCTTACCAGTTTCCCCTATGCAAACCCCATATATATATGTATATATATATGTATATATTTTATTTTATTCTTAAAAAAGTAATAAATAACAATTCATAGCATGTGTGTATACATATGTATATATTTATATATATTATATATGTATATATAATACCCAATTATATATATGTGCTTAATAAAGATGAAGATGTGTTATTTAGACTGTCCACAAGTAAGAAAAGAGTTCTAAGAAAAAATTTAGCAGCCACTTGATCTTAAACTACTTAGATTCTACAATTGTGAGAGATAATTTTTTATTGGGAAAGCCTCGAATCGAAGCTATTTTCTCATTAAAGACTTAGATGATGAGTACACTGTAAATTAAATAAAACACAAAGGCAAAAATATCAATTAATAATGATAGGTTAGGAAGAGTCCTTAAAAGCTGTAGATACTAAAACTAAAGCTGAGTAGAATTTTCCTATTGTCAATACTCTGTTGTTAGTCTCAGAGCCAGAAATACAAGTTATCCAGAAGACAAATGGAGAATCACACTAGGAACCCTCCCAGACATTACCACACATGATCTTTCCAAGACTAATTTTTATTTGCATCATTCCTCTCTTGTAATTCATAACCAAGATCATTAATTTCCTCATTGTAATTCATAACCACGACAACTAGCTTCCAGTAGGTTCTATTAGCTCCTCTAGAAAATCATTAAAATTGAGAGTAGCTTTGATAACCCCTTGAACCTGCTTTGCGGATGGAATTCTTAGAGGATCACTTTGTTAAGTCTTCCACTGTACCTAAGTGAATTAATGTTTTGTGAATTCTAATTCAATAAGTCTTAACTAATTCATATTTTCTATGATTGAGGAAATGCATGCATTAAAATGGTAATTATTTTACATGTTTATAGAATGAAACAAGACAATTTAGTATTTTTTTAAAGACATAGTCTCCTATAGGTCAGTTTAGACTCAGATTTGCTATGTAAAAAGAAAATGACCTTAACCTCCTTGTCTTCTTTCCTCCATATTCCAGGTGCTGGGATAACAAATATATCTTACTATGGACAGTCTAATAAGATAGAAATTTATAAGCCAAAATGATGCCTGTCAATTCTAAAAAAAAAAAAGAATTATAAGCCTTTGGGATTGGTGGTACATGCTAATTATCACTATCCTAACGAGACTAAGATATAGTAAATGAGGTGTCTGATTTGAGGACTATAGCCTAAGGTAAAGAGTGAAGACTAGCCCACAGGATGATACTATACAGCAAGTCTGTCTTATAAAAAGAGAAAGAGAGATTAAAACAGAATATAAAGATAACCCTAAAATCACTAGTACTCAACCATCCATGTGGACAAGTAAGTAAGACAAGTGTATTAACCCTCTAGTATATTGATGTTGTGGGAAATATTAAAATTTGTCAGCACCATCCCATGCTGTACCCAGCTACTGTCTGCCCTGGCAGTCTTACCACCTCGAGGCTAGCCCCATCAGAGTTCTTCCTAGCTCCAGTTCTTCTACCTCAGCAATCTAACCCCTGCAGGTAGTTGTCACAAACCCCCTTAACCCAGAAAATCAAAATTATGGAATCATATAATTAAGCAGTAAGATTTATATATCAATAAATTCTCAATTCACAAGATGCCTACACAACAATTTCAGAGCCAACTGATATTGATATATATTGCCCATCTAGATAAGACAAATTGCCCTGTAATTATCCATCCCTTATATTATATTCATAGCTACCTGTGGCTATTTAAAGCCACCCAGTATCTGGAGTATCTCTTCCTGTCCCTCTTTGTCTCTAAAACTCTAAGCTCTGTCTCCCTTTTTCCTGGGATTTCCCAACCACAGACTTCTTGTTGTATAAATATTTAAATTAATTGGGGGGAAATTCTGCTACGTATCGATGTGTACATTTTAAGTCATGTGTAACTAAATTTAAAAATTGTTGTTATGACACTCTTCTACAGAAAAATGTAACGGCTATTCAGGTAAATCTGGAGCCCTAGACAAAAACAAGATCACTAGCTCTTAGTCTCATATCTATTCACTTGTTCTCCTTTTAAAATTATTTATCTACTAATTTGCCTTTATTGACTTCAGCTTTTGTAATTTAGAAAAGCTTTCATTACATTGGCCAGACCATCTTTGAATTCTAAGCTCAAGCAAACTCCTTGTCTTCAGTGGAGGTATAACGTGTCTCCCCCAAAGTGAGATTAAAGGGTGTTCTACCATATTCAACTTTGTTCTACCATTTTTAAAATTACAAGCTTTATCCTCCAACTCCAGACAGTAGCAAGATAGTTGATACAGCTCCTGTTTGACATAGATAGGTAGGTAGGTGGTAGATAGATAGATAGATAGATAGATAGATAGATAGATAGATAGATAGATAGATAGATAGATATTAGATAGATAAACAGACAGATAGATGATAGAACTCATTCTTACTTTGAGGTCTAATGAGAAAAACTTTTGATTTATTCACCTAGAAAGACATTATAGGCTAAAATGCACATGCTTATATCTATAAACCACAGATAGATTTGAGCCCATATTATATGCTTTACTTCTGGCTGTGAAATGAAGTCCCTAAATGTATTCTAGCACTTATTTTGATGATAAAAAATACTATTAGTGAGTTCAAACAAAAACAAATGTTCACTATATATTTATAGGCTACTGGGATTTTGGTGTAAGTTTTCCATTTCCAAACATTCCTTCTAAAGCAACAGAATATTATTTGTAGATTTGTTCCAAGCAGAAATTAGATGAAACCTAAAAATTCCTTGCTTGTCAAATTCTTTAATAGTGTCAACATTTCATTTATTCTAGTTCTTGTGAAATATGCCATTTACATTGAGAAGTATTTTCCAAAGAACAAAATGTACCTATTCTTTGCTACTTCCTTCATTCTTTTGCTATAAACCTTCTTCAAAATGCAATTAAAATATTAACTTATTAGTCTTTTGTTACTTATTTTCTTTCCCCTTTGTTTTGGTTTTGTTTTCATTGTAGATGCTAATTTCACATCTGCTCATGACTGCCATATAAAACATTTTTCTTCAAAAAGATATTAATAGTCTTGGAGATTTGTCTAAGTGAGTTAACATTTTTCTCTGAAAGGTTTAAATTCCTTATATCCTATAGTAAAAGAAAGAAAGAAGGAAAGAAGTGAAGAAAGAGAAAGATTCTTGTCATACTCTAGAAACCTTATTATTATGATTCTCTGACATTGTTTGCAATGTCTAGCCATCCACAGAGCTTTGCAACCACAGACTTTAGCAATATTGTCAGTAACAGTGGATGCATTTCTAATGACTCTATGCTGTGGACTCTGATTGTGTTTGATGACTTGACTGGTCCAGGTGATTTCTCTGAAGAAAGAAGTATTCCAAAGGATAAAGATTTTCTTTCATCTCCTAGTTATAAAAGCTTTTACTCTTTTTTACTTTTTTCTTGTTTAGATTTACTTGCGATTCAGCACCTCACAACTCTGGTATCACACCAGGAAGCAAACCTGCGAATAGATAAAGATAAGGTGCAGAGTATGAAATGGAGCCTCATTACCTCTAATAAGACCTTTGCCTTTAACACTTACGAAATAGCAGATGGAGATGTCAAAGGCCTCTCAACTGAAGAATCCCCAGGGGCTTCTGGACAACCTCCTTAATAAGAGTTTTGTCTGATTTGTCACCATGCACTTCTTTATTTTACTTTATTTTCACTTTTGTGGGGACTGTACAAGCCAGTACCACTGAATTCCATAGCAGAAATTGGTAAATATATTGATGCAAGTATTGAATATTAATAATGACTACAATAAAACATACTGCACAGCCTTTAGAGAAGAGCAAAACTACAAGGACAGTGAACATAAATTAATAGGATTTTTTTTAAGTCAGAAAATAAACTCCTTAGGAAAATTGTGAAAAGACCTTAAATTTGGAACCAAACAAAAATGAATGGAAAGCAGACATCAGAAATTCTTCTTTTTTCTCCTTTGTACACAATATATTTATATTGCAATAAGTATCAAATATCATGAAAATGAGTGCCTCTATCTTTCTTAAATGTGCTCCCTCTGTCCAGGTTGCCATTTTCATGCCCAAGCCACCAGCACATCTTGACTGAACTAGTTTAGTATGCTTTAGCCCAACATCCCCAGTGTCTCTCTCTGTTTTCCCATTTCTCCTCTTTTTTTGGCAGAGAGTTGAAGAATTATCTTCCAGAACAGAAGCATTCCCATTTCATCTCTTCCTCTTAATTATCTTAATAAAATAAAACATTTTATAAAATGTCCGTTCAAGTCCTAAGGTTCTGGCTAGCCACTCCAACCTTCCCTGATAAATACCAACTTTTTCCTTCCTCAGAGACCAGAGCAGAATCCTTTTCAGACCCTTGAAATCAAAGTGAGTGGCCCCTCCTGTACTGCTAACCTGACCCTAACACCTGTAGTGTCCCACTTTGTAAAATGATTACCCTAAAAATCTTATTGAACTATGATACTATCTTTCTTATTGTATTTATTACCTTATTACCTTACCTTTATTGTATTGTCATCCATATTCTTGAGTAACATGATACATTGCAGTCTTTTTTGAGGCAAGTAAGCAATCTCTGGATATATAACTTTAATGGTCTTATTTCTCAAAAAATAATAAATTTAGTACTTGTTTAAGCAACTCAGATCTATCAATGATACAAAGTACTTATATGTACCATTCTATTTGTGATCAACTTAATAATAGTTCCAAAGTGTTATCCCAATGTTTATCTAAGGAACATACAAATATGCCCATATGTATTAGAAGAGAGTTGGTGAAAAACTACATTGTCTTGATATGAGAGAATATGATCCTGAGATACCTGAACAGAAGCACACAGTATGCGAGTTTCTCCTAAACTGCTGAAAACAATTGAGAAAGCAGATTTTCATCTGGAGCCTGTAAAAGCAACCAGCTTTATGGACAGTGTGTTCAACCAAGTGAGAAGTAGGTTTAGTGTTCTGAACTCTGGACCTGTACTTCGTGTGTTTTATTGCACAAAATATGCTGTGATTTGTTATAGTATCAATAGAAAAGTGATAACCTACCTAGTTATTACAACCACTCAAATGAAAAATTGGAAATGAGGAAAAGTATATATATTGACAGATGGAGAAACCATTCTATAGTCTGAATCTAAATGATCTAACTCCTCTATATTGTGTTCCTTGATGGTAGTGGAATAAGCTAGGAGGCATTTATGTTCTGTGGTCTATCAATATGGGGGTGGTGAACAAAATAAGGATGCAAAAGCTGGCATGTTCAGCTAGAGGAAACTTTGGAAATGGCTTCAGTTGCCTTTAAATCAGGATAATTATGCCTTCAATTGTGTACATAGTCCAAAAGTCATTAAGACATAGACTTGTCACTGAAGGTAATGACTTTCTTACAGTATCCTCACAAATAACATTACTAAATTGTACAAATACATAGTATTTAAAGAACAAAAACTCTGTTAAGAAAATGTATAATGTGCATAGGTGAACATCAGAGACTTGAAGGTAAGGTAGCACACTAGAGTCCAGCTGTGCGTGCTACTACGAACAGCAGACTAAGGTCTCTTAATTCTCTCACCTAGCAAGTGATGACTTTGTCATAACAATGACCTTCTTTTGCTGGGATTCTGTGAATTTTTGATTTGCTTGGATATTAAATGTTATAGTTTGCTTTATGTCTTAAACAAACTGCTAACACTTTGCACAGAATCCTATGCCTTTGACCCAATAGCAGCTGCTTCCTCCCATTGGTAGTCTTTGACTTAGTTCAGGACTGGGGCTATGTTCACTATCTCTGTAGAATTAAAGCAGATTCATATGGCTTCATGTCCATTCCATCTTTATTATTGCTCAAAGAAATTATTAATCTATAGGAGAAATTTCTACCACCATGTCATTACACGTTCAGGGTTGATTACTTCTAAAAGTAACTAAAGTACATTTTGCTAATTAAGGAAATAGGTTTTGTTTATTTGCTTGTTTTGCAGGGGTAGGGGGAATTAGACTCAATGGGTCAATTCTGCTTTTATGAACTCAGAAAAATACAAGTAATTTTTTCCAGTTCCTAAGAATATACTAAAGTATTTCTCTTGCTATTGTCTCCCTATACAATTCAGGGTAACAATGTCTCACAAAGCACTTACATTCTGTTGTGTATTAGAAGTGATCTAGAGATGGTATAAAGGATGCAGAAGATAAACAAGGGCTCCAAATCGACATGGATACACACTGGATGGAAGTCAAGAGACTGAAGGAAGCTCTTGTATGAAAAGCTGGAGGAGGCACCTCTTAAATAATATTTTTAAGCAAAACTTAAAATGTTATTTATAAAACCTATAACCTATATTTCCTTGCCTTCTAACCTTGATGATTACTAAAAATATTCCTTTAACTTTTATTCTAATTTCTTGGTTTTGTTTTAATTTTTTTTTAAGAAGCACTAGAGAACTAACTCTGCTGAGCTGCAGTCTACATTCAAGACTCATGCTCTCTTTCATCCAGATGAGTTTCCATTTGCTCCATTATGTCAGTAGTTCATTGCAAACACTCTTTCCTCTTTTAAAAATGAAGTCACTGACAAAAACAAAACCCTTAAAGATCCTGTGTCCAGAGTCATTTCCTGATGATATATTGTCTCCATTTCATCACTAAAATAAGCATTTTTTGTGTACTTTTTAGCTCTCAGTAGAAACAAGTCTAAGATTATCCATTGTGATTAAATGTTTACCTCCATTTCATTAACTGCAAAGTAATTTAAGTGTTGGTCAAAAGATGGCATGTTTGTTTTGCCTACCTAACCATAATATACAGATTCTCATATAAGGGAACTTTTTCCTTAAGAGTAAATGAAGTAGTGTGATTGGTGCAATAGATATATGATATGCAACTTTTAAGAAGTTGGTCTTTTAGTACTAATATAATAAAGTGAAAAGTAACAGCCAACTTCCTGAGAAATGTTTGTTACTAATAGAATCTGGCTCACAATGAATGAAATTGTAGGCATTTTAAGCCAGCATGTGTTTCTAATAACACTTGTATATGCCACACAGCATTTTCAGACAAGGAACAGTGACGTCACTCTTCAAGCTCTCTTTAGGTGAACCAGATGGCCGAGTGTGTATGTAATAAGAATTTTGTTAAACTGTCCAGAGAGAATAGTTTAATCATCTTTAAGAATGTCACTAATACCCAACATGTGTATTTTTAAATGGGTAATCACATTGAAAAACTCATGTCCCAAAATCTGTTTCATGCACTTTTTATTTAAAGTAAGTGGTAAACATTATCAAATTTTTAAAAAGCAAATAACAATCTTGAAAATTACAGTTAAGACGTAAAGAATCCCATGCTTAGCTCATGATTTTATTCCCATAGTACAGATTCAATAGTCCTAAAATTTGCACCATGCTGCAAATCAATGGTATTATGCTGTGATGCTACAAACCAGTAGCTACGACTCACTTTTTATGTTTAAAAACCAAAAAGAGTCTCAAAAGAAATTCAGAAGTTAGAAGAAAATAAATAGAAAAGTTAAGAGAAGAACAGGAGGCAAAAAGAGACACAACATTCTGGTTTCTTTGCCAATGCATAAATCCTTAAGAGCTTAGGGTTATGTCAAATACATCCTGACTTCATGGCCCCTATGCATTCTATACACACTCTGTCATGGAGAGAGATTAGCTTCTTATGATGATGTCATCAGTCTAATTGAGGTTGAAACTGCAGGAGTCAAAATAAATTGAGTTGGTCCAATGGAGAAAAAAAAAGTCTATAAACATATTCTAAATCTGATACTCTAGATTTTTATCTATATAATTGTATTATAATCAATGGTTTGTCCTGGAACCTGCCCAGTGAGCTTCCTCCCAACCTACCCTGAAATTATTAAGAAATTAGAATTTTGAGCAAAAATCAATATATGAAGTTAGAAGTTTGAGAAAGAAAAGCTATTTTTGTTGTGGGTGGTTAAGGAAAATTTCACACCATTTCAAATACACATTTAAAATATAACATGCACACACCATTGGGAGAGCAGGAACTGGAGAGTTGATCTGGAAAGAGTTGGGAAGAGTGTGGATATGATCAAACCACATTGCATTAAAAAGTATCAAAGAACTAATAAAAATGGAAAAAAAGTTTTAATTTGCATTTTGATTGAAGTAAATTTTATTGTTGAGGGTTTTGTAAATCCTTATATAAATTCACATTAAATATAAACTAACATTTACGATTTTACAGTTGAACAAATCTATCCTTAGAGTTAAACCTACTTGGGTCATTAGAATATTTCTTACTTGTCCTTAGTATGATGTGGGTCTCGAAGTAATTTTTAAATAGATGAAGTTTCACTGAATTAAGTTAAGGAATAAATATAAGAGAAAGCTCAAATCACTTTGGTAAGAGGGGGAAGAATTTTTCTGGTGCTTTGAGAGGCAAAACATTGTATACATGTCCCTTGGCTACCGCTTTCTTTTGTCTGTCAAAGGAGGCTTGATCCTACCTGAATCATCGTCCATCCAGTGGTGAAGCTGGAGAAGAACTCTGTTGTGTTCTTTCTGAAACTGTTTAGGTCTTCTACTTGTGGGATGAGTCAGTCTAACACAGGACAGATTATTAATAACCCACTCCCAGCCTTGTCTAACACCAACCACTCATGAAACATTTGCAAGTATTGTTTGACTCTTCTCGGTAGCTGTTTTCATTTGATTCTAAACTTGTCAAAAGACTAAATTTATTTATGGCCTTAAAAACCTGTGATAGAAAGAAATTCAAAGTGTTTTTATGTGAGCTGTACCATAACTAGATTTTTTACCTTGGAAATATATGATATATAATACAAAAACAAAATATTAAATTAGAATAATATTTCACTATTCTAAAGAAATATGTGCAATATGACCACATTAGAGAATATTCACACAGTTCTTTGGAACCAGTTTTTATGAGATCAAGAACCATCTTCATGATTATAGGAAAACTAAATTTACCACAAAACCTTCTAACCTTTACAATCTAGACTCAATATCATTTTATAAATTACCTCTAAGAAATCTAATATTGAATCAGGAATCTAGAATTCTTTTTAAGGAAGGAAGTTCTGCAATACAGTAGTAAATGTAGCAGACAATCTTCTGTGCTAGCTTTGATCTGCTTACCTGTTAGTGACATTGTATAAATATAATGGTATAAGATTATATGAAGTCACCCATAGAATCATGGGGAAAATCTTCAAATGGGTCTAGGAATCAAATGAAGAAACACATGCAAATTTTAAGTTGCTGTTAAAAGAGAAGTGTAATTACAAAGCAGATACATTAGCTCAGTTACAAGCAGTTTGACTCCAGGAAAATGAAAATAAAAGCTTCTTTTTCTTTTTAAGGAAGTTCATAGAGTGAAACTGTTTCCAAAACAACATGAGAAAACTTACTATCATAAATCAAATAAAATTTGGGAAATGAGCACTTAGCCAAGTAAATAACTGTAAAATCTAATCTCCTTTGATTTTTTTTTCTTGCCTCATGATCTATATGTTGTCTGTCTTAACCATTACCATTCAATATAGGAATGTAATTAATTATTATTTTCTCTATATTAACAAGCAATTAAGTAAGCATTATAAATCTCAAGCTTGTTAATGAGTACCAGTTTGCATCAGAATTTGAAACCAATTTAACACTGCTCTATATCCCGTTTGAGCATCAAAATATATACCCCAATGACTAAAACAAACAACAATAATATAACATGATAAAAAACAACCCAGCAATTCATTTATGATAGATTATACTTTGCATGGGACCAATTACAAATCATGAAATCTGTATAAATAGATTAGAAAATATGTCATGTAGTAATCACCCATAATACTTAACTAAGAGGGTATTACATGAGAAATTAAAAGCACCTTGTGTCCAAGAGCCAAGAATCCCCTATATTAAACACTTTCATCAAGACTAACTACCTATATTACTTGATTCAATCATAGCCATCCAATTAGGTACTATTTGGTGTAATTAATTCAAACATGTCATAGTAGAAAACTTCAAAGTTATTATGAATAAATTGTCAGAGAACATATGCTAAACTTTACACATAAAGCTGAAACCCATTAAAACAGGTATCAGGGCTTCTAAGCTGAATTATTTTACTTTCCACTAAAGAACACTCATTTCCAAGATTTCATTTTTATTAAAAAGTTGTTATATATATACGTATATATAACATGTACACAAAGTATTATATATATATATATGTGTGTATATATGTGTATATATATATATATATATATATATATAGTCAAATATTGGGAATGTGGTACCTAGTAGAGTTAGTTCAGTATTTCTCAGTTACCTCCTAACTTCACATGAATTCCATGTGTGGTAATTTTCTACCATTGATACTGTGAAAAGGAAAAATTGTTCTGCAATTAAAGGGAAAAGTAATTCATGTCTTATAATGAAAACTGGACATAGACCCAAAATGAGGGGCCTAATGTGTCCTTTAGTATTCAAGTTCAGTTCCCCAGGTTTGGGAATATTGCTAGCCTAATAAGTTATCTTTTGCTAAAGCTCAGTGGATTTCTATTTCATATAACCTAAAGATTTTAAAGTTTAATGTGCTTTATCTCTGTACAGCTAAAAGCACATGAAAGTGAGATGCATAATAACAGATTATTTAAATGAAGTGCTAAGAATCTGTGTAAGAGTTCATGTGAGTTTATATAATAATGTAAAGTATGTGTGTGCACATGACTGTAAAAATGTTACCTCAAATACAGTTATGGCTCATCTTTTATGTTTTAATTTGTCTCTAAATAAATGTAGATAACAATTGTCAAACTTAGAGATATATATACAGTGAAATAAAAATTAATAAAATATCCTATTGGATGAATACAATGTTACCATAAGCTAAGCTGTCTTTTAGATATATTAATATTTTTTGTCTTTGAGATTGTCATGAGTATATTAGAAAGGTTCATTCTAGTTGAAAGCAAAAATGTACCATGCACAGGATCATAACTCATCAGAAAGGAACCATGTTTTAAAGGATTGGCATGAATACAAATCACTTTGAAATCTTGATAAATACATCTCCTCATTCATAAAGAATTAGTCTGAGTCCTTAACAATGAAATTTTTTAATACTAAATATGTGTTAAGGGGCTTCAGAGATGGGTCAAGGGGAAAAATGGCTGTTGTACAAACATGTGAGCTTAAGTTTCCAACACACATAAGTTAGATACGGTAATGTGTTTCTATTACCCAGCCCTGGGAGTGGGGCATGCAAGCACATCTGGAGAGCTCAATGGTGAGTCTGCCTCGCCCATATAACAGGCTCTAGGTTTACTTAAACATCATGTCTCAAAACATGAGGTGAGGAGTTATAGAGGAAAATAACCAAAAGGGACCACTGGCCTCCACATGTGTATACATAGAAAAAGGTACCCATTTCCCATTTATACATTCACATACATATATATACCAAACACACACACACACACACACACACACACACACACACACACACACACACACCACTTGCACATGTACAAGCATGAACATTGGCTGGTAGCAAAGGTGCTAGAATGATTTTCTTTAGATAAAGGAATTGAAATTATTTCTGTTGGACATGACTCTTAGGGATTAGAAGACTGTATGAGGCCTTTAATTTAATTCCCCCAAGTGAAAAAAAAATTACATTGGTGTCTTAATTATTATTCAAGGTATCTCTTTTATTTTTAACTACTCAAAACTTTATCCTGATTAAGCACAATATTTACAAATAAGCTGCACCATGAAAACATCTCCAGCTTTTGAACTTTAGCCAAGAATGCTCCCTGTAAACTTCTAGTAATGAAATATGTAATTAAGTAGGCAGTAAATCCATGTACCTTAATTCTTAGCAGAATCCATACAGTAGACTAAACAGATCTTTTCAGTAACACAGGTGTTGTAAAACTATCACAGAAATTATAATATCAAGAAAATATCAGACATCATATCCCATAAGTTTTCAGAATAACTGCAATACAAACTTCAAGTATATTAATGTATTTATCATAAACAATTATGTTCTTTGAATAAGTTTTCAGTATTAAATCCCAAGAGCAGATATATATTTTGAAATTGAGTTTAAGAAATAGTAACTATGAGCTGAACTTTACATGATTGTTTTGAATCATGAGTCATGCTTGGGAATACAAGGAATGTATTTGGAAGTAGAATATTTCCTGATTATATTCACATCCACCATAATTTCAAATTTAAAATAGGTTTTCTCCTGATTCATGAAAAGGATATTTTAAAATTATCTATACAAATGTAAAGAGTAGTAGAAAGAAAGCAAAACATAACAGGAATTCTCAATCAATGATAGAGTCATTATGAAGCCCTAATAAATAAGACCATTTATGACTTTAATAAATAGCAGTTGTGAAGGTGAGCAAAGTGATAATCAGATTAAACAAAAAAATCCAAATGCATATCTATACATATGGACATACCACAGATGTAATATTTCTCATATGAAAGAAAAATGTTAAAATTTTCATTCTTTATGGAAAAAAAAGTGAAAATTTCCACACTATATACAAGTTATCCCTGATGCAAAACAAAAGACAAAGAACAATGATAAAGAATCGGTGAGAGCCTGGGTGAGAACACAGAAGGACATTCACACTCATGTCCTGAAAACAGAATGGGCACTGAGCAGAGGGAGGAGGGGGTCTGAGGGAAGAAGAGAAAGACGATGTTGGTGCAAAAGACAAATATTGCCTGTTTTGTCTCATATAGAAAAATACACAAAATGTCATTTTGGAACCCATTATTCCATGCATAAATAAAAAACCATAACAATAAATGAAGTGAAATGCTATAAAGTGAGAGAGAATATTTGTAACATCCTTACATAGTCAACTAAATACTAAAATGTTAATTTTAATTTTATCTGCACATTAACAAAAATGTATAAGATATGTTTTAAATGGTCAAATGGCACAGGAAGACTTTACATATTCAAACAATTAACTAAAATTACATGGAATCTTCAATGTGAAAAACCTTTCCACAATGAAGCCCACTTTATGCTACTTTAATAGCAAAATGATGGTGAATAATCCTTCCAATGGTAGAAAACAGGCAAAAATCCAGGATTTATGAGGTAATCATAATTTATTTAATGTAGACTTCTTTCTCAAAGAAAATACTTAAAAATAATCAATAAAAGTTAGGTGAAATACTTAAATTTATTTATAGAGAAAAATCCCAATAAATGAGTTTTCAAAAGCTGAACATTTTCCTAATCACAAAAGATAAACATGTTTTAAGTTGTCTTTTGACTATGACATCTAAAAGACTATTTCTGTTAATATTTTTCCTTTTAAATTTCTTAATTCTTTCTGTTAACAATTTTAGTAAATTTTGGCAAATGGATGGAAATATAATTCAGTTTTTCAGCATGACTAAAATTGGTTTTCATTATTAGTAAACGAGTAGAAGTACCAGCTATGTGATTTGTCAGTAGTGATGGCATGTAGTTTTTGATGAATAGTTTCTATCTAGAAACCTTAAAATGTTCTTTATATATGCTCTGAGATTTGGGACCACTAAATTTTTCTTTTACAAGGAAAATAGTCAAGAACAATGAACTTATTACTTAGATTCTTACTGATGCCACCTGTATTGTAAACTGTCTTATGTCATATGGATCAATGTTAGATGTTTGATGTTACATTATTACAAATATATATACACAATTATACACATATACATATGTATATTTAATAAAAGCAGGGAGTTAGAGAACAAGGGACATCAGATATTCTGAAATGTATCCTTAGATTTTGAAATACATGAAACAGGATACTCAAACATACTTCTATGCCTATTAGAATAATATTCATGGGTTTATATGCAACAAATAGATGTTCTGATCCTCTTATTTAAGACACTTTTAAAATTCATACTTTTGCCTGTAAGTCACTGACTATGGAACTGACCAGAGAGAGTTATGTTCTCTCTAAGCATCAAGAAGAAGCAAGTCCAATTCAGGCCTGGAGAGGGGAGGTAGACATGAAGTCCCAACCTTAGCTGAGGGGTTGTTGGCACTTGGAAGATGCTGGGAGAAGGAGAGTTAGTTTTCCTTAAAAATAATCACCCTTCATAAGTCCAACAAACTCCAGAAGAAGGCCATATATCCAAGAATATATGAACAGCACTAATTGATTTGACCAAAAAAAAGTTGCATAAAAAAAATAAACGGTGCAAAGTCAGGTAGGTAGGAAAGGAAGATGAGCGAGGAGGAGATGCGTGAGGGATAAATATGATTAAAGCACATTTTACAAAATTCTCAGAGAACTAAGAAGATGATTTCCAAACGAAATGCCTAAAGGAAGAACTGAATCCTCCTGTTACAACAATGAACTTTAATTAGAAAATTTTCAATGTACACATTTCTGCATTCAAATACTTTAATCATGATTTCTCCATCACATATGCATATTTTCACTGCCAGGTACCACGGATGATGTGTGTGGTAGATGAGCCTCAGGTCCATAAGTTCTGTGTCCTGGTGCGGGATGGGTCTGCACGGTGCACCTCGGGGGAGCTTCTGGAAGGCATCCCTGAACCAAAATAAGTCAGGTGAGCATTTTAAAATGCAGAAGGTATAATCATCACTCTGCTGTAAGTTCAATGAGACAGCAATAAGAGGAAAATGACAGTTTCAGCATGTGTAACTATGAATTCATGGCCTAAAAATATGAAGTAATAAGATGGAGACAATAACAAGGGCCAACATATGAATTTCATATGAATTAATATCTAAATCACCAATAGATATTCTAAACTATGCCCAAACTGATCACACACACACACACACACACACACACACACACACACACACACACACACTAAAGTCAATGTGAGGAGGGTGCTACTGCCAGCCTAACTAAAACTAAATAAAGTGAAACAGAGAATAAGGATATGAGAGAAAGAAAAAGAGGATAAAAGGAAGAAGAAGAAAAATAAGTCTTTTTGGGAGAGGAAGGGGAAGCTTTTGATGACTGCTTCTATTCCCTTAGGGGTTACAGCACTGTTTAAACAGTTTACCTGATCTTGATTTACTTTGGTAAGTGGTATCTGTCTAGAAAATCATCCATTTTGCTAAGAATTTCCAAATTTGTGGAGTACAAGTTTTTGAAGGAAGACCTTATGGTTCTTTGAATTTCCTGTGTCCGTTGTTATGTCTCCCTTTTCATTTCTGATTTTGTTTGGTTACTGTATTTCTGTCTTTTAGTTAGTTTGTCTAAGGATTTGTCTATCTTGTTGATTTTCTCAGAGCCAGCTCTTGGTTTCATTGATTCTTTGTATTGTTTTCTTTATTTCTACCTGAATGATTTCAGCTCTGATTTTGATTATGCCCTACCTTCTACTCCTCTTCAATGTGCTTGATTCTTTTTTATTTTTCTCTAGAGTGTTCAGGTATAACTTTTAAATTGCTCCTATGAGAACTTTCTAATTTCTTTATGGAGGTGCTTAGTGCTATGAACTTTCCTCGTAACACTGCTTTCATTGTGTCCCATAAATTTGGGTATTTTATGCTTTCATTCAGTGGGGGTAACCTTAGCTGTGACTCACAGCATTGGGGATATAGAACCTGAAGAGGTCACCTCTTGTAGCCAGGCAGGAACCCCAATAGAGAGATAGGGACAATAACCTACCTACAAAACATTTGACCCCAAATTTATCCTGTCTACAAGAAATGAAGAGACGGGAGGGGGGTAGGGGTTGGAGCAGAGACTGAGGTAGTTGCCAACCAATAAGTGGTCCAACTTGACACCCATCCCATGGGCAAGCACTATTAATGATACCCTGTTGTCCTTACAGACAGAGGTCTAGCATGGCTGTCCTCTGAGAGATTCCACCGAGCTGCTGACTCAGACTAATGCTGAGACCCACAGCCAATTAGTCGATTTAGTTTGGGGACTCTTATAGAAGAATTGGAGTAAGGAATGCAGACTCAAAGGAGATAGGAACTCCACAGAATGTCCAACAGAGTCAACTGACCAGACCCTTAGGTATCTTAGAGACTGATCCACCAACCAAAAAGCATACATGCTTTGGATCTAGGTCCCCTGCATATATGTAGCAGATGTGCAACTTGTTCTTTATATGGGTCTCAAATCACTAGAATGGAGGCTATCATAAACCCTGCTATCTGTTTTAGGGTATGTTCTACTTGGGCTGCCTGGTCTGGCCTCAGAAAGAGAGTATTGTCTAGCCCTGAAGAGACTTAGTGTACAAGGGTAGGGGGATATCTGTGGAGGAGCCTCACTCTCTCAGAACAGAAGGAGTGGAGACAGGACTGTGGAAGGGGATGACTAGGAGGGGGTCAATGAGAAGAATATAAAATAAGTAAATAAAAATTTAAAAATTCTTGTATGGTACCATGTGGCTACAGTCACAGCTATTTGAAACCGAGATGGAATATTACTAGAACATACAAATTTAAGATTCAGAACCAAACTAGAAGTTTGGTAATACATCCCAATTTTAAAAAGAATAAAATACCAACATTTGAATGCTGGTGAAAAAGGGAAATACGAAAACTTTTGAAAATAATTTCCATTCAATGAAATTGCAATTAGTTTGATCTTACACAGCAAAATATTATGAAATTTAAATATTCTTACAAATACATATAAAGGACACATAGAGGAAGATGGACAACTGATGTCCTAGTCCCAATCTACAAATTATCCAAATGCTGATCATTGGATAGTTCATTGGACAAATTGTAATATTCTGATTGATAAAAGAGATCCTCTACAACATTAAAGATTAAGTGTAGACCTTTGTATCATTTGCTTTCATAAACATAGAATTTACCCTGGAACCTGAAATAAAGTCACAAAGGTACCCAAAAATAAATTAAAACAGGCATACAACACTTTCAAGGGATGATAAAGCCACAAACCAGATGAACATTGCAAGGAAGAGATGAAAGCAAGACAGACACAGTGGGCTTACGAGTATCTGGCAAGTCTCTAATTCTCAACTTTTTAAAGTCTGAGCTTGTTTCATAAAGATACTTTAAATGATTTATTTTAGAGATATCTCTGAAGTGTGGTAGGTTTTATAATGCTAAATATGTATAAATAATAAGTAAGGGTCAATATTTAGGGAAAGTCTCTGAGAGGGGAAGACACGGAATTAAGAGTTGATTGAGTAAAAGATTCACAATGGTACCCAATGTTTATTTAAAGCCAACTCAAGAAGTGCTTTAAAGGACTGGAGTCTTTGAAACAGGAAGCAGATGGTTTGAGAGACAGAAAGCAATCAATACGTGGAGCTGCTGAACATGACCCTTCAATGTTTCCTGTTATCATTTTTGTTTCCTTTTGACTTCTTTTCCTCCCATAAGATCTCATTATGTTACCCAGGCTGGTCTTTAACTTATGAACTTAAATGATACTCCTGCCTCAGCCTTGAAAGTTCTGGCATGATAGAGTTTAAATAACTGACTTCTATTTTCTATAAGGAAATTTTAATATTTCTAAATATTGTTACTCAGCAAATAAAAGAGAAATCTTTTAGAAAATAGTTACATGTTCATTATCTTTTGATGTATATCTCATGTCTCTACAATTTGCCTACTTGTCCTTTGTTTATTATCTGTTTACAATACAAAATGTCTTACTCCTCCTTTGAGATAAATTGGTTAGCAAGAAAACACTAGATATTCATCCATATGGATGACAAATTCACACACAGCTGCATTATTCAACCCCTTTCTGTCATCTGACCATTTTCCCTTATAGCTATGGTAGATGGAAGGGATGAACTGAATCCATTTTTAAACTTATCTTATTTTAATTAAAGCTTAGCCCTTAGCTGAGAGGACATCCTTCATGCTGTAAAGTGACCATCTGCCAAAAGCTGTCCACCCATCCAACTGAGACTTAGGACATATGACACATCCTGCTTCCAAATGAAGGGAGTGCTCATATACATGGACAGTGAGTACCACAAATTCAATTCTATTAAAAGTAATGAAGTAGGAATGTCAGTATAATTATCTACAAACGTCTGCTCAGGCTTTTTCACAGTTCATGGTAATAACTGACATGGGCTTATGAAAGTTCTGGGCTGCAGAGACTAACTCTGTGGTGTTTATGTGGACAATAACTCATAGCTGGCATTGTTTCCTGGAGATCTTAAAGTCCTATTTAGAGGATTGTTTAGTCTTGAAATTCAGTTATAAACACATCAATTAGAAAATGACCAGTTCACAATGTTTAGACAAAAGACTGTATATATTTTTCTTATATGTAGATAAACATATTTAGCTTATATGTATATAGACATCACTCATGAAATTAGAGAAAGGGTGGTCAGTTCTTAATAGCTGTACTTTCCTCTCTTCCCCAGCGTCTTCTAATAGATTGAGAAAATTATATAAGTTTTTAAACTCTTTTGAAATCTTTCTTCATTTGTAGTGATATCTATAAGAGAAGAGACAGACTAACAGAGACAGATAGACACACATACACCTACAGAGAGAGAGAGAAAGAGAGAGAGAGAGAGAGAGAGAGAGAGAGAGAGAGAGAGAGAGAGATCCACAATGTTGGTATCTGAGGGCAGAGGACCTTGAATGTCAGTGTTGACTTTCATGTTATTTGAACTAATATCTTTTGTTTGCTGCTCCAAACTCTAGACTAGCCTGTGTGTTTCTAGGAATTGTCTTGTCCCTGACTCCCATTTCATCATAGGCACATTGGGATTAGAGATATATACTATCACAACCAGCTTTACATGAGTTCTGGGAATCCAAAATCGGGCTCTCATACATCCAAAGCAAGTGCTTAAGCAACTAAGATATCTTCTTAAGTTATATAAATTAACCATTAATATCACCCTGGCAGTCTTGCAAGACTGCTGAGTGAAAACAAGCTGAACAACATCCCGTCTAACACTGAGCATCTCTAATGGCTGTCGTCAATAGAATTCTACTACATCATACTGACTTAATTTTTGCTACCTCTGCTTTACAGATCAACTGGTGTTACTGAATTGCAGATGGACAGCTGTAGCTGATGGTACAATAGCCTGAAATTCCACCCAACCTCACTTTTTGTCCCTGATTCTGTTGTCTTACACTTGCACGTAAGGTGAGTACAACTTTGGCTGGCCTACTGGAAAGAGTTGTATCCAGTTATGTGATTACAACAAACTGTTCCAGTTAGCTTTCAATGTAAATGCCATCTTGCTATTGTGCCTCTACTGTCTCCTGGCTTTCTTTCTTTTTCTAGTAAAGTAAGTTGTCTAATTGTAACTTTCTATATAAACACACCCAAATGAGAGCTGCCTGTCATGATCATCAATCAAAGAAGTGAATATTCCAAAGAAACTGATACTTCTGCTCTATAGTCAGGACAACTGAATCTCATAGTGGTGATATGTACAAACTTGGGAAGGAAGTGCAGAAGTTTGCCACGACTACAGTCATGGTTACAAAACATCTCAACATTTACAGAATCAGAATGCTCAGCTTGCCTCACTAAGTTGGAAGGAATAATCATTCTTGGTCTAAAAAGAGTTACTTTGGGGGTGATTTGATATGTAGCAATAAATATTACTATAAAAATAATAAGAGTTTTAAAATAATGGTCATGTTTTCCTTTATGAAAATCTTTAAAGAGGAATTAAGGAATACCTGTGTTTAAAACTTTTATGAATGAACTTCAAAAGTAACTGTTTGTAGGGACTTGGGCGTCTCACTGCTGTGGCCTGGAGCTCTCTCTCTCCTGCTGCTGATGGCCTGTGGCAGGGTGTATTAGTGAAAAAGGAGGAAATGTATAAATGAGATATTTTATTACAGGAAATAGAAAATAGGCTGGTCAAGTAGAGAGAAGGAAAGGAGAGGAAGGAGAGGAGAAGAGAAGGAAGGAGAGAGAGAGAAAGGAAAGAAAGGAAGCAAGAGCACAAGAAGGCAAGAGAAGAGGACAAAGAGCAGGAAAGAGAGGGAGAAGGCAAGGGAAGAAACAAAGAGCAAGAGAGAGGAGAAGAAGGCAAGAGAGGAAAGAGGGCAAGAGAGGAGACAAAGAGCAAGAGAGGAAAAGAAGCAAGAGGGGAGACAAAGAGCAAGAGAAGAGACAAAGAGCAAGAGAGAAGACAAAGAGCAAGAGAGGAGACAAAGAGAAAGGGAGGGAGGAGGGGGCAAACCACCCCTTATATTGTATGGGGCGTGGCTATCTGTCTTTGGGGCGAGGCATGCCTAGCTGTGGCCAGAAGACTGGGGGTAGGGTCCAGCTAGAATGCTGGGAGCTTGGGGCATTGTCTGCCTGATAGAGCATACACCTCTTTCCAGGGGCAGCCATGAGGAGTTGTGACTCAAACAGGAGCTAAAGACTCAGGAGTTATAGCTGAACTCCTTCTGCCCCCTGCAGGCAGAAACTGCCCACTGGGGCTCCAGGGCTCAAGGCCTATTACTCCTATTACTCGACTAAGCTTAAGTTGCCTGAACAGACCACTGCCCTACAACTGTTTTTCTTTTTCTTTTAAATGATATTTATTTTTTAAGTATAAACATTGATCGCGTTCTTTTAAAATTATTCTTCTCTCATGGAAATGACTCTACAATAATTACCTTAGAAATAGTCTTTTTGCCCAATTGACATATATTATATTAAAATGAATACTTTTATAGGTTTAAAATGTTTTATAAAGCTTTGTATATGCATATTCTGGAAATATGGTATGAAAAGTACCACAATAGGATAGTAAACAATAAAAAGTTAGAAATAAATCCACTTATCATTGTGGTCTTAGCAATCTGCACAGAATCCCGGCATGCAGTACAGACTACAGATTTGTTTTTCTTTCTCAAGGAAAACAAGTTGATTTTGTAAAGAAACTATGTAAATAGAAGACAGTTTTAGATCCAGCCTCCAACTACTATTGTGACCTCAAGAAAACTACTTGTTTCCTTAGGAAAATGGAAATTACAGCTAAATTTTGTTAGGTAGCAACTAAAAAGAGGGAAGCAAGATGAAGGAAATGTGGTAGTTCTGCACTGTGGTATTGTCTGGCACCAATGTTAGAAAGATATGAAGATGAAGGCTAAATGAAGGTAATTTGATGAGTCTGAATCAAAATTCTATTGGTTATTTCAAATACAGCTTTCTAATTTAAAAGTCTGAAGTGTGGGATTTTAATTTGTCTAGGAAAATAAAGAATAACTTTGGAATACATTTCATCAATTTGTTAATAAATGAAGAAAGTATGGCAGTGTAAAAGATCACTACCCTGTTAGATATATGTTTAAAAACATGAATTCTAATCCATGGGAAGTCATAATGATTGCCCAGAATAGAAATATGAATAAGTAAATGATCCCTTACTTCTTAACCTGCATTCATAATGGTGACATAAAAGTGACACACACTTGTATAATTGTAAGACCATCAAGGTTGAAAAATTATTGTAGTCAAGGTATTGGGGAAAAACCCACACACATAAATTGCATTATAGTGAATAAGCTTTATAACCTAAGGAGATATTTGAAACTACCCAACTAAGACAATATATATCTACCCTCTAAAAAAATGTTATAGGTACAACATTTCATCTTTTAAAATAACACGTTTTAAAAATATAAAGAAAGTAGCACAACAATGTACAGTTGTATGATTTGCAACCAGAACTAAAACACATAACAAAGTATCTCCAGGAATTCTAAGGATAAGTAAGTAATGGTTTCTAACACCTATGGAAACTGCTGTGCATCCTCAAAAGGAAGGGTTAGGAGGAAGCAAAGTCAGATAGAACAAAAAAGGGGGGAAACCCAAAACCTTGACAGAATTTCAACAGAATACCAAATGTACAAAGTAAGGCCTTGTAAAAAAAAAAAAAAAAAACAACAAAAGCCACATAAGCTAAGCATCATCCAAAATCCTATTAAGTATGCATCAGTTTTGGACTAGCAGTTTTGATGTATGGTTAAATTTTTCTACAATAAATTTTATAATGCATGTACCTTTTGATCTGATGATTTCACTTTTACAAGTTTTCATACAAATATACCAACATAAATACAAATTACATGCATAAAATAAGGGAAAAATGTAGAACTAACTTAAGAAGATTGAACCTAGTTGGAAATATGACAATTATTAGGAATGACATAAGTATTTATGAACTTTGCAGAGTAAAAGCTCTGTAGACTATTTAAAATGAAAAACTGTCTAGTTTAAAAAATATATTTCTCTGTATAAGGCTAAACCTATGCATAGATATTTAATTTGGTGAAAAGGTGAAATATTATGAAGCAAGTAAATAACTCTGCACATTCCTGTTTATTCTCAAACAGGCATCTGAATAAATTGGCACTTCCTATAAAGTTTGTGCAAAAGTATATAACAATCTTGTCATTTCAAAACTTAGAGCATGTCTGTGTGGTTTGGATTCTATTACATCATCTATCCATCCATTCTTTCATCTGACTGTGTCTCTACAACGTGCACTGTATTACTCGAGATGTTGGGTTTGAACTGTCTTTGTGAAAATGTAATCCTAGGAGGCAGAGAATATGCCTGATAGATATGTCCAGTGTCAGGAGGAAAATAAGAAACCCAAGTGAGGATTGAGGTTTTATTAAGTTTTTGATAGAAGTACTGAAGATGAGCCAGGAGGCAGAGTCCTTTAGAGATGACTAAAATTAGTGATGAGTGAAATTAGGGTGTGGCTGATTGAGAAGCTCTCTAAAGCACAGGGTGCAGCATTCAGAAGGTCCATTACCAGGACTCTGCGTGCTAAAGAGAATGGAAAGTTTACCAAGGGAAGATGGATTTGGAGAAGAAGCTGGATGCATTCCTGCAAGATACCTTACAGCTAGTATGGCAGAAGAAACAATCCGAAATGTAATAATGTTTTTGAACAGTTTCTTTTACACTTGTTTAATATACAATTACTTAGTAAATGGTTTGAAAAGATTGGATATAGCAGACCATATAGGACTGAGATAAATATCTGACTTGCTGAATAACAGTTGGAAAATCAATCTTCATAACTAAACAAAACACAAAGACTAGTACTAGTCTTGGAGTCCTACAGAAGAATTACCATGCTAGCCATTTGCTTTGTATGACTCCAGAACTGAAATTCGCGTGTCTTGAATTTTGTCACAAAAATGATATGGTCTTGTAAATTTACTCATATGACCATCTCCAATAAACAGTATGATGGTGCCTGATTTTAGATATCTTTTTAATAATGTGTTTGCTTACTATTATGGCTTGTGATAAACCTTATTTTGTCCTGATTTTTTTTTTTTGGTCTTTTCTCTCCTTCCCCCCCCTCAAATTCCCCTCCTTTCTGTATCCTTTCCATCTCTTTCATCTCCTTTTACTTATGTCTCATATTCTTTGATAAATGGCTCTTATTGCACTTTTAATTGAAAGATACATGAATACATAGTAGCACTAGTTTCTAATTGTGTACTGAAATGTCAGTCTGGACAGCTTTTATACATGAGTCAAGAAAGGAAAGGTTTATGTTGTTAGCAGGCTTTAATTGAAGCACACTTAGTATCTTTTGACTAAGTACTTGGCTGCCATTTTCACATGATTACAAACTCGAGAGGAAGCTCCTCTGATAACTGTGGGATGGTAATGAGAAAGCATGCTGTGCTGGCACTGAAGGACGTTGAGATTTCTCCCACACAAAAATGTAATCCAAGAAGAGAGGAGACTTAAATACAATTGTCCTCTTTTATAGTCTAAAGAAATGCCCTGATGTGAAGCTGTAGTTGAATGCTAAAATGTAAAGCCTTGTCAAGTTTAAGAATGTAGCATACCAGCTGGAGAGATGGCTCAGAGTTCAGGAGCATTGCCTTCTGTTCCAGAGGACTGGGGTTCAATCCGCAACAACAACATGGCAGTTCACGCCTGTCTATAACTCCAGTTTTAGGACTTTTGACACCCTCACATAGACACCCACACAGGCAAAATACCATTGAACATGAAATAATAATAAATGAAGAACATGTAGTATAATATATAATGCAAAAACAATGAAATAATAATTTTAACAGACTCACTGGTCTATTCTTTCAGGAGGATGTGCAGTTGCATATGACAGACAAACTTAAGCAATAGTAATCAAAACAAGACTAAGATTGTGTATGTTCTGTTTTAGAGTTTGCCTTTGTTTTGATTTTTACACTTCACTCCTATTATAAGACAGATGATCTTACTAGGTAGCCAAATCTGGCCTTGAATTTGCCACCCTCTTGCCTCCACCTCCCTAGCATTTTCAATGAGCACCAGTACACGTAGCTAGCATTCACTTTCTCCTCCTGTTGAAGAAGCTGGAGTTGTACCAATCAGGTTTGGCAGACTGTCACGGTCTGTCTGTTTTGATATCTTGAGGGCAGGGGTTTCTGAGTGTTTATTTCTTTGTTGCTGTTGTTTCTTGCAAGGATGCTTACTGGAGTTAATGATTCTTCTAACAGTGTAAAAAAAAGGAGAGGAAAGATGGGCAGTGGCCTCCGTGGCTGCTAAAGTGGTTCCTTTGAGGAACTGACTTCCAAGCTCTTCAAGAGCCACACCTCATCTGCTCTTTCATTTTTGTAACTTTAGTTAAAGACAATCAACTAAAGACATAAATTATTAAATGGAAAAATCTAGTAGTAAGCAATTCATTACTTTTACATTTTGTATAGATCCATGTAACATGATAAAGTCTTGAGTCCTCCTAGTCTGTAGATGAGTCATCACTTTTTTCCACTCATAGCCATACAGTATTTCCTTGGTGCCATTAGTCATTTTAGTAGCCATATCAGCCATCATATTGTCTGTCACATTGTTGCAATGACTGTCCAAGCCACTGTTATTTTACTTAATAATGACCCCACAACATAAGGGTAATTAGGCTGGAAATTTATACATGCCAAAGATAAGCTCTAAAATGGCTCCTCTTAAATGAAAAAGAAAGGAAAAGAAGAAGGTGGAGGAGAGGAAGAGGGAGAGAGGAAGAAGACGACTTCAGAAAGAATGAAAAATACTCATGTGCTTGGGTACAACCTGTGAAAAGAACAAATGTGTTCATGAATTCTAGAAGAAAACTAAGTACATTCAGTTTTGCTGTCTTACCACAGTGCATAAAAAAATTAAGATGAAAAGCATAAATTGTGAGTAGAAGATACGAACATTTTCCTTAACAGCAACTTGCAGCTTCAGAAAACCCTGAGTGTCCATGCAAACATCAGTCGGACAGGAATGGCACCACTTAGCTTATTGCACGTGAGAGATAACTGGTTACATAGGCAAAATAATTTCAGACTGGGGAATAGAACTGATACTAGAGAGGTTACAGGAGTGAGGAAGCTGGCTGCAGTTCTGGCAGAGTTGACATTGAGAAGAGAGAAAGGCAGACACCCGGGCAAAACCTCAGTTGCAGCTCTTGTGGGAGAAGAAACTCAATACACTCTGCAGCATTAAGTGAGCAAAGGAAGGATAGTGAAATAAAATACAGTCTGCTTCCAAACACAGCATTGTTCAAAATGGCAGAGAAAATCACTCTTTCGAGATGTGTAAGAAAGGGTGATGGTAACCCAAACTCATCGCATACATTATGAAATTATAGAATAAATCTAATTAAAAGTAATTTACCTCTCTCTCTCTCTCTCTCTCTCTCTCTCTCTCTCTCTCTCTCTCTCAGCAGCACTTGAGATTCTCTATATCTCTGCTACTGTCCAAGATCTCTTCATGTAGAATAAGGATCAAGTTAGATTTCTAAGTGGATTTGTGTAAGGTTCATTACAAAGGAGTTTAGAGAATATAATAGTAGCCACAAGCAAACAAACAAAAAACCCAAAAAGCAAAAAAAAAAAAAAAAAAAAAAAAAAAAAAAAAAAAAAAAAAAAAAAAAAAAAAGTAGGTCAGTCCTTCCTCTTCCTCATTAATTATATACATATACATACATATGTATATATATATATATATATGTGTGTGTGTGATATGTGTGTATATATATGTATACAGAGAGAGTTTGTCTTCAACTAGCAAAGCATTGTTACAGGCATTTTATTAAACGGTTGTAAAATAAATGTTAGTAATTATTTAGTTAAGCTAGTCCTATGTAGCAATGGTAATGCATTTATTAGTACATCCACTCTAATGGTGTATTGTATGTTAATATGTAGTGGTAAATAAGTATCTAATGGGATAATTAAATCTCAATGGGAATATAATTGCTGAGTAGCATTCTAAAACTCTGGAGAGATCTGAGCTGCAGCCCATTTAATTAAAAGAATCTTATTCTGTGCGTACATAGTCTTAGTCCCTCTCAAAAGCATGTTCTTTATGGCACCTATTTTCTGTTAAAGTCACATCAGGATTTATTTGTAGCACAGTGTGCTTTGTTACAATAGTCTTGAGAGTTATAATCCTTTTAAGCACTCTCTGCTTTTGAGAGCATTTTCAGACACTTTGGACATACAACTATGTAAGCCCCAAGTGTGACTTAATCTTTAGTATTTTAGGTTGTACCTAAAGCTGATATTTTTAAAAAAAGGTTAAAGTGTACTTGATTTTGTATTCTGCTTGCATTCATGGGAAATGACCAGCAACGCAAAGGGTTGCTCATTCTATTATTTTCAAAATATTACGATATGAAAACTATGTGGCTGCTTTATTATTGTCATCTCATTTTAACTCCATACATCCAAAATTAGATATTAAATCTAGTACACCTTCAATCATTGATTTTCAACTGAATTTTTAACTTGGAAATTTTCAATCTTATTTGTAAATAAATCACATTTAACCTTTAATTATTCTAATTAAAGATTGGTATGATTTTCTTATGACAGTCACACCTGTAGCTTGTTTTAAATTAAATCTGCCAGAAACAAGAAGTAATTTTTCCTAGTTTATGTCCAATTCTGTCTCAAATTTAAAGATGTATAGTATTTTTAAGGAGATCATTCAATGCAGGTTTTTATTTATATATGGCTTGTAGTATTACTAGAAATTCTTCAAAAGAAAAATAGAAAATTCACCCTTCATCAAGAAAACTACTCTTTGCAACAGACAAAAATAAGTTATAGAAAATAATAATCAAAATTCAGCATTATGGAGCCCAGTTATGATATGTATATGTAAATACATGTATGTATATGTATATACATGTATGTATATATGTAGTGTATACATATATATATATATATACACCACATATATGTATATATGAATATATATACCACACATATGTACATATGTCTATATATACCACTCCCACAACTAAGACTAAAGGAACAGTTCAGAAAGGGAGTGGAAAGATTATAAGAGCTAGATAATCAGGGAGTTTGCTGTGAAATTGTGTCTCCTAGTAATAATGTCAGAAACTACACACAGAAAGTCTTATCAACATGGCTGGCAAATTTGATTTGAACAAGGATGACACCAGTAGACATATCAGAGTGGACAGGAGCAAAGTTCGTGAGGTGTCAGCCCTATACAAAGAACTATAGACAACTATGAAATGCTGAGAGCGGAAGAAATAGTCTCTCCAGAGAGTAAAAGGAGAATTCCCTGTAAATATATTTTCTCAGAAACTAAAAAGAAAAATAAATTTAAGAAGAGAAAAATCAAAATGAGGAGCCGCTCATTTGTTTATCCAGAAAGTCCTAGTCATTTTATCTATTTTGGACAATGCTGAGAATGCTAATATGTACAAAACATGCCTGCTCATGGAGGGGAGATGCCCTTCCCTTCTGTGACTCTTTTGTTAATCATGTAACATTGTGGAAGGAAACGTATCATTTCTGGATTCACTTGTGTGGCAGACTGTGCTGTATTGTCCCTACTTAGTTCTCCTGAGAACTTTGTGACATTTGGGACAAATGGTAGAATGTCATGTGTGGGTATGTGTGCACTTGTTTATGTATCAGCAGGTGCACATAAATGGAGGTGTGTGCACGCATGTGGGTACATGCTTGTCTATGTGTGCACATGCCCACGCTTGAAGATAAGATCAATAGTTCACATGTAAATAAGGAGCTTACGTGCAAGGAGCATTAGACTTTGCCAATTTTACATGAAAGATAGTTTCTGCCACAAGGCACCATCCTTGTCTCTGTCGCTGCTCTGTTCATTAGCTGTGTACATTGTGGAGGTGTGTAGCCCTCAGTTCCATGCCCTGAGGCTTGGTGAGAACAAGGGTTTTTCTGGAATCCTTCACTAATCCCGGATTAATCCTACCTGCATTTTCATCTCTACCCTTTCTTGTACAAAAGGGTTTTGATCAAAGCCAATTAAATTATCTTTTCAAGGACACATAAGGATAGCGTTTCTGCAGTGAAAAAAATTTAAAGTTACAGAGATAATTCAGTCCTTAGGAATAAGAGAGCAGCAAGCGGGACACTCAGCTCTGA
The DNA here is from genome assembly GCF_008632895.1 of Mastomys coucha. NCBI lineage: Eukaryota > Metazoa > Chordata > Mammalia > Rodentia > Muridae > Mastomys > Mastomys coucha. The sequence continues at coordinate 74,390,489 of NW_022196905.1, read as the reverse complement.
GTTTCGATTGCTTTCCATTTGTACTCATTAAGAAGAAATGGAAAAGAACAGCAAACAAAGAAAGTGTGGGGGCTGGAGAGATGGCTCACCGGGTAAGAGCACCGACTGCTCTTCCAAAGGTCCTGAGTTCAAATCCCAGCAACCACAAAGTGGCTCACAACCACCTGTAATGAGATCTGACGCCCTCTTCTGGTGAGTCTGAAGACAGCTACAGTATACTTATTTATAATAATAAATAAATCTCTGGGCTGGAGCAAGCTGGGTCTACCGGAGTGAGTGGGACCGACTGGAGCGAGCAGAGGTCCTAAAAGTCAATTCCCAACAACCAGATGAAGGATCACAACTATCTATCTGTACAGCTACAGTGTGTACTCATATACATAAAATACTTACATCTTTTTTAAAAAAAGTGTGTACCTTTGGAATGTGGATTGCAATGTGAGCTTAATTGCTGCTTCAGAACGTTTCACTGCTAAGAAAGTAATTCATTTGAATAACAATAAACAAGGAGTTAATCTCAGCCGTGATGTGGCTTATATTTAAAAGGGACCCTTTCCCAGGCCTCGTGTTTCAGGTGGACTCAGCAAATTGCCTCGTTCTAAGACCAAACTGATAGTGTTTTTCCAGGCTCTCGGCCAGGCATTACCTGATAAATTGTCACTGCTTTAATGGGAGAAATGATCTAAATCTACGGGGAGCTGATCATTCTATACTGTTCCCTGAGAAAACTGGTCAAGGGAAAGACAGAAGAACCAAGCATGATGAATTTGCATTTTTCCTTATAATTTGTCCAAAACAAAGGCTGTTGGGAAGAGTCCTCCCGTGTTCTCCTAGAGCTATTTGATTGAGAGTCCTAATCTATATCAAAGTACGAGTATGTCAACAAGAGCAAATGCCCTGTGACATCCGTATGAAAGAGGTGGATGCTTAGACATGCATGATGTGCTAGATGATTCTGTTCTCAGGTGCCTTCTTCTCCAGTGGATTTTATCTGTTTTATATTAGCAACACCATTCAGTAGATTTTATTGCCATTCCGAATTTATGAACAAGGGAGTCAATGTATAGAAAGAAACTTGGTCAAAATCAAGCAACTGAAAAATGGGGAAAGCTGGATTTTCATCCAAGCCATCCAGCCTCTACATCTATATATTTCAGGACCATAAAACACTGCCTCTTGATGGGCTTGCCTGACAGCAATGGGAGGGGAGGCCCTTGGTCCCATGGAGGTTGGATGCCCCAATGTAGAGGGATGCTGGAGCAGTGGGGCAGCACCCTAATACAGGCAAAGGAGAGGGTGGAGGGTGGATATAGATTGGGGGTTGTTGGATGGGTAACCAGAAACTGGGATATCATTTGAGATGTAAATGAATGGAATGATTAACAAATTAAAACAAACAAACAAACCAACAAAAACCCACAGTCTCTCAGCAAGAAAAGAAAAAGGTTAACACAAGGAAGAAACAGAAATAAAACATAAATAGAGAAAACCTTTACTGTGTTTGTTATCCTGAATCTCAGTTAACATTAGAATTAGCCTTTTCCTCAATGATTAACTGAGTGAACAAATTCCACTGATTCCATTAAAGAACTTATAATTTGATTAGTTACCTTTACACATGTTTAGCTGGTTCCAACACTTTAAACCAGTGGGAAATACTTGAAAACACTCCAGTAAGAGGAGAAACTAGCCCCCACAGGAGGCATTCATGGAAGGCATCGCAGCAAGGAGTTTTAGCAAGATGTGTCAGTCAGTTATGTTGTGGTTGGCGGTACTGTGGTGGTTTTTGTTACTATCTAAGAGAAACAGTTTAAAGAAGAAGGATTTGTTTTTGTGTAATGGTTGCAGAGGATCCAGATAAAGTTCAGTCAGATTCATTGTTTTTTTTGTGTGTGTGTGTGTCTGAGAAGGGGCAGGATTATGAGGGCAGGGATTTGTGGCCTAGAGTGTTTGGGAAGCAGAGTGCAAGAGATGGGGGGGCTGAGAACAAGGATAGATCCCTATCACATGCCCCTAGTGTGTCTGCCAAGAAGGCCACACTTTCAAAAGATCCCAGAGTCACCTACAAAATACACCCAGTGTGACCTGTCAGTGGATTAACTAATTGATTAAGTCAGAGTCCTTATTTTAATCAGTTCTCAATGAGAGGCCTCTAGTCTTATCAAGACTTTTAGAGCAAGAATTTTATACCTAAAACAAAACACAAGAAAAATAATATGTTCCTGCAGACAGGAGCCTAGCACAAATGTCACCTGAGAGGTTTCATCCAGCAGCTGATCGAAACAGACTCAGAGACCCACAACCAAACATCAGGCAGAGCTCAGGGATTCCTGGGGAAGAGTTGGGGAAGAGGTTAAGGGAGCCAGTGGGATCAAGGACACGACAAGAAAACCTACAAAGCCAACTAACCTGAGCCCATGGGGGCTCACAGACTGAACTACCAACCAGAGAGTATGCATGAATGGTCTGGACCTAGAACCCTTACAGATATGTAGCAAATGTGCAACTTAGACTTCATCTGGATCCCCCAAACAACTGGATCTATCTTAGGCCTGTCTCTGACTTGGGCTCTGTTGCCTGCCTTTGGATCCCTTTAGCCCAGCTGGGCTGCCTTGTCTGGCCTCAGTGGGACAGGATGTGCTTAGTCCTGTTGATATGGGATGTGTCAGGGTAGGTTAGTATGCAGGGCTGAGTCTTCTCTTCTCTGAGGACAATGGGAAGGGGAATCGGAAAAGAGGGTGGGAGGAGAAGAAGGACACGGTCTGTGATTGGAATGTGAAGTGAATAAATAAATGAATGAATGAAAAAAAACCACCAACAACAATAAAAACAAAAAATACATAATAATTTGGAAATCTTGATAGAAATTAGCTCCTTTTGAATTATTACTCAAATAGACACCTGACCTCTGTGGGCTTTGGTTTGGAGCTGGAACAGTATAGGATTAAATGATTAAATGCATTGTTAGGAGGTCTGCAACTCTGTGCATTTTTCTGTACACACACACACACACACACACACACACACACACATGCGCACAAATAGGTAGGATGATAGGCAGAGAGCATCAAAGAGATGATTAAAATGTCCTAGAAAAGAATGCAGATGAGAACTGAGCCAAAGGTGGACCAAGGACCTCAGCAACGGAAGAACAAGCAGAAGCAGTAAATACAGATAAGATAACATGATTTCTGTAGGGCTCGGGAACACAAGATGTGCCAAGGTAAAAACTGAGCAGTGACTGACTGAGGTTCGTGGGTAGAAAAAGATTAAAACACAGAAGAGAACCTGTATGCGATGAGATCTAGTAATGATTAGACTGAGTCTGAGAATGATTTCAGGAAATGGTCTGATAGAGATAATGATTGGATAGAGGAGGGGGGAGCTCTGATATATAAAATAGTTACATTTTACTCAGAAAATAAAATAAGAGTACTTTGTAAAAGAAGCAAAGAGAATTATGAAAAACTATACTTAAGCTATTTTCTATACAACTAATAGAAAAGTTTACTTAAGGTTATGACTAAACCAGAAGTTATAGTGTTCTAGTCTTTTAAGTGATGAGTGTCAGGTATGTTTATCAACAATATATGCATCACCAGTGACATATATTTGATATGAACTGGTTATTTTCCATTAGTTCCATTAGTGTTTTTTTCCTTCTCAAGTTAGTTGGTATAAATAATCCATGAGGACAAACTTCTGCAGACTGTACAATAATTGACTAGGTATGGTCAATTGGCCATGAGTTGTCATGGAAATGAGAAGTCATTTTCTACTCAGATTATCAATGACATATATGTTAAATGCCCCCAATATTTTACATGTATCAGTTCTTGCTAAGAATAATGGAAGAATACCAGTAGTTGTGATAACCCAACAAGCAGAGTTTTTATTCATCTAAGGATTGTTGGTTATTTCTTTTTAGCTTTCCATGGGGTCATGCAAGCTGTCTCTTTTTTTTGTGTGGGGGGGGTTGGTTTTTTGAGACAGGGTTTCTGGATATATCCCTGAAATTTATTCTGTAGACCAAGATGGCCTCAAACTCAGAGATCTGTCTGCCTTTGCCTCCTAAGAGCTGGGATTAAAAGCGTGTGCCACTACAGCCCCATCATCTTTCCCAGCTATTCTTATTTAAAACAATAAAGAATTTTTTTAATTTGTTAAAGCAATCTAAATTAATGTTACTTAATGGGCAAGGTGGTCTAAATGAATCATTTAAGAAACCATTAGTTTTATAAATTCAGTAACAACTATATGAAATATACTCACCTTGGTGAGTTCTGATCTTTCGATATATCTTTCCTGTTTAATTTTTAACATTTAAGACTATTTAAGTATACATAATGCAAATGCTGACATTTCATACAGTGTTCACTTCTATGATGCTCACCTTGAGCTACACAGTATGTCAATGTGTGTGTTGAATTTTACTATTTGACACTCACAGGCATTCTGATTAATGAAGGTGATTCTCACAAAGCGAACACTGGGAAATAATGAACAGATGATTCAACTGACTCTTACTATAAAGGCATAGGAGAGTGAGATAAGTTCATTATCGTTCAAAAATAAGTAAATGTAAAACTGAATCATTAATATTCTACTCTTTATAAGGTTAAAATTTGAAAAAATAAACAAAAGACGACCTTTAGAAGCAAAATGCTTATTTTTACTATGAGGCAATGTCTTCTTGTATTCTCCTATAAAGGATTAGATTTTTTATCAGTTACAGTGGAAATATGGAAATTAATATTGTACTCCATTCTCAAGGATGCAAAAATGCATTGTCTGGAAGAAATACAGTATTTAAGACAATGAATGTGTGTTCAAGTACACTTTATGTTTTCCCAAGACAGTTGGAACTGTTATTCTGGGGGATCTGACTTCATTGGTAGAATTAAGGCTGCATGTAAATAGCATGTACATGTATCTCTTTTCGATTCCTATAAGCAAGAATATAAAAATGAAAGCAGGTGTGTTAAGTAACTTTTTGCCTTTGGAATATAACGAGAATTCACACGATTTTTACATTTGAAGACCGAGCTATCTCAATTATTACTTTCATTGTATGGGTTGGAGACGTAAAGTCCTCTTGGTTTTTGTGAATCCCATGCTGTGTTTTGGTTTTGATACACCTCGTAGGTGCCCCCAAATATGGACGCAATGTTTTATTTAATTTTTGTGTAAGAGTTTAAAATCAACCGATGTCTTTGAAATCTCTTGGTAAAACATTTGTGTCTAGGAATAAAGACTGCATGAAATCTCTCAGAATTAGAGAAAACCTATCTATGATTACTATATTATACTTTTTAATCATAACAGATCTTTTTGATAGTAAACATTTTAGCATTATCCTATTATGATAAAGACAATAATAGTAATACTTATTATTATATTAAACCTTTATTATTTGAAGTGCAAATGATTTTGCTTTCTAGGCCTTCTTTGGTTTTACAGTTTTGTTCAACCTACCTTTCTGATTATCCTTCAATTTACAAAAAAAGAAAGGTCCAGCAAGTCTGTCCGCTCGCACGTGAGATGATTTCCTTACTTATGGTCAAACTAGTTTGTTTATCTTTATGAGTTATATTCTCTATAGTTTCGATAAACATGCATAGGAGTGACATTTAGCTAAGCCTTTTTCTCATAATGTGTAATTACTTCATATACATGTGATATATATATACATATACATATATGTCTATGTAACAGTCAATTAAACACGTGGTCTCCTCACCTCTGTATATGTTGGGATCTTTCTAGGATGTTACAATGGATTTAAAAAATTAGAAGATAAATAAATACTGAATATAAAACAATGAAATATTTGCATGTAACTAAAATATGTCTTTCAGTAAATTTATAATAGTTTCTAAGTTATTTGTAGTATCTAGCTCATGTAAACATATAAATCCATACGGTATCTTGTTTAGGGAAAATGGCAAGGAAAATGACTCTATATACTCAGGGCAGACACACTATTTTGCAAACATTCTCCATCTATAGTTGGTTCGATCCACAGGATATAAAGCCTGCATGCAGTTCATGGCCATCTCTAGGTGTAATTAGATAAACACATACATATGTGCTATATGTATACATACATATACATATTCATATATGTGGTATATGTATGTAATACATATATACAACCATATATATATAACACACATATATTATGCATATGAATTATATATGTATCTCTCTATATATGTATCTGTATATATCATGCATATGCATTAATTTGTATAAGGTCTCCACTTCCTCATGCCAAATTTTTACCTTAATGGTTACAGAGGCAAAATGAATATTCTCCCTTTGGTAATACTGAAGTGATATACCCTGCATTTATTTTCAACCACATTAACCATTTATCTTTGTGCAAAATTGAGCAATACTTAGAAACCTTGTCTGCAATATATTTTCAAGTATATAAAAATAGCTACTTTTGAGGGGGGGAAATTTATAACATACAGAAGACAGAAAAAAGTCCAAGACTCTTAGTACTAGTTCGGGTAGCCCCAGAGCATATGCTTGCAATTTAGAACCTCATACCCACTTATGGACTACATCATATCAAACATGAATTGAAAAGATTGCCACCTGAATTTTATGCAATTTATAAGGGAGAGACACTTGAATGAAGAATAAACTCATTTTTTTTGTTTTGTTTTGGTTTGATTTTTTTGTTTGTCTCCAGTTTTGGCAACCAAATGGACATTTGATAATAGAAATTAGATAGCTGTACACACAAAATTTGTGGTTATAAACATTCATCTCAATTTTTCTAACTTTACTGAAAAACTGGAAGCCAACGTTTGGGAGACACTATGATAACACTGTTTCTCATAGGTTAGAAAGACAACTACTATTAGGGGAGTCGCTGTCCAACATTTCATTGACATGCATTACTTAGAAACAAAAGTGTTAAGCAGTTCACAATGAGTTCTGTGAATCATTCAATTACCTATATTACCTATATATCATTCCTTAACACCCTTGAGGATATCTGGGTCAAATAATCTTAGGAAGCAGAAAGATATACAGGCAGCATAGTCTCTGACATCATATAGTAAAGAAAATCTGTTTAGTTTCATATCTTCCCAATAGTTTAAATAGAGAGCCATTGTTTATCATCACACAATTCCTGCTGAGTGAAGATTTAAATGCTACATTATGGTGCTAAAAATAATAGTTTGCAAGGTTATTCAGTAAACACTTAATTCTGAAAACTGTGCCTACAAACGCTGAGAAACGTGTCAGAGTGTAGCTTTGATCTGATTTAGAATCACACTGTTAATATCTAACATTAAGACAAAAAAAGCTATTATAATCAATAGGCACAAATGTTCAACTTAGAACCATTTTAGTATTCATTTAATTTCCTGGATGATATTTGTGTAGAAATTACACGACATGAAAATCGCATTTCAATATTTAGAGATGGGGAACTCTATTCTTAAAACTGTATTCAGAGGTACAGAGCTGGTAAGCGATAGGATCCGACATCAAAGCAGGCTTGTCTAAGACTTTGATTATGGATACAAAGATGTAAATATACCTTGCTTGACTCTTGTTCTCACTTGCTTATGTCCCTTCAGAATAGATTGTTTCTAGCAGCCTTTCACATATCTACTTTTCTTTCCAGTGAAATAGGTTTTGCAAAATCCTTGAGATTATTATTCAATATTTCTCTTAAATGCCTGTTCCTCTCATTAAAATGAAAAGAAATGGGTTAATTTGTCTGCATATGATCATTTATATGACATAGTATAATAATTTAAAATAATCAAAATATCTGATTCCACAGAATGATAATCATATAATATCTATCATGTATTCCAAAGTATTTATTAATCAAAGATCACCATTAGCAGATCAAAACTTGGAAAATCTCCTTTGGCCAAAGGGCCCTTGGCTGCCTGATATGGTTCTGTATTGCATTAGGGAAATTAAGATGACACAGACGATATAACTCTAAATTTCATTATATGTATACATAATGCATATATATATACATATATATATATATATGTATACATATAAAGGTAATTTTCAAGGTCAGAAAGTAAATGAATTAAACTTAGCTTATTTTAAGTGACAAATGCCTGACAGAGGAAGGAAAGGAAAACAAATGAAAAACAAGTCCCCCCATGTTAGAATCAGTCTGTGAGGGGAAGTTGGCAGAGTTTAAGCAAAAGAGGCACAGGAACTAGATTTTTTAGTTATTATACTATACCATGAAATACTATGTCAAAACCAAAGCTCCAGAAGTCCCATACGACAACAGCAACTACATCACTGGTTGTTTACTGACATTTTATTGAGTTTTGTAGCTCATAGTTTTACATGTGATTGTACAAAGCATTTTTTAAAAAAAGGATAAAAGGGTTGTACAGGAGCATAGTGGGGATCCAGAACCTTGAAATGTATTGGTGTGTATGGCCAGAGTACTGTTATATGTGAATAGGAGAATTCTGTGAGACCAATGTTGCAATAGCTACATTTTTACTTCAAAAAGTGTTTTTTCATATCGGGGGGGAGTAGCTCGATTAGTTGTTAGTCTTCAAGATAAACTATTTTTAAGAGATATATATCATGAATTAAAATGTAAATCTTACCAAGAAGAAAAATAATATGGAAAACTTTTCCAATCATCTGTCCTGTTCCGAAGTGTTCAAATAAACCAAGGGAGAAAAATCTGGTTCTACTGTTTCTGAATTTATAGTCTACAGGAAATTTTAGATGTTAGCGTGTCAGTATCGGTGTTAAAATACACAGGTGACAGAGACATATCTACAAAGCACACACACACACATCCAGCTATCTACAGCCCTGCAGGACATCACAATTTTTTATTATTCAGGATGGAAAAGGATATTTTTACTTTCTACTGGGGTATGAAAACAAGCATTCAGTGATTTTTCTTTGTCCTTTTGTCAATCAAACCATCAGCCATTAGGACAGTTGAAATTTGAGACACTGAAAGCAATATTGTATAGTGATAATCAGCTTTTAGCATTAGAGGCCATACATTCTAGCCACTGCACTTCAACTCTGAAGAACCTCACTGCTCCCCACTATCATGATTCTCTACTTTCGTGAAACATCTTTCGAAGTCAATCAATAAGGGTGTCCAGAGCATTTTGCCTGTCTCAAACATCAATGAGAACAAAGCAATTTTTAAGATTTACAAAGTTACTTTGTATCATTTAAGAAGCTACTTCTTCTTCACATAAGTAAGAATTTTTGCAGTGTTGGGCCAGTAAAAAAAAAAAAAATCAAAATTCTTCTTGGTTAATTAGATTTTTTTTCAACTTCCTCCTCAGTTCAAATATTGTAGCATGTCAACATAAAACTATTGGATCTCAAGAACAATGTCTAAGTCAGATCTCTCAAAGCCTGGTTTACTTCCTCCTCCAGGAAGATCTTCCCTTCCCTTTTCTACATTGAAAGCAGCACTGCGGATACATTCTGACACCTTGTATTGTTAGATATTTTAACAGTCCAGAATATACTCTATGAAGAACTGTGTGAAGTGGCTCCAGTGATAGAAGATGGAACTGTCAGCATGGTGGTAATTTGGTAACAGTAATATTCATAAGTGTGTATATATAAATATACATATATATACATAGATGTATATATATCAAATTATTTTATAATCAGACTATTGATCATTAATTATTTTGTACAATGCATAGACTTCTAATGTCAAGTCAATGTTTCCTAGAGAGATTCATAATAAAGCTGTAAAAAATCACAAAGCTACGGGTAGCATTAAGTGTGTTTGTGCTCTATAGTCAGCAGATCAGAGGGTGACGGTGATTTGACACAAAATACTTACATTTTAGAATCATTTATGAAGTATTAACATTTCTGTGCAACAAGCTCTAACCAGGTGATTAATATCTAAAAAAAAAAGGCTATAACCATGTTTTATTTTCACTGGTATTAAAATGATGAAAATATGTGAATTTACTTTTTTTTCTTAATACATCAGTAGTTTTAGGTAGAACAACTTTTTATCATTATAAGCAATTTTAACCCTTCCCCCGAAACCTCTTCTCTAAAATTCTGTTAGTGTTGTGTAGTTGGGAAAAATTTGCCAGAAAGGTTCTGATTCTTACTGTTCATACTATGGTTAAGAAAATCCTGGCTGATGAAAAGAGGTTGGATGTCTGTAAGCTATTCCTTGATTCACATAAGTCAGTTTCCCACTTATTTTATCATGTTCTACAGGGGGGTTGGGGGGCAGAGCTATAAATGAAGAGAAGTATAGTCGACATACTGGTAAGACAGGTAAAGGTTCAAAAACATTTGGAATTGAGACATTTTAATAATAATTTAAAAGTACTAGAGGCAAACTGATAATTATAATTCAAATAAAAAGACTAGAACAATTACTTAAAATGAGAATATACAAAACTACCTGGCTAATTGGAAAAAAAAGCCACAAGTTTAATAATTGTAAAAGAGTTACTTTCTCTGAAATCATATTTAGAATTGGACTGTGTAAACACACATACAGATGACAATTTAAAGACCATTTTCCTTTTTAAAGCAAACACGGTGTCATCAAGGTAAATGATTGCCTTGGATATATGTCCTCTATGGCTTAACCAGGACACAAACAGCTATAGAAATTTTCAACACATTTGGACTATAAATGAAAGTTTAGATGTCTAAATCATAGTTTCCGATGGTATAAGACAGACAAATGTTCTGATTACAACATTGTGTTTAGTCTTCTGAGTCTATTTTATGAATTCTAAAAGAAATTTTCTACAGAGAATTCATTTATACAAAAATGCTTCCAAAACCTGTTTTTATATGTATTTGTATCCTTTTTGTGTCTTCAACTTCCTAAAATTTGACATGGAGAGATCACAAATTATATATATATATATATATATAT
>NW_022196905.1:74262403-74379558 GCF_008632895.1 Mastomys coucha | reverse complement strand
ATATATATATATATATATATATAATTAGGAATGCATAGTAATTATTTATGTGACAGATTATGATATTCTAAAACTGAGCAATCAAATCTTTGTATTCTGGCCTATAATATACTAGGAAGTTTGTACATAGTATTTTATATCGATTATTTTTCTTAGAGTAAATCATCAATGCCAATATACCAATTAAAACCAGATTATAATTTCAGATGGTTTATTTTTGACTCTTTAAATGTAAGTTGACATTTACTTATAGTTAAAGTTGCTTTTGTTCATTTGTTGTTTTATTGGTGGTTTTTGTTTTCCTCCAAAATATCAAGAGTTCTGGGAGTTTGATACAGTGTTAATGAACAACTTCAAAAACTAAATACTTTTATTCCTATGTCGTGAATACAATTCAGGTGAGGGTTGTTTGTTAGACAAGAGCTTTTCCCCCCTTCTTACAAAACTATGAGCACTGACAAAAGTTTTTAAAGTTATTGTTTAAGTCAGAGGATTCATCACACTTATAACATTGAAAATTAAAAGCCTAATTTTTTAAAGATTTTTTTAGTGTATTAATTTTTTTTAATTATATAGGTGGTCTTAAAAACAGCATCGATAATAAACTATGTTTTAATTTGGAACCACCATGAGCCTTTTTTATAGGAAATTATGATGAACTTAATTAGCCGCCTTTGACTTTGTTATTTGTATTTTAATATAATTGTAATTGTTCTCGTGCCAATTCATTTTATTCACTAACATTATTCTAGCATAAACTTGGACATTTATTTCCCATATGTTCAAATTTACTGTGTTAAAAACAAAGAGGGATGTTTATGGAATTTAACTGAATTCCATCCAATTTTCTTCTTTGAATTTCTATTTACTTATAAATATTATCAATTAACAACCTTGGCTATGCAAGAAACCATCAATCTAAGAATGGATTAAACCTGAGGTCCTTTTGTTAGTGCCCTGACAAAGTATCTCAGTACTTAAGACCTCAAAGAGGTAAAGCCTTCAAGCATTAAAATTACAAAAATATTATTTACTAGGAAGCAATAATTGGCTTGTTTCATTCACATGACTTTCTCAATTGGCTAAATAATGTGCTATGTATGTACACTGTTTGGTAGAAATTTACTTCATGGAAAATATGCACATGAGCATATTGATGAATGCCATTGGGTACTGATGACCTTAAATCAACAAAAGGTTCTAGACTGAAGAAAAAGTTAATAGTATTAATGGATCAGTGGCTTTCCATGAAATGTTGCATGGAAGAGAGGGTCAGGAACTAACATAGCTGGTATAATCAGGACTAAATGAATATATAAATTTCTACTGAAATGATGGACAGTTACGTACTTTACCCACTTTTTCTTTTGTTATTAGAGTCATATAACGAAGAATGCAGGAACCTTAACTTTCTGAAGCACATCGGTTTTGACGTATGAGAGATCTACAATGGCCCTTTCATCCTGATGCAAGAGAAAGTTAATGCACAACACGCAGAGGCCTTATATACCCGTTTAGGGACTCAAGTGATCTTTCTTCAGGTTGTCCCCGGTAGAAATGAGGAGGCTAACTGTTTTGAACTCTGGATAATAAAACACAAAGTGTCACACATAGGAAAGTAGCAATGCCAGAGTATGGGACGATTCAACAGCTGAACTGAAGTAGTTGCCTCAAGGTTCCATGAAACTGGCCTTTTACTGAGGGTGTGTTCATTTGGAATACAATTTTTTAAATCAAGCCCAAGTACCTGCAGTCTGCAAACACTAGCCTTATTTCTGAGCCTGCCTTAGATTTGCCCACAGAGGTTTTTTTTTTTTTCCTTACCAAATATAGGTATTGGGTAGGTTCTCAGTAATATTGGTAAAATTGGTAATATTCCCAAGGCATAGAGTGAGAAAACTGATTACTTCTAATGATTATGTTTCTCCTCCAAATTAAAATGTCTATGGATTTCAAGACAATATTGCCATCAGCTGACTAAAATGGAATGATCCATGGATTCTTTGGAAATGCCTTTCAGATTACTGAGTGCTCTGGCCCAGTACAACTTCCTCTGTCACAGACTTTATAGTATCTCCAGATGACTGGTTAACCATACTCTGAACATCTCTCACCTTGATTTAAGGTCTCATTTACAGATAATGTGTAGGCTTTTGTAAAGTAAGCCTGAGGATATACCACAAGAGAAATATAGTTTGGCAAGTTCATTTGAGTTTTATTCTACATGGGGCTCCTTGGTAGTATAGGAACAGCAAGATCTAGAAAGTCTTTTTGAATGAATTATTTTTGTCCTTCCCCAGCCCCATACATTGAAGAAGGCGAAAATAATGTAAAACAGTCTTACATATGTGGCATGAAGGTGGGAAGGGTACAGTGGGGGTGGGGTGAGGTATCGGAGGCCACAAAAGGGGAGTCAGAGGGATGAAGGAGGAGACCAATACAACAAATTTTGTTTGAGGTTGCTGTAAAGAAACCTAAGGCTGTGCTGATGTTAAAAGTCTTTTATTATTCTTGTACAATGAATAATTTGCTATTACTATTGCATTTCTTAGCCAACTGAGGAAATTTAAATTTCCAAATTTCTCCACCAAAATGGAGCTTACAAAAAGGGGCTGGGGAGATGATCACATCACATGTGATATTTAAACCACTGCATGACACTTTAGTCATAAGCCTAGTGATGAGAGGTGGTTTATAAATAAGCACACAGTGATCTTCTTTATCCTACTTCAGTGGGAGCTTTGCACCTGGCTTCAGCCCATCCCATTTTCCTGGTTGGCTTTGTCTGCAAAAACCTGTACTGTGTTGTATTTGGATATTCAAATATTTTGTGTGTGTGTGTGTGTGTGTGTGTGTGTGTTGCTCACTTGGGTCACAAAGGTTAAGGAGAGTTTAGATTCTGAAAAACAGAGAAAAGGCAAGGCAAGAAAAGTCAAAAGAGTACTTGATAATATAGTACATACGTCAAAGCAATCTCTTCTAAATCTCAATCAGTTGTTTATTGGTCGGCAAACAAGTTTCACTTTTACAACAAATATTAGTAATGAGGTCATCCAACTTGAGACCATACAAAATGGATCATAAATTTAAAAAAAATTATATGTGCTGCTAATTTACCATTTGTATTTCTACATTACTTAAAATCCTGTCAAATAAATAAATTTTCCTGTTAACAGAAAACTTTAAAAAAAATTACTTCAAAATAATTTGACCTTTCAACTCTCACTACAAGGGAGTGAATTTCCTCTAACAATTGGTAGTGCAGGTGCCCACGTGGGGGTCAGACTGCGCATTCAGCACTTTAACGCCTATGGAATACAGCATTTCACATGCAGAAGCCCCTCTAGCTCTATAGACACCTCTTAGCTTCTAGAATCATAGCTACTGCCTTGGTGATGAACTGCTTGCCAAATATGCTTTGCATTACAACAGATGTGCCCCGGAAACATAAAATTTGTCCTGCTCTAATTTGCAAAATGATGTTGGAAATACTCGGGCTGGATAAAGATATATAGCGAGGGAAGGAAGTCTAATTTTATTTATTTTATTTTATTTTTTGTTAAAAAATAATTTGTTTGCATTACTAGAAAATGATTCTTATAAAGTGATAGCTTCATTTATTTATTTATTTTTTTTTTGCCAGGTGAATTTTTAAAGAAAAAAAAGTGGGGAAGAGGGGACAAAAAATAAAAAAATAAAAAGAAAGAAAACAAGAAAGGAAGGAAACTTTGCTCTTTTACTGGTAGACAAACTTGCAAGACTAGCACAAAAGAAAAAGAAAATTTCTTCTTTGCCACTACATTAACAGGACTCAAATTCTGGAGGAACAGAAAGCAGACTATATGCGCAATGCTAGTATCTGTACATTACATAGAAATTGTTCGATTTTTTTTCTGCCATTAGTTTTATGATCAGTTAATACAGCAAATCATAAAATATGCATTTAGCATATAATTCTAGAATTCCCCTCCGTCAGATTATTAATTTTGTTGTTTTGCTTGTGTTTTTCACAGCTCTTCCCACTGTGGTGAACTCTGGATGCGAGTGACTGTGAATCGCTGTGATACAGTTCTGCTCTGCTTCTAAGGCTGGGCAGCACTCCCATCTAGATGCAGCATTGTTACTAATTTCAAACAATAGTTCTGGCCTTTTAAAAAACAAAAACAAAAAAACAAAAAAACAAAAAACAAAAAACCAGGTCCTTGTAATTCTAGTAACAGAGCATCAGAGATGTTAAACACAACATAACTCAACGAGGCCACAATGAGCGCCATTTTCTTCTTATCTCGTTCATTAACATAATGAAGTCTCCATCTGAGGGGAAAGGACAGGAAAGAATTGGGCACAGGAGGAGCTTAGCAGTTAGCTTTTCCCCTGGGCTGACCTAAAAATTCAAGTTAAAAAGAAAAAAAAAATGTCAGAAAGTCTCTCTTTTGAGAACAGCATCAGATGTCGGAGTACACATGATGACCACAACTTATCTCGACTCAGAATGGTCCACCAGGTGTTAACAGTCCTGTTGGTTGCCATCCCCGTGTCATCTTCTATAGACTAGTGACCAAGTGCGCGGGTCCTTTGGAAGTCCCCTCCGGAGAGGCCCCATCTTTATTGGGAGGAACTATGAATCCGTCGCTGCTGCCACGCCCCAGTTGGTAGTAGGCGTGTAGCGGGTGCACGTGGTTTCTGGAGCCCAGGTTTGGCATGCTTTTGTAGTAAACATCTTCGGCGTCACCACCCTTGGCCGCTGCGGCTTCGGTCTGGGTGCTGGTGGTCACACTGTCTGCAGCAGGCACGCCGGCCAAGGCCGGCATGCTGGTGTACAGAGAGTCCCTGTGCGGTGACTGCAGGTCTTCTGTGTGCTCGTCGGTTAGCAGAGGGAAGAAGCTCTCGCTGTGGTCCTGGGGGAGCCGCCTCCTGCTGTAATGGTGTGGCTGGTGGTTATCCGTGGAGTAAACCCTCGGGGGCAGCAAGGGAGCGTCCGATTCCTCGTGAATGAGTTCCAGGCCTAGACTCTCCTCATGGTTAAAGGATGCGGCGTCATCCAGGACTATGGCGTCATCTTCACTCCCACTGCCTAAGTTGTTCACCAGTTTGTTCATCATATTCCGGTTCTGTTCGCTGGAGCGCTCGTGGTTGTTCAGGTATGAAGGGATATAGTTGGAAGTGAGTTCCTTTAGGATCTTTTTCTCTAGGGCGGTCT
Source organism: Mastomys coucha (assembly GCF_008632895.1). NCBI lineage: Eukaryota > Metazoa > Chordata > Mammalia > Rodentia > Muridae > Mastomys > Mastomys coucha. The sequence continues at coordinate 74,374,358 of NW_022196905.1, read as the reverse complement.
CGTTGTGGTTATAGCCACGGTCTATAATTTGCACACAGTTGCTCAGGTATTCGCCGCCAGCAATGCTGTAACTGTTGCCATGGTTACCATTCAGTGGTAGAGTATCCATGACACTTGTATCCCTGGCATTGTTCAGAAGCCCCTCTGAAAAAGATTACAAGACACTATGACATTTATATTCAATGAGCCATCGAACACACACACACATACACATACACAAACACAAAAGTAGAAACATTTATGACTCTAAAATATGTATAAATTGCTAGCATTTTAAGTATAACATGGAAAGAAACAAAAGCACTATTAAATCTATACATGTCAGCATGTATGTATATAATCCAAAAAGTATAATAACAGAAGTGTTATGAGAAGAAAAGTGTTCCAATAAAATTTAAAAAACAAAAAAGTATTAATTTCCAGTTTCACACAAACAGAATCTAACAGATAAAAATGTATTTAGTTGTAACTGGCAAATTAAAATAAGATTTGATATAGTCATTTGCTGCTTTCAATTTATACACATTAAAGTCAGTTAAATGATCATCTCTAGCTTTACATATCTCTGAAATAACTAACATAATTCATGTGTGACACTTTGAATACACAGTTTAAAACTAAATGAAACGTTTCGTACCTTTGCATATAAATATAATTTGGAAAGATTAAATAATTTTTATATACAAAATCACAAATGGGTATGTTAAATTTGCAAGTTATAAAATAATGCCCAGTCAAATAAAAGGCACTTTGAAATAATTTATACATGCTTTCAAAAGTGCTTAGATATTTTTTGTATTTTTTTTCTTTTATAATTACGTTAGTTATTACTGTATAATAAACCAACAGTTATTGTTTAGGGTCACTGGGTAACATTACATAAGTGTGTCAATACACAGAGTATGATTCCTAAAAGCATAATATTATTATTAAAATAATCCTCTTATGATGACTGCTGAGTTGGGACTTATCAAAATTTACTTTTAAAGAAGATACACCTTTCATTCTGGTAAGAAACAGCTGCAGGAAAATAAATTTAACCACAAACTTCAAGGATTTTGCAGTGTCTTGAATAAGCAGTTCAAGAATCTGTAATAGTTCATGAATTACTTTAAGTACATCCACAAAAGAAAAAAAATCACCTACACATTAAACCAATGCTGTTAAATAAGGTATGTCCAAAAATTTCCTTGAAGGATTTTCTTAAACCTCTCGATACACTTCTAAATTGTGAAAATATCACGCTCATTCTATATCTGTGATGCAATTATCTTTCTGAAAAGTCAGTTCAATGACAGTTGAAAGGACATGTCACATGTTTACGCCAATTTCACATGGACTTTTGCATACTTTGCATTCACACAAAACAGTTTTCAAAAAGAGCAATTCACAAAAATCCATTAATAAGCAGCCACCACAGACATAGGTTGAAGCGGGTTATTTTCATGTCATAAAATATCTGGTACACAAATTCACAATGTTAAGGGAAAAAAGTAAATGCTTTAAAAGGACTGAGTATGACAGGTGACTGCAGTTAGAGCGGCTGGTATGATATGTTAAATGGTTATGATTATGTTGCGGATGCATTGAAACTTTTCTTTTTTAATGTCGTCAATGCATTTGGTATCAGGCTCAGGTAAACAAAATAGAAAATAAAGTGGGCATGTTGCAATGGGACACATGTTTAATGATGGAATGAACTAATTAAAATTAAAAGTTTATGGGTTACTTTGCAAAGGAAAATAAATGCTTAATTTAAAAACAATTTAACTCACACAAAGAATACATGAGACTTAATTATGTTGGTTATGTGACAGAATAAAAGAATCAGACAACGAGAGCGTCTAATCTCTATTAGCAGATATTTATAGAAGTTGATTGATAGGTTCGTTTTCTTTGAAATTTTGAAATTGTGAGATGAACTGTTTTTAATAACTACATCATCTATATGTGATGCAATAAAAGTGAACTGAAAAAAATTACATTTGATATGCAATGTTTAGCTTTACTCCCATACTTGTCTCTCTGTAGGGCTCTAAACGACAGCATGAAGAAAAGGAAAGAAAAACAACAAGTAAGCTTACAGCGACAGTAGGAGAAACATGAGTCAAAAGCAAATTGATGATATGCAGAAAAAGGAGTCACGGGAAATCATTTCCACCGTCCCCCAATTCAAGAGTTTGTGTTACATGGTTTACCACAATTCAAACACTAAAATGTTAGTCAGAAAACAAGAGCCCTCCCGCTTAACACACACCAAATATAATGAGACTTTAATAAGTGTTGCAACAGCTCACAGATTTCTTATACACTCTTATTACACTTCAACTTGTCACACAAACCAGAGAGTAAAAAGAGAGGGTGAGCTGTGACTATTTCTACTGCTACACTTCGATAGGATACAGGTGTGATGTTAGGAAGTACCAGCTTATAAGGAACGACATCCACTCTTAGAATTAGTAATGAAATTAAAAATAAAATACAGAAAGAAAACTGGAATTGAAGTTGACGTAACTGTGTTCTTTTGTGTCTTGTGTTTCTTCTCTTTCCCTGCACCAGGGTTATTCTACTCCATTGAGCCTAGACAGATGTTGTTTGTTTGTTTGTTTGCTTGTTTGCTTTTAATGGGGTCAAATCACAATCTCTGTTTTACACATGGTTGTATTGTTTATATAATATAAAAATAAAGTTATCTTTGTTTTCTATTAAAGATACATTAAGAATATAAATAAATAAAAGATTAATTACTTATAAATTATATTTCATAAAATCTAAACTTATACTAAAAAGCATAGCTAAATAATAGAGATGTTGTGTTGTTTTAAAAAAAAATGAGAAGATCAAGCCTGTGCTTTTTGAAGTTCATATTAATATGGTGTTTAACTATAAGGAAATTATTAAATCCATCTATTATTCTGCCTCTCAATAAGTAAGAGAAAAGCTTCCACCCAAAACAGTTTTCTTTAGATTGTAGTATCATCATAAGTGACAAAATATTTTAAGAGTGGATGATTTAAAAGACAAGCCACCAATTTTTTTTTTCAAGAAAAATCTATGTGTAATCAGAGAGAACACTTTTCCTTGTCCTTTATATTATAGGAAGGTTAAAATATCCAAGAATAAAAGCCAAAGAAACTACTGGGCCATATCACTTCAGAAGACTTTGGCTTGTAATTCCACCAGCCTTTTATATATACATATATATATATATATATATATATATATATATACATATATATATATATATTATATACAAATATTTTTGTCAGCGCTTACTAATTGTACAAACTTATGAGCAGATGTTTTCATATATGCACACTTTGATCATATTTTCTGGCTGAAGGAATAGTTTTATATTTTAAGTATTGATTACCTTCTTACAAAAGAGATGTGTCACATTTTTTAAAATGTAAAGTAAATCCCAACTAAAACTTTGAATTAGCTTTAGAAGGAGAATTCAAAATAAACAGAGAGCTGTTTTTCAACTTGTCCAAATGCTTCAAGTCCCACTTTGGCTCATTCAGCAGGGGAACTAAGATCAAAGAAGCCTGGGCCTGAATTGATGCTGTGCTGTTGACTAAGAGGAGGGAGAATACAAAGGAAGCTAACTTCTCCCAGATCTGTTCTGTGTTGGTCTGCCACCCGGCTGGGGAAACCATGAGATAATATTAATTTATAACCTATACAACTTTGGATTCCTTGCAAATATAATGCACTCTTCACTGCATCCTGCCCTATGAGTTTAGGTTGTTCTTTAGAGTTTTGGATTTGAATTCAATTACTTTGAAAAACTACATTTATTTGGGTAAAATTGTGACGTCCTCCTTATATGGTGTTGTTTTGACAGGTTTTTCAATGAGACTTATCTTTATAAAATGTCTTATACTGACAAGAAGGTAATGATCCAGAAGTAATATATATATTTTAGATATTTCTATATATCTTCCCTCAATTTAGAATAACAAATATATTTTTCTCATTTTTATTTCTAACTCTATATACTTCCATAACACCATGAATACATTTTTACAAATTTTAAGAAAAGCCATTTGCAAAGAAGAATGACGACTTTCAAACTGAATGTTTCAATGCCAGAAGAGCATTGGCACAGTTGAATTAGGGGATGCACAAAACAAAATTTAGTGGCAATTCAATAGGAACCGCTCTAGTGCATACCAAGCCAACTATATTTCATGAGAGATTTCACCTTACCAATAAGAATATAGGTGCATTCATCTAGAAAGCATAAGATTAGTAGCAATAGGAAATCATCAAGGATTAGTTTTTGCTAGTTTTTCAAAACTTGCTACAAGCACTAGTTAGCATAGTTCCTTTATGTCTTAAAAAGAACTATAACATAAATAAGCTGCACAATTTCAACTTTGACTTTAAAAAGAACAAAATTACCTAAGTTATTTTTTTAAAGGATAATCATTAGCATTTATTTAATTTGGTGAAATAAAAGACAAATTCTTTTGGATGAAGTCTGTATATTTATTGATAATTTTGTATAACAATGTCTAGTAATGATTTACATAACACTGTGTGTATATGGTATTATTTTAAATTTCACATTATAAATATTTTAGTTTTATATCATGTATTTTGCCTAGGAATATAATCCAGGTTGGCCTTAAATTTGAGTTTGAGATTTCTAATAGGGCTTCATAACTAGAACTCACTTATGTAACCATTTTTTACATGTGTTCCATTTTATAAACTCCTTGATTTTTGGATAGTGACAGGTAAATATTGAATTAGGAAAAACATTTCAAATAAGAATTGCTAGTTTTTCTTCCATAAGCAATTATAAATTATATATGAAAAAACAAAACAAATGTTATCTAAATGTAGTATTTAAAACAACTGCCAACATCTTCTACAAACATAATAATATTAGGTACACTTAATTAGCGAATATGGTACAAATAGTCACTTAACATCATTTAAAATGAGCTAATATCTCAGCATATTTTAAATTGTTTATAATGACATATTTATTTGCTAGGTGGCCCATGAAAAATAACGAAGAACAAAGTAAAAAACTTGTTTGTACCAGATTCTTCTGCCAAGCCCCCCCTGGCAGCCTGTGTCGGGCACAGTTCATAGGCACCCCCACAAAATAGGGACAAAGGAGAGACTGGAGCGAGGAAGACCATGAAAGGGGCCAGACGTGGTCTCACTTAATAGTTCTGTTTGATTAGGGAAACAGAAGGAAAGGGGAAAACCCACTGGCTGCCTTTAATATTAAAAAGATCACCAAAGGATAACACAGCAGGGGCCTCTTTGCTCCAGAGGCTAACCTAAGCAGCATACTTGAGGTGATCTACACACATATGAAAACCAAACTGAGCACTTCAGCTGTAAATATATGTGATCCTGAGGTGTGGAGGCTACCAGTGGAGGAAGAATCGATCTTTACAGACATTAGCAAATGAGGATTTCGTGATCTCTGCTCCTCCTCTCAAAGACTTTGAGCAAAGATGCTCAGTCTGTGATTCTTAAGCACACCATTGTTAAGAAACTTGATGAAATTGCAAGTCCCCAGTGTTTATTTGCAAATATCTTAAGGTCACCATTTAATGGTTAACTTTGGTGCTTTAAAAATAGCTTTCAGATAATTATTTACATCCGGGAAGGAGCCACCATGGGCAAGTCCAGATGACATGAGACTGTTGCAGTGAGTAGCCCCCTTTAAGTATGGGGATTGAGTTTACATAATCACACCACAGTCACCTTAAATTAAATGAAATACATACAAACTACCCAATATTCTGAGTATAACAGGAATCCATTGTTAATCTATCACATTCAGTTTAAAGGAAGCCAAGAAACATCATTTTCAATAAGTGGTTCAGAATTTAGGATTTTTATTTTGTGAAACTTACACTTGAATAATTTTTGTGGTCCTTTTACATGCACAGAAATTGGATATTTAAAGATGCTTTTGTGCCTATAACCAATATCTATGCTCTTAAAAGGCTAAAAAAAAAACTTATACTGTAAGATTTTTAAAGAGATACCTGCTTATTGTTTTTGTGAGAGAAAAATTTTACACATGTTTCAAGCAAGACAATGCACAAAGAGACCATCTTCACAGGAAGCCACAGTATAAGAATAAAGTTTAGTGGCTTGCCTGGACAAACTCCACTAGGCCTTTTGGGAGCTGAGAGTGAAGTGGGGTGGCTGCTGCCTTCCAGTCTGCTTTTTTCTTCCATGCCTTAGGTCAATGTACTTTCCCCTGGAGTTAATCTAATGCTTTCATCAATACTAATGTATGGTGCCCAGAGTGAACTTCATGATACGGCAAAGAAAGATTTATTTCCTCAATCTTATAACATTAAGACCACTGAATCAAGTCTTCCTTTATCTTACTTACCTTGGACAAATATTCTCATGTCTCACAATAAGTGTCTAGGTATTTAATATAGAAATAAATGAAAAACAGGGAGGTACTGACACACGACAGAATACATTTCATAACAGCACAGGAAAACAAACATGGACTGATGGATCAGGCATTTGCATATCAGAGGGGGGGTCACTACTCACTAAGGAAACCTAAGGAAAATGGAAAAATCAAAGCAACATGAGAAGTAGAATGAATGTAAAAGGACTCTGTGTGTCTGCTTCCAAAACAAAGAAAAGGCAGGGGAAAAGCAAATAGATTGTGCCCTGTGCCCGTAAAAGCTACATAAAGTGGGACTCTCACTTGAAAAAAAATTAAGATAAACTCCAGCACACCTTGTGCGTTGTACATGCTGATAGAAGGGTTGTTACAGACCGCCGGTTCCCCAAGCAATGTATTATAGGGATTGTTAGTACCATGCGGACGAAGCAGAGCACTGCTTATAAGATGATTAGCCATGGCTCCTGGAGCAGCCCCATAGAAAGACAGAGAAAAAAAAAAAAAGGTCAATCAGGCAAATGTGCTTGAAAAAAAGAAAGGAAACATTTAGAATGACAACAGTTGACATAGTCCTGATTACAGGCAGCAGCTAAATAGACTAAAAGAAGATGCCACCGGCACACAAATTTCAATGATGCGCATATTTAAGTCAATGGGAAAGAAAGAATTTATAGTATTGATTAAGCCACATCTAAGGTGCTCTCTTTCCCAAGGGGTATGCAAGAATATATCTCTTCCCCATGCTTGCTAAGAATTGAAACCAAAATTAAAGGAAATAAATCAAAATCTTGCCATCCATACAAACAAAACATAAAGCTAAAGCCAGCAAAAGAAAAGGTTAAAATGCAGAAAGAAAAGCTAAAATTAAACAAAGGCATTCCCTCATTCACAGAAACCATTGAATATTTTTCTTTTTTTTTTCACAAAAGTTAAAAAAAAAGAATAAAATGCTACAAGTATGGTTGAACATTCATTTGGAGAGCAACTGTTGACACAACAGAAGGATTGGATATTTCTTAAAATTCTATAAAAAATATTTAATAGAAATAAAATAAAATACAATTATTCATTAGTACACTATAGAAAGCATACTAATCTGGTGACCTGACAAATATGGTGAACATTATATGGTTGTTAATTTTAAACAGAGCATCAACTTTATGGTATTCAGCAGTACACACACAAATACATATTTTTTTCCATTTTCCAAGTAGTTGTTCAAACTTTGGCTTACGAAAGTAACAAAATTTTATGTTTGTAAACAGATATTCTTAGTGTCTAGCATATTAGCATAACTATGAAAACTGATGTCTACAAAACCAATGGAGCAAATGGAAAAGATAACAGGAATAATAATATTGAAAATACTTAGGCCATATATGAAAATGGTATGTTAGATTATAATTTATGTCAGGTGAAGGGGGTAATGCAAGTGAGAAAATGCAAGCACACATCGTATCAGGAGGCAGGTTGTGCACATAAGTATATAAGTATATGGAATTTAGATACGAGAGTGAACATAGAAGCTAGAGACTGGGAAAATGTATTTGTTCTAAGTTTATGAGAATTTGTCATTCAGTATTGATCTAAACCATAGAAAAGACTTTCAGAAGACAACGTTTAAAAGCCAGTATTAAAACAAAACAAAATCCAGTTGGAAACAGGTAGATAATTATAAACTGAGTTTTCATAGAACAGATGCCAAAGTGTTACGTAAGCTCATTAAAAAAGCAAAATTTTGTAATTATCCCTATAGAATGGCTTAAAATCATAATCAGATAACACTACATGTACAAAATGAAAGCAACTACAACAGTGAGTATAGGAAAAGGACACAGAAAAACCCAATGGATCACATGTCAGTTGGGGGCAGGAGGGATATAAAATGACAGTTTCTCTAGGAAACAGTGTGATGGTTTCTTACTGAACAAAAACTCTCTAGGTTACCCAGCAACTGCATTCTGGTACACTGATTCCAGAGTCACTGAGCCATATTCATGCTCCAATTTGTAAATGAAAATTCACAGCAGCTATATTTCTTAATATCCCCAAACAAGTAAAGAGCCTACATTTCTTTCAACTGGGGGATAAGATAGACAGACAGTGTCATATGTTTTACTGTGGAAGATGACTAAGCAACCGTCGTTCACAGTAAAGAATGAGCTAAATTTCTATGGCTTATAACAGGAGGGAAAAGCCAAATCCCGAATTCAAATACTATGTCATTCCATTTACTAGTTATTACATGTTATTTATTATATATTAGGAAATCATGAAAAAGGAAAACAGATGAGTGGTTGCTGATGATCAAAATGGTAAGTGGGCATGGTCATATCTTGCAATAATAGAAACAGGAAACCATTCTGCATATTGACTGTGATAGTGGAAGCACAATCTTCTTGAATATGAAACTGCACTCAACAAATAAACATACAAACCCAGCTCTAATAAAGTCGATGAATGGAGTGTTATTATAGATCAATATCTTGTTTGGGACTCAGTTTCAGATGATACTAGTATATATGGTACCTATACATGGGTTTTTACAATTACACACAAATCTATAATTAATTCATCATATAAATAAACTAGATTGAGTGAGCAACACAAAACTCTTTTCCACTCATAGAAATATTTTAAAGAAAGGCAATAAGGGGAAATTAGGTGACAGCAGTGTTAATGCTTTTTAAAATAATAAATCTTTCTCTGGTAAGATGCTAGCTATCTGACAACTACTTTAACCACAAAACTGAGAAACCAAAGAATTAATTTAAAGCAGCATGCAGCTTGTCAGCACACTAGAGATGAAAATATCAGATCTTTCCGTCAATAAGTCGTTGTTTGCCTTCTGTATAGCCTGTGTGGAATGTGCAAAGAAGTCAACACTCTGCTTCACGAGTAAGTATTCAGCAATTGATGGCTGACATTACACTGTATGTTCATTCAAATACTCCCTTGCAGCACAGCGTGAGGCCTGCTCTTACTCATGTAATAAGTCTATGAAGACATTATTTTCAATGAAGAATTATACATATGAGACATTAGTTCTTTAAAGTTGTAAACCATTTATTTCAGAGCCTTTATGACAAGAATAGGAGATCCTAAAACCTAAACATTTATAGTTTCCTTTTTTAATCATATATTTATGATCGTTTGATACAGGGTTTACTTTATAAAACATTTTTTAAAACAAATTATATGTAAATTATGTCTACTACAGAAAGTTGGTGATCTGACTCAAATAATTTCCATTTGTGATTACTCTATGTAAATAGAAAATGAAAAATATAACTCAAAATGAACTAGTATCAAAAACTTAAAAATAGAAAATACTCAGAAATAATTACATTCCTTTCAATACGAAAAAGGGGAAGGTTTTATTCCTGAATCTCTCTATATGTTGCCTAATTACCACATGCTATGTAACAGGAGTTAATTGGAAAACAAACTAAGGGGAGAAGTTTTCACATGTTTTATTTACTTGCTTTGTATAAGATAAGATGTAAACTGTGGGTAAGAGATGGTCTGGTTGATAAAGTGCTCGCCATGAATGCAATGACCCTCAACTACCCAGGTGAGACACCACCATGCCAGTGGCAGGGGAAGTCTCTGCAGCTTACTGGTTTTTCTTGCTAAGTCAGGAAGCTCCAGGATCATTAAAAAACCTACTCTCAAAACCAGCCCTGGAATCTTATACATGCAAATAGACTCAGTAGGTTGTAGTGAAACATTTAAGTAATATATATAAATACATATGTATGTATAATAACAATTAAAGAAATAGAAGCCAACAATTTGAGATATAGCAAAGTAGGGTGTAAAAAAGAAAATGGATCAGAAAAGGAAATGGAGAAAGTAATATAATTATATTTTACAAGAAAAACTTCAAATTAAAAAATATGCTGTAAAATGATCATGATTTTTCTCTATACACCTACCCCTTCCAAAAAGATATTCCAAAAAGATGGAAAATCACAGAGGAAGAGATAGGATAACTACTTGCTATGGTCTGCCTTCACACACGCATGCACACACATCCCACAAGTGAACATAAAATGTCAAATATTTATTTCTTTGCCCTATAATGTAAAAATATTTTATAGTAATATAAAAGAAGCTGTTCAATAAATAACAAACAAGTTTGAAAGAATTCTGTATAAACAAGAAGGTGATGGCTCAATATTTTAGATTTTTTTATTATTGTTTATCTTATAAGAAAACCCAGAATATAAAGGGGAAATGATAAGTATTGGAAATGAAAGAACTTCAGAATGAATTCTTGTGATGCTATTAAAATGTTTACAGATAATCTCTTTGGTTGTGTCCTTCCTAGAATAATTCCATTCCAGTTCTCCAAGTGTTTTATTTGATTTTCTGTTTTAGAATTCTGAAGTACACTTTTCAAGCACTTTAGACAGTGCAACTATGGATATAGGAGGACAAGCTGAGTTCTAAAGTTGATTTTCATCAACTGAGAAAGGTTGAACACATTGACTGAAAGCTTACAGGTACTAAGGTAAATATTCACTACGTAAAACTAAATTCAGCCTCAGACACCTATCTTTCCAGACAAATACTTCCTCAGACTTTAAAGCATATCAGAACCAGTTAGTTACTCAGTATATGTTGCAAGGAATGACCAACAGCCATCATAGGAGGTTCATCTACTCTTTGTGCTATGATCATGAAGACATTTGAAAATAATTTGGTACTCTGGAATAGAAATGCATATTAGTCTTTTTTTGGGAATGAGGAGACTTTTGCTGATACAATGAAAAGAATGACTATCTTAAAATTCAGTTGTCTTTTTTACTGTCCTCAGCCTTTTATATAGCTCATACACCATTTAAGATCAATGTTTGTTACACACATGTTGGGTATTACTTCAAGTGCGGGTTTCAGTGGTAAGAACAAGAGAAGGTAATAGTACAAGATGACCTGCTATTTCACAAACAACGTAAAGACAGAGATTACTCCAGGAATGTCTTGCTACAGAAGAGAAGGGAAAACATGTCCTTAATCAAATCATTGCTCTTTTCAGGATTCATCTGACATTAGAAATCACCTTTTCAAAGCTGTGTTTACACCTCACAGCTTTTTTTTTTTTTTAAAGCAGCCTTACCAGGTCCTAGCTATCAGTGGGCATCCCTTAAAGGAAGCAATCCTTAGGAAGTATGAGTTCCTTGTTCCTAGAGTTTGAACTCACAGTGGGTAAGCAAATATACTTTTGAAGGGTGGCACCGACTATGCAGAGAGAAGCAAACATGAAAATTAAATTCAGCTTGTTACCAGTGCCTGAATCTTTCAGCTGAAAACCTGCACAGAACCTGTCGTCTTCCATCTTTTGTGTTCAAAGGGACTTGTTTCGTTTCTCCCTGGCTGTCCTGCACTGCACTAGTGTGACACAGTCTGTTCTGTTTGCTTCTGGCTGTTTCCCCAATTGATGGAGGTCACTTTGAATTCTGAAACTGTTCTCCAGGAATCTGTCTACCTTGTCTCTTCCTCTTTCCTGGAACTGACTTCTGATTTGTAAACTTCCCTTCTAGCAGCTGTGAAATCACTGAAGACGTCCAAGAAGTTCAGTGTTTACAGACCATCTGTCACTATTTTTTAGCTGAAAAGTTAAGCTTACTGTTAGTTAGTTTGAGACACAAGTAAGTTTGTGGGGACAAGAGATAGCTAACTGTGTGGAAAAGTGTTTAAACTTCAGGGAAACTTAATGCAGGTTTCCCTTAACCTTCTAATCATCTCTCTACTACCAATTTGAAATACTTTTTAAAGTGTTCTTATGGGCCAAATGCTGAAGCAATTTTCTTCTTTGCTTTGAAGACAATACTGACTATATTTACTACTGAAATTTTTCATGCAGAAATAAACAATTATAGATTTATTTGTAGTGATAAGGCGTTTCTCAAATGCTAATGTTTGGTAGTAGCAACAATGTTCCCAAACAACCAAACCAAATCATCTGCCAGAATTCAAAGGGGAAATAATGTCTATTTCCTAATATGAATAGACTAGGAACAATTATTACCTTCTCATACATTTATACTTGCTACAGAAATGAGATTTGGATGTCTAGTACAACATGAAAAGGAATTAAGATTGAATTTCAACATATGCACAGTTATTCAGTGCCATGCCCACTTGTCTATTCCAGTTACGTCTACAGTATCAGGGTTAAAAGCCTGATCATGGACAAGAGGTGTTATGACTTCAAAAGGAGTTTGTGCCTTTTGAATACCTCCTGGGTATTCAGTCAGTCGTGGCATCCCCTAACTCAGAGGTAGCCCAGATATGTCCTTGCGAACTTGTATGCTAGGTGCCCACCAAGATATGATTTATTAATAGCTAGACAAAATTGGAGATTGCTCTCTGACTTTACCAATGTTCCAACATCTTAGCCAAACCCTGACTTGGAATTTCATAAAGAATGTTACCCATCCAGACTAATTGCCTTCAGCATTGTGGGTAGGGCATTGAAGCTTACAGAATGGGAAACTTATCCCAGGGCAAGGTCAAGTAGAATCCTCATTCTCAGTCACATACTGCAGCCGAGCCACTCCTAGGAATTAGCAAGAAAGAGATGTGTCTCTAGCCCAGAAGATTAGCATAGTGGGCATTTTACTAAGGATGGGTGGGACCTTGAGCTGAGTGTGTGTGTGTGTGTGTGTGTGTGTGTGTGAGAGAGAGAGAGAAAGAGAGAGAGAAAGAGAGAGAGAGAGAGAGAGAAAGAGAGAGAGAGAGAGAGAGAGAGAGAGAGAGAGAGAGAGAGTGCAGCAGTCAGCATTCTAGATTCGGGACTCAAGCTTCTACCGTCCTGGCTGGCATACCCGCAGCCTGCCCCCCTGGACTCTGGCTGGGCCACATGGGTGCCCGGGGGTACTGCACCAGTCTAGAGGAGATGGCTGCTGTTTTAGACCCAGTGTGTTTTAGATGGCCTCAGATTCACCTCAACTGCTGAGCTGCCAGATTTTTCATTTCTCTCTTGTAATGACTGTAAAAAACCTCATGCCATTTTTAAGAAATACACTCAGACTCAGAACTTCCTTATGTCGACTCTGTCACTTGCTGAATTTTTTGCCCACCTGACCAGAACTCTCATCCCGCTGAATAAGAGATCCCTGCAATGAACCCAGTCCATGGCAATTCAGAAAGAGCCAATCCCTCAGCCTTTTATTTCTGATGCAAGAAAGATGCACATCAAATAAGATATCCATGTTATATGTTGAACAACCCAGAGAAGCTGCTCTTATGATTTTGGAAGATAATCAGGATTTAAAGCCTGGAAAAGACAGTCATTTGAAAGGGGGGCACTTTACTTTTTTTTTCCTTTATGAATACCTGGAGTTTAAGACTGATAGATAACAGAGGCTTCTGAAGGAGGCTTATTGCTTCAACTAGGAGTTTCCCCACAGAACAGAATATCTCTTTCCTTTTGGCAAGAGAGTGCATGTTCTGATATCAGGACATCTGGATGACAGTGTAACCTGGGTTAGTTCAGAGCAGTATGCTTTCAAACTATGAAGCAGGAGACAGATCTGAGACTACATGAAAGTCTGGATCACACTTGAATGTCTATTTTATCATTTGGAGAGATATTTCAAACAGTATTTCTTCTTGACAGCCAGCTAACAAAAGTATACTGATAAGCTCTAAAAATAACTTGATTAGTAATCTGTACTATGCCTCACACTGCATTTTTAATGTGTTTGTATTTCTCATTGGAACACCAAATTTAGATGGCTAAAACATTTGTGATTTGAAGTCTTAATGATTCAATAAAGTAAAAGAATACAACCTTTCCTTAGAAATACAGAACAATAAGCCTCAATGTTCAATGTCTTATTGCTTAAGACAAGATTGCTTAAGAGAAGTTGACAAATTATGCTTATCCTAATCAGTTTTATCATAATAATTCTTTTCTTTAACTCACCCTCCATTCTGTTCTCTGTAATTCTATCTTGTTTGAATGTATAGTTTTTGATTCAAGGTCACCAAGACATTGGTAGATTCACATGCAAATATTTAAAACAGCATTTTTGGGATCCCCTTCAACAAAAAAGGCTTCGACAGAATTTTATTCTGATCCTTCTAGGAGTTCAGTAATATTCTCTCATATACTTTTCAATAGTATTTGATCATTTTATATTAAGCTATGGAAAATAGTCAAATAAAATGAAAGTAGGTAGACATTTTTACAAACAGCCTTTTAAAGCCTCAGAAAAACAATTCAAAGATAGTATTATTTTAAATATATAGTTTTCTCCCTATTACTTTTTCTTTATAACAAAGTAATAACTGTATCTTTATTCTTGCCTATTAGAAGACAATGTGGTCAATATTCATTTCAGTTTTGTAGGCTTGCACTATGGAATAGATAATCTCATGTGTTTAACCTGAAGGCATTTATTAAGAAAACAACTAATGCAATCTGGCTGGCTCCCTTAAAATTATGTAAAATAACTTGCAACATAAGTTCCTATTTGAATGTTTCATTTCAAACAATGAATGAAGTTACAAAGTGTCAAAGAAGCAGTATTTTGTTGGAAGTCAAGAGCTCATTTGTCATTTTTTTCTTTAGTCATAAATTGAAGACCTGACACCTTGATTTATCACACTGTGCACTTTTAATAGCCAACAAGTTTGCTATTAAATTTTAATCAACCTGCCTATTAAATTTCATTCAAATGGTTTGGAGATATTTCAGCTTCTTTTAATAGCTAATTCATTCATTGGGAATCTATGAAGATGGATTTCAATGACACACTTCCTCCAAAGTACAGAATGGCTTATTGTTAGTTCAATATAAAATGAAGGACGCTGAATGCTGAATTATAGCCTCTTTTTTAGTATTGCAATTCATAGCTTTGGGTTGGAACATGAAGAATTACCTGTCTCAGTCCTTCTACTTTCTCTTAATTGGTTCATGTTCAGAATGGTGAGGTTGTCTATAACTGATATTTAAAAGTCAAGTTTATGGGTCAATGTGCGCATTATTTCTACATTACAACACAACTCTAGAAAGTTGTCTGGTACGTTCTTATCAGCTCACATCCCCTGGAGCAGCACGATTGTCAAATTCTCACTGAGACCCAGCAGTGTAAGACTTGCATTTTGCTACCTCCTGTCACCGCCGTCCACTGTCATTCACATTGTGAAACCTGTTTCTGACCAGAGACCCTGTTTTACAAAATTCCTTTTGTTTTTTTGTTTGTCTGTTTTGGTACATTGGTTTTTGCTTCTGAATCACTGGATTTTATTTAGTTTATGTGTGGATAATCCTTATACAATCTGAGCACTAACCTCTTTTATATATTATTTATATCTCTGGTTTTCACTGTCTCCCTTGAATATTTTGTTCTGTTTTGGTTTTAATTCTAACCTATGTGTTCCTCTAAAGATTTTTAAGTTTAGGGTTTTTTTTTCTTTGCTATTTTCTCTGTGGTATCAGATGCAACACAATGGGCCTGTTGCTGGTGAAGGAATTGTTATGCTGTATATTTAGTGATAGCTTCAAAAATTAATTGGGACACAGTCTGGTAATTTAGCCAACAGTGATAGGATTGGTACTCAGGATTCTCAGTGAAGCTTGCTTACAACAGATGAAGCAGCTGCTCTTAAGTATGATGAACCTATGTTTCTTTCTTATTTTCTTCCCTTTTGCTTTGCCTCAATTAGTTTTGTTTCTGCTGAAATGATGTGTCATTGCTTAGTCCAGGCTGCCATTTTAAATTCTCTTCTTGGACATGTCATTGATAAGATAAGAGGTATGTCCTACCATTCCCAGTAAGGTTCACTGGTAAACCTCATATATCATGGTCAAAAAATGTATTTATGTGTTCTGTTTACAGCAGTAGTGCTTACAAAAGATCACACTGAGGCTAAAGATAAGAGGCTCACTTTTCTTAGCCACAGAAAATAGCAACAAGCTGGAATTCCTTCTTAATAAAAATAACTTGCTAAGAAAAATCTCTTTGATTCCAGAATTTGCACATAACTCACTGATTCATTTCCTAATAATCAAAGCCTTGATAATCTGCAATTGGTAAAAAGTTAATCTCAAAGATTAACTTTCATAGACTTGGTCATTTTTGCCAATAAAACTTTGAAATCCTTGAAACTGTGGCCGTTTAATAATATAAAATAGTTACCAAAGTCAAGAACATAAAGCTTTTAGTACAATTCACTGTCTACTTTTCTTGTATTATGTAACATATAAAATTGCTTTCAAAAGGCCCACTCTGAAAAAAAACTTGAAATATAAAACTGAAAGCAATATGTGAAATACATGTCTAAAAATATTAAATGTTCACTCTTATATGTGCATTCTTATTTTAATGAAAGTATGTAGATGTGCCAGTGTAGGCATAGGGCTATCAAACTAAGAAGACACCATGAGGGAGGGAAAGAGGTGTTGAAAGTGAGCATCAAAGAGACATGTGCGACATGAAGGGGATGATACAGGAAAGCACAGGAGGTGGAAGCACTGAGGGTAGAGGCAAACTTACAAACCAATTCTTTCTGAAAATGCTATAATGAAATATGAAATTGTGCATGATATTTTCAAAAGTATCCCTGAAGTATGAATTGAAGAAATTATTCAAGAATAGGGAGAATCTTGACAATTCTTCTATTCAGGAGGCTTATTTTACATATTATCATAACCCACTACCTTGTGTTTAGACTGTGGATCTTTCAAGTAACACTGTTTCTACTTCCTTAAAGACTGACTTTCTTCCTTCAATCCTCATAGCCTCTCTAATATTTACTAATCCACAAATGACTTCCAAGGGTTTTATATTCCCTTCTTTAATATTGGGCAACATGTATAATAAAGTAGCCACATTATTAGATGATGAATTATGAAGAAAACATAATGAAAATCACCAGAATAATCTATCAAGTATATCCTTAATATCAAGTAGATCCTTAGTGTACTGAAAGTAAGACTGAGCTAGTGAAGTATAAGCCTTTGTTTACAACTTAATAAATGCTATTTTAATTGGATATGTATATTATACATTATTATTATTATATGTATTACAATTTATACTTTTTCTAAGAGTATTTTGCTAATAGTATATCACCTTTCACATATTAATTTGTGATGTAATAGAACTAATTCCTATTTACTTCAAATTTATATCCAGTTGTCATATTAGGTAAATAGAGGTCACTCAAAATATTTCTTTTTTTTTTTTTTTACTTTTTTCTATTAAATATTTTCTTTATTTACATTTCAAATGTTATCCCCTTTCCTGGTTTCCCCTCTGAAAGTCCCCTAGCCCATCTCCCACCCCCCTGTTCACCAACCCACCACTCCTGCTTCCCTGTCCTGGCAGTCCCTTACACTGGGGCATCTAGCCTTCACAAGACCAAAGGCCTCTCCTCTCATTGATGCTCCCCACACAGACAACCTCTGCTACATATGCGGCTGGAGCCATGGGTACTTCCATGTGTACTCTTTGGTAGGTGGTTTAGTCCCTGGGAGCTCTGTGGGGTACTAGGTGATTCATATTGTTGTTCCTCCTAAGGGGTTACAAACCCCTTCAGCTCCTTGGGTCCTTTCTTTAGCTCCTTCAATGGGGAACCTGTGCTCAGTCCAATGGATGGCTGTGAGCATCCACTTCTGTATTTGTTAGGCACTGGCAGAACCTCTCAGGAGAGAGCTATATCAGGCTCCTGTCAGCAAGCACTTGTTGGCATCCACAATAGTGTCTGGGTTTGGTAACTGTATATGGGATGGAGTCCCAGGTGGGACAGTCTCTGGATGGCCTTTCCTTCAGTTTCTGCCCCACGCTTTGTGAAAAAGCATGTATTGATTGTGATGTTGGTAGGCAGAGGCTACTGGAAGTAAGTAGGTGACTGTGGTCACACTCTACCCTGGCTTTTGCCTGCTTTCTTTTGTTTTTCACATGCCACAGGGTGAGCATGTTTCCCCTCTTACATCTCCTTCCTGTCATGGGTTGAAAATCAATGGAGTCAGTTTACTCTTCTTGATGGCAACCCCTAAAATAATAACAAAAAAGGTCTCTATCATTCTTGGGTGGTCCAAAACACAATGAGACGCTAACACAGAATGTCCAATGTTAAAATTGTTTCCTTTACAAAGACGAGTGCCACCACATCCCAAGCTGCACCCCCCATATTGCTCTAAAACAGGTGATCCCTCAATAAAAAAATAAAAACCCAAACTATACCTTTAGAACATGATATTAAATGTAAGTAACATTTCAAAGGGAAGTAATAAGGCTCTGCATCATGAACAACTTACCAAGGATGCTCTCACTGTTGCCTGATTTTCATACAGGAAAGATAGAGATACTACAGGTAGCTGACTAGCGACTGACTGAGAACTCTCTTTGTAAGGGGATCTATGAGAGCTTTAAGTACATATAACAATAATAACAAATACACGCAATGCTCACTACTGCACAACTTCCTATGAGATTAGATTATATCATGGAACCTATCACACGGCAGAGGGGGAGCAGAGCAGAGGAGGAGCTGAGTAACTCTTCAAAAGCACTCTCTCCCTCCCTTTTACCAAGACGTTAAAACAAATAGCTTTGTTCCTGACTGACTTAAACTGATCTGTATTTCCTTTTGCCCATGGATGGGACATTTGTTAGGAACACATTTGGCCTTCTTGAACTAGGCATCACGTTAATACCATGACTTCTCTCATTGAGTCAGTTTCTCACCTTTAAAATCATTACTGATGCTGCACTCGGTTATTAAATTTGATTTCTAAGAGAGGTTCCTTCATCTTATGGTACTTCTTTAGGTTTAGTTTAAATTTTTTATCGATGTCATATACAAAGGAAGAAACTGATATAGAAAGTCCTGACCCCTGCAGGGCTGATGAAAACACCAGTATAACTACACTAGTGGAAAGGCTGAGTTACACCCCAGAATGCTCATTTGTGCCTCATAATGGCTGCTCATAACAAAATGTATGTTGAGCATGTGGTTCTGATTTATGAAGCTATGCTACCACTATAAGCAGATTATTAAATCGCTTTGCAAACTTCAGAAGTAGATGTCAGATTATATTAGGAGCTGGTTAATATTTACAGTGAGTGATTTTATAATCCTTCAGAACAGCGAGGCTTTGGGGCAATATCACTTATTTTATGCACATAAATCAAATCATATTTACTGATATTAATAAAGTGCACTGAGTGAGTATGCTGTTTTACCCTAGTAACTTTAATTTATATAAATCATTAATCACAGTCAAACGCCCCTTACATTTGTTCATTTGCATTCGTTTTAAAAGCATAAAAACAAAATATGTTTGGAAGCCTGAATATTAATGAGGTAGCAGGTGATTTATTGTGAAGTTGCTTCTGCTTCAGTGACCAGCCTCCTGAGAAAGACAATAGGGGCTCTGAGAAGACATGCGTTAAAAACAGGTCTACTCACATCTCTGCTCGCCACACAATGGTTATTTAGCAAGGCTGTCTGAATCGAACTACTGTTCTCTAAGCTTCTGGAGGGTAGGATGGGGTTTGGAAGTAAACAGAAGACAGTGTTTGCTTATATCACCATATAAGGAAGGGGAAAATAGATTATCTTTATTTGGTTGCTACTAGAATGCAGATTCAAATCAAAATGGAAAATAAGAATACATGGATATATTTCTTTCTAATTTCGAAGGGACAAATCAGCTTTACTAAATTTTTTCTTTTTGTCCTTTTTGGGGCTCTCCTCGAGCTAGCATCATCCTAGGTAAATTATCACTACTTGTTTTACTTGGCATCTAGGGAACCAATTCATTCATCCCACCAGTTTCTGGATAGTAAAAAGGAAAGGAAATGCCGAGCAGTGAACGGTGAATTTTAATGTTGGGTTCCTTGAGACACTGGCAAGACTCAGTTTTCATTCCATTTAGATCCTTATTCCAAGGACTCTGAGAGGTTTAGGCCTTTGGCAGGAGTCACTGAATTAGACTGTATAATTCTGAGAACTGTAGTGTGAGGCTACGGAATCAAGTCAAGACTTGTAAATGTCTTCTGGTGGCAATCTTTCTCCATTTCTCCAGACACTATGCTAGCAGATCAGGCCAGGTTTCTAAAGGTAGGTAGCTATGTTCTTACAAATCTATGAAAATAAATAGCCACAGGCCATCACAATTTTACTGACTACATACTGATAAATATTAAGAATGTTTATGTAGATCAATGTATCTCTTATCCATGAAATGAGAATCTATCTGCATGAATAAATAAGTGCTACACATGTAAAGGTCATTCTTTCAACGTGAAATAACTCAATATGGCTTAAATATCTAAAGCCTTCCTTGTCAGTTCTCCATACATAATATTTAGATCATATTAACTTGTGTGACAAAACAGAGGTAGGGAAGTGAGGGAGAAAGGGAAGCCTGTGACGCTAGCCAAGTCAAACCATCTCACAAGAAGGGGGAAAAAGATTTTTGTTCTAATTCAGAAGAAACATAGCTTTGAAATTACCGCAGCCTAGGGCTAGGGCTGCAGCACCCTAGCACACTGGAGGAGCTAGCTTGCAAACCTTGATTGTAAACAAAAATATCTGAACTCAATTTAATTAATTAAATGAATAGAAAATTAAATGTAACCATAATACTTATGATAACAAAAACATAATAAAACCTTATCTCAAAATCGTAATTTCTATTTAGATATAGAAGAAAAATTAGATTAAACTCAATTTTCAGTTGCTGTTATTATCTTATATTTGTATTATCCAAAAATTGTTGAAGATGAGATTTCCTAAGCAGAAATGATGAGCAGGACTTAGGGGTGGAAAAATGACTGTACTGCCTTCCCTCCAGCAACAGCATACAGGAGTGAGAAGAACTTTTGATTTATTTGTATATAGTCTTAGGAGGAGCTGGGGTTGAGCACAGCCACAGCCTTCCAACAATGCAGTAAATATTTAAGTAAACCAGTAAATAAATCCTCTTGCTGACAACCAAGCTTGTGGAAATGTTGGCTTCTTTGGGAAGTCACACTTTGCTGAAACAATACATTCACCATACGACTGCTCTAAAGGTTCCTTTCCCAGTTTTTATCCTGCCATCAAAAATGTTGCTTTGGTTGCGAGATGGCAAGAACTGAAGATTTGCCAAGATGGGCAATACTATGCCAAGAATATGTAAGACTTTACATTGAAAATCACCAAGAACATATCCAGAGTTTTGGAAAACACAAAGAAATAAAGTCTAGATAACAATCAAGGTTGTTATACTGGAAAATCTAGAAAGATAATCTGATATAGTCAACATATATGATGCAACAAGTTGCTTAGAAAAAGAACATCTGAGATGGAAAAACAAAAACAAAAACAAAGAAGAAAGAAACCCAAACAACAAGAAAAAGTTACTTAAAGTCTCTCTGACCTGCATGACAGAATCTCCATCCTTAATAGGGCCTGAGATGGTGTGACTGAAAAAACACTAGGTTAAGACGCACAAAATTTAAAACAACACCTTTCTGATATAATGAGCAGTATTATGAATTAGGAAGAAAACATAAATAAAAATAAAAGTTTCTTAAATCATAGCTTGTAGTTTTCAAGGGTCAACCCTTTTAAAGTCAAAAATGGAAGTGCATATCT
Organism: Mastomys coucha; assembly: GCF_008632895.1. NCBI lineage: Eukaryota > Metazoa > Chordata > Mammalia > Rodentia > Muridae > Mastomys > Mastomys coucha. Next base: position 74,352,343 of record NW_022196905.1, on the reverse strand, counting down.
AACTTAGATATGGAATTATTATTTCTAAATTTCATAGCTGAGCCTAAAAATGGATGGAAGGTTAGAATATATGAAGATGCAAAGATGTCCTATCTAAAATGTTTATTTTAATAATAGAGAGGAGCACACAGAGATGATTGCTTATGTTGCTGAGGTGACTGACATGTTTATCTGGAAATATGAATCTTGGATGTCACATACCTAAATATGTTACACACGCCTGAATGCAGGGAAGATATGATCCTGGGGAATAAGACAAGATTAAAGAAGGAGGTTAAAGGCTATCTTTAGAGATATAATATGAAGAAATAAATTTTCAAAGTGTTCTAACCATATTGGGATTAAAAAAATAATGAGATGAATTGGGGCGGCTCTTCTGTTTTTGTTTTTGTTTTTTCCCCCTAGCTTAGATCTTATTTGACAATTGGATGGCTTCAGGACTGAGGATGAGCCACTTCTTTTTTGGAGTGTGGCCACTTAAAGGTTGGCCATACCTCAGTGGCTGATCCTATACCTATAAGTCTACAATCAGCATTAATGGACTCTATAGGTTAAAATAATAAAAATATATAGATAAACTAAAGACATGAACTTGAAGAAAGATGTGATAGGTGGTCCTAGAGAGAAGGCAGGAGGGGGATTATGAATATGATTGAGGTACACTGTCTACCAGTATGAAATGTTCAAAGAAAAAAGAGAAAAATAAAATAAAGAGTTTCTCAGTTGAGACATCTGGGGAAGGGTGGTGTGTCCCAGGGAAATTAGCACAGGAAATGAAAACCACCCTGAGATGTTCAGCACCACTCACGGCGCTGAGTATAAAAGATCACAGCCTGAACATACCTCACATCAAACATGCGTTCTCACCCTTTCCCTAGCTCTTTACTAAAATAACATGACATGTCATGAGAATTTTAAGACCCTGCAATTAACAGCTTCATTAAATATCTTCACAGGAGTAGAAATTGTGTAAAATCAGTCAATACAAAATTGGTTCATTTCCTCTAAATTTATTTGAAATTGGCCCAGTCATCTTTGTATCATTATATTCCAAATTGATGAAATTTGAGAGGATTAATGGGAAATTTAAAAAAGTGGTGTTATGCAATGTTCTTTATGTTAATGTCAGAAAATATCTCACTAAACAGTGTATTGCTAATCTTACATAGGATGTTGTCTTTATATTAAATCTGATTTCAATTCTAGAAAAAAATTAATTAACATAGTACATCCATCCTTACAATTGGCCTAAATACTAGCACATCATTCAAGTCCCATTTTCTCACCCTTTCTAAGCAACAACTCTGCCATGGCTGCTGGGATCTCTGGAATCAAGATACTTTGGCGGGATCTCACTGAGAAGGCTAGTTTCCTTTGTAGGGTCAAACTGCAAAACCTCTCCAGATGGTATTATTTAACAGCAAAGAAAGTCTCACAGGAAGCAAATTAATTTCAAGGCCACTGAGGCAGGAGTGATCATTTGCAGGGGAAAGTGAAAATATGCTGATGTCTCTTTAAATTTTCATGAAGAAAACATGGGCACTATATTGAAAAGGAAAGGACTTGAGAGGGACTTTCAAAATGAACATTGTCTAGGGAATAAAATATTAGGAATGAAAGGACTAAGTGGACCTGTTTCATTTTTATGCATTTTCTTATTTTTGGATGAAACCCCCCCCATTCACTATTTTTCCTTGTCACAAGATGATACAGAGAAATTTAAATCATCTCTAATTACAGGTACTATGTCTGTAGCTCTAATGCTAACCAAACCTCAACAAGGTTAGAGGAAACCATGCATGCCTGCACCAAACTCAGCTTGCATACTCTTTGGCCCAGGACTTTGTTATGCACAGCCCTTTATTGTGAGGTTATGTGGAGCTCTGATATATGAGTTCTTAATCATAAAGCAGAAGAGCTGAACAATCTCTTTTTAAGTAACAGTATAAAACACTAATGGAGACAGGCCTAGAACAGTCTGATCAGTTGGTTTAACATTAAGACGAGAACAACTGTGTTAGTAACAAAAATAATTTAGTAGATAAAAAATGACAGCTTCCTGGATAAAGCTGGTATGTAAGTCCTTTCCAACACTCACTTCAAACTGTATTCATTTGTTTCTGTAGCAGCCTCTCTCTCTCCCTCCCTCCCTCTCTCTTCTCTCTCTCTCTCTCTCTCTCACACACACACACACACACACACACACAAACACAAACACACAAACACAAATACTCTCCCACACCCATATGCACACATAAACACAAGAGACAGAGAAGCAGAGAGATACATTTCAATTGGCTGCTTCTCTCAAATACAAAATGGAAGAGTATGCTAAACTTCATGTCAAAGTCTATGTGATGATCATGGAGTATCTTACATCTTGGAGCATCTTACTCACAAATGTTACAATGAAGCCCCCTCCCCACTCACAATATATTATAAGCATTATTTTCACTCCTAGCTCTTTAACTATCCAAGATTGTCTGGATGCATCTTTTGATACTAAGGTGAGAGATAACTTTGACTTATCTTGCCTTAACTGTGAACTAGACAGTAATTTTTTTTTCCCCACAAAGATGATGAAATTGCTTCAGACCTGGGACAATTGGAGCTCTATGATGCTTAGCAGACTATATAGCCACATAATTACCCATTTTCAATACTTCCAATGAGGCCTAACATCCCACCAGTTTATAACAGTGGCAGATGATTAGGAAAAGACATTTCTCATGTTATAATTTCTCTCCGAGAAGATTTCCTGAAAATTCATTATTAAAATATAAGTCTGTGGATAATGGAACACAAACTGCACTCATCAGGCCTCAAACCCTACAAGATTTCATTGTACACAGAACAGGGGTCACAACATACATAGTGGCAATGCATTTAAGAACTTCCTACATTCTTCAGGAAAGCAATGGCTAGGAAACATCATTCCTAACTACCTCTGTTGAGTGATGCTGAGCTGTTTATATCTCCGGTGATGAAGGACGACTCTGACTGCTTTCGAACAGTGTCATTCCACATTCTCCGAATCCGGCTCTGAATTGAAAGGGAGACAAAGCTGTGAGAAAGCAACTTTTCACACACAGTTTAGTTTCTTTCAAAGCTAGAAGAAGTTGTCGTTGCTCCTAGCACCTAGCGAAGAAGTTGTTTCTATCCACTTCTAACAGAGTGGCAGGAGAACATCAGAAACAAAAGCAGTGATGATAGTTTCCTGCTTTTAGGCATTTTTAGATGCTCATGCCATAACAATTAAAACTGTGGATAACGGAAAAGGCAAAGTACAAGACCAGTGTAACAACGTCAAACACAGAGAGATGTATGCTATAGAAAGGTTGAGTTTCAAAAGCAAAGCAATTCAGTCTCTCCCAGAACAGTCTGTTAACAAAAGAAACCAGAATTCTATTGAAATGCTAAGGAAGTTATATTTCCTCTAAGTTTTTCAAGGAGACCAATGACATTTCAGAGATTACATACCTCCTGATTTTTTCTTTTGAGGAGTTAAAAAGTAGATATCTCAGCTGTATTCATCGCTCACAGTAGGAAGCCTTACAGATACCTGAAAAGTCCTCCGTTATGACTTATAATTCTAAATTCAAATTTCTAAGAGGCAGATTCCTCACAAAGAATGTTTTAGCCTGTGGGAGAAGTCTTCTGTTTTATTGTGTCTTGCCATTTTATTAAATTAGGGATCAAAAAAATATTGATCTTCTGAGGAGGAAACATTATACTTCCAGATGCTGTTCCAGAGATGAAAGGCTCAGTAAGAAACTTTGCTCCTCCCAAGAGTGAACCCAAACTCCCTGGGTGGTCCAGCGACATATAAATAGTAGGAATATTTACCCTTAGACTCTCTGACAACCGTATAAGTTATACTTTCCCCAGACTGGAATGCAGATGTATGCATGTATGCATGCACATCTGGCAGAAGTACACATATATGTCAAAACTCATCACCATCATCAACAGCAGGATATGCCTTAGAGTACGGAGGTGAAAGAGCAATTACCCCGTATCCACACATTGTAAGATATCACTTTGTAGAAAGATTCAGAAAGAATAAAGGGCATATTACTGAAGGAGAAGAGACAATGAGAACAAGTCAATAAAACATAAAATAACATTCAGGAGAATTTGGTGGGAGGCATTCAGATGGTTTAGGAAGATGTAACACACAGTGTGGACAGCCTGTTTCCCAGTCTCACTGTTGGATTGACAGGTGTTCATTCACTTAGTAAGCCTCACAATTTCATGCTCATTACATATTTTTTTTTATTTTTAAACTACTATATTCTAAAAGGTAAATACATCTAAATTATAGTCAAATAAATGATGAAAGACAAATAACAAAACTACCACAGATTTATCAAAGTGAGGAGCATTCTGCTGTTCCATAATATAAAATCTCCCTGCATATTAATCCTACTAGTTGTCCTTTTTATTGATGTTTGCCTGATTCCTGTGTGATTGATCTTTTATAAGTTATTACCACCAGGAAGTAAGTAAAGGGGACCTGAAGATGAGAAGGTCTTTGACTCTGCTAATCACACCCCTCCAAAACTACAGTTACTAAATGTGAATAATATCCTTTTATTTTTTTTCCTTTTCTGAGCCATCCTTTCAGCTTTTGGAAATAATCAAAATAAAATCTAAGTTTGCATCCTCTCGCCAATACTTTGGGATGTATCTCTTGTCTTTTTTCAGGCTTCCTCCCCCATTCTTCCTCACAATGAGTCTTTCAGAGAACTTGCTTAGCTAGCTAATGATTTCCTTTCTGCTCCTGAATTTGCTGGTGTACTGGGCCTCAGCCATCACATACTAAGTCTTCATTCTCCCTGAACTGTTGTTTCCTGAAACCCCTTCTCTGACTGAAAATGCTGTTCAGATGTTGACCTGAATAGCAATCTCAAAAAACAAACAAACCAAGACAAATCGAAAACAAAAGCACAATCTTTCTTCATGACTGAATCTGTGGGGTCACCTGGGTCTTCACAATATCACTTTACTTCTCTTTCCAGAAGCTTTCAAAAGCTGATTTTAGATTTCTTTTCTCTCTGCTAATAAATTCTCGTTTATCAACATGAGAATTAAAGTTCTAGAATATAAGCGAAGTTATCTTTTAACCACTTTATCCCCAGAATTTAATAATTTTAAAATTATGTAGACTAATCTTAATTTTATGGGTGTTTTGCCTGCATGAATGTCAGTGCATCACATGCATACTCTGTTTATAGATGCCAGGAGAAGGAATCGGATCCACTGGGTCAAAAGTTAGAGATGGCTCTTAGATTCCATGTGGGTGCATCAACCCCACATCCTCCAGAATAGTAGTGAGTGTTGAGCTATCTCTCTGACCATTATTTTGTTGTTGTTATGGTTGTTGTACGTTTGTTTGTTTGCTTTAATCAGACATAGTATAAGTAATTAACATTTATGTAGAATTTTATTGTCACAACTAATAAAATGATATTATATGATGTATAAAAATATAAGCTAAAAACTGCAAAGGTGAAGAAAAATGCAGCTTGAAATATATGTGGTATTCTACCCTATAATAGTAACACCAATAAATGACAGGAGACACCAATTTATTTAGAACCTCCGACTGTTCTAAGTTTTGCAGAAATTACTTTAGTCAGGACAACCTAAGAAACTACTAATATTGCTCCTATTTTACACATGGGAAAACTGAGTCAATCATATTCAAACCTCATTCTGACTAAAAGAAAGGGTGACTACTGGCAATTCTAGCTCTTAGAAAGCTGAGGAAATAAGGTATCAATTTGTGGAACATATAATGAGACCTATCTATCTAATAAAAGGAAAGAACCAATAAGAAAAACTCATTTTTTATTACAGCTGTTAAGTGGTAAGATTTGTGTTCAAACCACAGTGTTCTATTCCATGAAATCTAACATTTTATTGAACAGTATTGCCTAATCTCATTCTTCAAAGGTATTGCTAAGTATAGCGTGAGCCTGTTTTAAGAAATTCTCATACATTGCATTTTCATTAATGATATTTGTCAATCAAGTGACTATACAGTTATAGGTAAGGAGATACTAATATGGAAGGCAGTCAAGGTTCAATCAAGCAGACAATATGGAAACTCAGCCATTTCAATTTAAAATCTGGTGAAACTGTTATTGCAAAAAGAAAGCATAGCAGAAGTTACAGATGGAACTATTCGCTATTAACAAGATGGAGACTTTGACTGAAGCATCATCCTGACTTACCCTTATTCTTATGCTCAAATTCAAGTGTCTGATACACAGACTGAATATTCCAAACTCACAGATCTCTGGCAACCTAAGTGAATATATCCTCCAACCCTGATGTGAACTCTGAAACCACAGAAAGTTGTCAATGTGACATATTAAACTCAAAGTGCTACTGGTTACTCGGTATGCTTGGACTAAGTCTTATGATTTGTGGTTATTAAGATATTTAAGATAGTCTGATACATTTTGGGAGTTATAGGATACTTGTTAAAATTAAGTAGGTATTAAACTAGATTGATAATAGGGTTATAGTCTTATTTGCAAAACATAATAAACGTCCATTATGTTTGAAGATAGTGTTTATGGGCAACTTTGATTTCTAAGTCCCCGTACCAACTAGGCCTGTCGGCCTGTAATCAGTTGATGTGGTTGAAATAACCAGATATGTTTCTCTTGTAAATGAAGTTTTATAAGTATAAGGAATTGATTTTGTTAAGATATAAAAATTATTGTTTGTGTAAACTTAATTTATAAAGATTTGTAAAAAAAAAAATTCAATGATAAGTGGCATTTGTTGAGATGGCAGCTTGGAGGGACTATTCATCCAGCATTTGCAAGGGCCTCAGCGTGACATGCAGCATTACAAAAAAAGTAAAAAAAAAAGTGAAAACTTCATTTAAATTGTACTTATCTACTTAATTTAAGCTGTCCTCAGAACAATCTAGACATAATCATATTTTCAACTAAACTATGGAAGATTAGTCTGCCAGTCTTGACACAAATTCACTAAAACCCACACAATCCTACATTGTGATCTGAGGAGACAGCAAACACCTTACCTAAAAGCTTAGAAAGTGTCCTTGGTCAGGGACAGTTTAGCAATGTCTCCTACTGGCCTGAGGAGACAGGCACAGATCAATTATGCCAATGATGGTTCCGTGGTGTTCTTCACTGCTCTTCAATATCTAAAGGCATAACATTGTGGGAACTACAATTTTTTTACTAAACATGATATTTTGCTATTCTTCCATTTAATATTTTTACTTCATGGATACAAGTATTTTGTTTACATATATTACACATTACAAGTGTACAAGGGCCAGAAGAGAGTTTTAGATTTCTTGGGACTGTGAACCATCTGTGGTTGCCAGAAATCAAACCTGGGTCCTCTGGAAAGGCATTCAGTGCTATTACCTGATGAGCCATCTTTCCACTCCCATATATTATTTATATATTGGTTCAGTATGTTACTGAGAACCAAATTTCAAATCAGTAGGCCATTCTTATGTCATTAATAATTATTTTAGACTATGTAGTTCATAATTGCAACTTTCATTTTAATCTATCCTTTGAGAATTCCATGCAAGTGTACAGTGCATTTTTATTAGATTTACTCTCTACTCCCTGTTCTAACTTCTCCTTGACTTTCCACCATGTTCCCTTCTGACTTCATATCCTTGGCCTTTTGTTTGTCTTGTTTTTGTTTGTTTGTTTTTCTTACGACCCACTGAGTCTAGTTAGAGCTGTCCATCCATTCAATAGGTGTTGGGCCATCTACTGGAGGAGGTGCAGCATATGAGAAAGGCGCTATCCTTGAAGCAAATTGAATTTTCCTTTCACATCAAGCATCCTCTCCAGACAGCCCTAAAGTCAGAGAGGAGCCTTATAAACCCCACCCACATTCTGTATTTCCTGCCAATTATACTAAAACCAAATCCTTGATGTGGCAAACACTTGAGATAAGGGTGATCACAAAGAACAGCAACTTAAAACTGACCACGGGAAAGAGTTACTTCAGCTCAGGAAGCCAGTTGTACTTATTTACCTGTGAGCCTGTGGAGTACCGTCCTGGAGTTCGAGAACCAGATGTTTTCCCTGAGCCAATCGAACTCTCCGTGCTTTTCCCACTACAGCAATGCGTGCGTAGGCATTTCCCATACTCTTTCCGTACCTAGCCAATGAAACGTTAACTTCTATTAGAGCTTTGTCCATTTGAGCGAGGAAGCAAGGAATAGCTTGTATATGAACGTTTGTTTTCAGAAACATAATTACTTCCTAGCTCCACAGAAACAAAAAAGGTTAATCATCTATTTTCCATTGCAAAATAGTTAGATTCATGGTGCCAAATTTAAATTTCACACTCATGGAACTTTGGTACATACACATTCTTCCATGGCATCAATAATACCTACGGGTATTGCTTCATAATTCAAAGAGACCATATACTTGAAAGTTCAAGACAGTTTTTAGCTTTATTAATTTTATATATAGTGACCTATTGGCTCAACGGTATTTCCAGTACTGTTCTTTAGATAGAAATCTGTGTGAAAGCTGAAAAGAATGAGGTAGAGAAGGGAGAAGACCAAAGAGAAGAAAAAGGGGCACGAGTTAATATTTAAAGATGGGGAAAAAACTGAGCTGGACTAAGCATTTCTTTTAAAGTTAAAATTTGAATACTTAGAGTAAAAAATTCAAAATAGTTTAATATACTTCCAAAAATATTGTATTAATAATTACACAGAAATGCACCTACTCCTGGAACTCACTTTATAGACTAGGCTGACGTCAGACTCAGAGATCTGCCTGCCGTCCAGGCAGATTTAAGGTATATGCCACCCCTGCCCAGATGGATGAATTATTAATTGGTAATATAAACATATTGAGGAAATAAACATAAAAAGCCATAATCTCTGTTGGGAAAATATAAAGAAGTTTGGGGTAAACCTATGACATGTTTAAAATTTTTATTACTGAAGATTTAACTGAATAGAGCATATGAAAAGTGTCATATCTCCAAAAAAAATACAAGGAGACCTTGTGATACTTCGTGTACACAAAGAAGTGTCCACAGTGATGTGATACTGTTCCCATTACTGTTTCACAACATATTCTGGTTTCTTAGAAGGGCTCACTTTGTTTGAATGTTTATATATGTTAAGAATGGTACAATGGTTATCTTCAGTGTCAGTGTGATTGGATTTAAAATCAGGTGAACACACCCAGGGGCGTGTCTTGTAGATCTGTTCCTGAAAGAGGGGTGAGCCATGCTGAAGATAAACTGTACCATATCACAGGCTGAGGTCCAGACTGAATAAAATATCGACAAAAGGGCATACCACACCAGCATGCATCGCTCTCTGCTTCCTGACTGAGGACTTGGTGTAGTGTGGCCAGGTGCCCTATACTCCAGCCCACTAATACCATGCCTTCACTTCCAGAAGTGTTATGTCATCGCAAACTGTGAGCCCAAATACATGCTTCTAAGGTAGTGCTTTGACACTTATTTTGTCACAGTAAGGAGACCAAAATTAGTACAAATAGGAGTAAAAGAAAGGACATATCTTAGACATTGGAACACTTGCTTAGTGTGACCCCAGTGTTCTTACCTACTCATAAAGAACAAAGACAGACACAGAATGGAATCAAACACAGAAGAAGAGACCCTGCTGGGCATGGGTGGTGGGACCTAAGCAAGGCTTATCAAGATAGTTATGAAAAAGCTCTAAAAAGATAGCTTAGAATTACTCTGTTGAAAAGATAAGGTTGAGAAAGAGAAGGCTGTAGTCTGTTCTAATGGTACGTGACAGATGAAGAAACAGTTTATTAGAATGGTTATTAAATGATCAATATCTGCTGGGAACTGATTATTCTTATAATAATGTGGCAACTTGATGAAGATTTGAAAAGCCTTAAAAGTAATTCTTAAGCAAGGATACATATTATAGAATAGCTTGGATATCTGTCCTTACATTCGGAAGCATCTTTAAAAACTGATATCCTCTAATCTCACTTTCTTGGTCCAGTGCACCCAGCCAATGATTGTTTTCCATTAATCTACAGTATTTTTTTTTATTGGAACAAATATTGTAATAGGAAGAAAAAAGAGAGAAGAGAAATCTGGAGAAGCACTCCTTCTCTAGTTACCAAAGAAGCACTGCCAGACAAGCCATAGGAGTTCATTGTGAACTATTTTCATTTTAAAACAAAGACTGAATACTCTGCACTCATTTTTATAAACAACCATTGAACCTAGAGAAAGAGTGATGCCAAGCTCCATGCCAGCTGCACTGCCACAGGATTCAATGTGCCAATGCTTCTTTGCTCTGACATAATTTAAAATGTTCAGCATATGCCTTAATGAAAATAATTAACCTGGCCACGTCCATAAAATGTCTAATCTATTTCACATGACATATAATCTGAGAATGCTAGTTATCTCAGTGTGATGCAATCTAGGATATAGATGACAGGAAAGAGAATCGATCTTACAAATGGAATAGTTTTTCCATACTCTCAAATGAAAATGAATAATCCGGGAAGTACTGAGGGTATATGGAGTAGGTGAATTCAAAGGCAACAGTGGCTAATTTTAATGTAGCCAGTGTAAATATTTTTTAAAAAATCTAATATAGATCATACAATCTGCATTAGAAAATAAATTTGAACTCAACAGGTTTAATTGCTATTTTAAGAGTTCAATCAACAAGTAACTTTATAACTTTAAAATCCAAAAACTGGATATTATGTATTTATTTTTAACCAAAATACACAAGCAATAGCAAGATCAAAGTTGTATTCATAAAATTTACTCTGAAAGTTTTTAAAGAATTTTAAATATATTTCCATGAACACAAAGCCAAGTACTTGGCTACTTTTGTAAGGTAATCTCTCCACTTGTTGATGCTGAGACATACTCTTGACACTAAAGAAACATGCCGTCGTATCTTTAAACTGAAAGAAAAATGATTATAATTTATTATAAACATAAAGTTAGGCTGTTTCCAATCATGGATTAGTAAACATATCCATTAAGTACCCTGTAGTCAATACTTTAGTGTGAATTTGTCCCTTGGAAAGTTCATCTGTTGGAAACTTAATCCTGAAATTAACATGTTAATGTTATTGGAGCTAGGGTCTCTGGAAGGTAATTAAGATTAAATGAGGTTCTGGAGTGGCAATAGTTGCTCTCTGGGAAGAGAAAGGGAAAGCGGCTAGCGGCTTCTTTTAGCTTGCCATGGGATGCTCTCTACCATGTTATAAAGGGACAAGAAGACCACACAAGTACAACACCTCAATTCGGGCGTCTCAGGGTGCAGAAGGAAGCCATAAAGACCCATCCATCAATCCTTTATAATTATCTGGTCTGGATATTCAGTTACAGCAACAGGACACAGACTAAGCCAATATTTCTAAGGTTTTGAGACAAGACTCATTTCTATGTATATACTTTAAATTTTAAGCATACACATTTAAAATATAATAATTGCAATCAGTTTATTGGAAAATAAAAGGGAGCTACGTGAATTTGTTTGAGGAGGAGCCCTAATTTCTTGAGCTCCATCTAAAGGAAAGCACACTAGTTTGATACCTATAATTTAAAATCTAATTTGTTAAAGATGATAACTATAATTAGAACTCTATGCTTGCATATGGGTTCTCAGGCACATGAGTATTAAAAATTTTTTTTATTTATTTCAGTCATGTCTTCATGTAAACTAAGAAAATAAAAAGGAATAATTAAGTATGCTATAAAGATTTGCTAATAAATTACAATCAAATCAGTTTATTTATAAAGTATAAAAGTTAGCTTTATTTCTCAGTAGGTAGTTTCTATATTAACATTAATATTTAAAATTTTTACGTCTTCAACTTCTTCTAACGTTTGTAGTAAAGATGACAGGTCTGCAACTTGCTATCCATCAACATCCCGTTACTATTTACCAGGGTCCCTGATTCCTATCGACATTTTCTACCTTTTTCCCCTTAGACTCTAGATTTGACAACCATCTTTCTGTTTCTCTTAGAATCGGTTATGGTTTTATTCTTTACAAATTTACGTATCTTTCAGAGAATTTGGCCTCAGCATCTTCCCTCATATCTATGAAAATGCTAACGACCATGCTTTCAAGCTTTCTCCTGTCTTTAATTTAATGTGTGGTCTTGATTCTCATTCTATTCCTCTGACACTTCTCCCTTTCTATCATTTTCCTTTCCATTTGCCTGTCTCTTCCTCTTTAAACCCATCAAGTGCAGCTAATTGCTGTCTGGTGACCATACCCAGTTGCTCTACTCCTGGGTCCACACACTACAAGCTAAACTGCCTTTCCCAGTGCCCCTAGAACTTTCATTGGTACCATCTGTGGAGTACTGTCTTATGGAAAGTGAGTAGAAGTGATACATACCACATCCAGATGGTTTCCACAAGATTCTATTTCCTTCCCAGATTATCTACTGGATTTCCCTACCCATGATGATAACAAAATTACATGTTGAGGAAGTCTTTTCTAGCTGAGTGCCTTCCTGGGGTATTTCATCAAATGGATCAGTAAGTGAAAATAACATACAGTGAGTTGAGTTACTGAAATTCTGAGAATATTCTCATTTGACAGAGTTTATTCATTCCATTCTAGCCTGTCTTGGAGGTGAATTCGACTCCATCAGCATAAAATGCATCCTTTCTAATAGGTGCGTGACTGGTCATTATTCCTTTATCCTATATTTGTGATCATAGGAAAACACTGTAGAAATTTACTACAAGCTAAAATTGAAACACAATAAAATTGTTTTACTCTTGTTCTTCCCCAACCCCCCAGGATAGGGTTTCTCTGTGTAGCCCTGACTGTCCTGGAACTCACTCTGTAGACCAGGCTGGCCTCAAACTCAGAAATCTGCCTGCCTCTGCCTCCCAAGTGCTGGGATTAAAGGTGTGTGCCACCACTGCCTGGCACTCTTGTCCTTCTTAAAGAAGTGGACTTGCATCGTAATGTCTGCTTTAGAGGGTACTTTGATTTTTAGTCTTGATTAAAGAATTCTTAGAGATAGAGAACATTAGTCCTCATTTCTGCTGTTTTCCAAAACAAAAGTAAATTCTTACTTTCTGAGATCAAGAATTATTTTTCCCTTTATTTTTTATAGCCACCTTTTTAAATATTTCATAATTATTCTTATAGCTTCCATGTCACTTATAAGGAAACTGGAGTAATGGGGAGGTCAATTAACTTACTAAAAATCAAAGAAGTTTTTACATGGAGGTCCTAAGGACTGAAACACGGGCAAACTGGTTAAGGTTCCATGTTTAAAAAAACAAAAACAAAAACCTATAGAGGTACTTTTTGGATAAAGTTGAAAAGTATTGGAGTGGGAAAGTCAATCTTATGTCATAAAAAAATGAAACAAAATATTTAATTACTAAAAGTAGCTTTATTTTTAATTCCAGGGTTAATTCTGAAAAATGGGTATCAGGAAATTATCAGTTTCATAACCAGATTTTCAAAGACGCAGGTGGAGAGTTTTACATTTTACTTTGTAAATGTAAAAAAGCTTTGAGCTTGGAGACTCTTGAGGAAAGAAAGACTTGTTCTTTTAACCTTTGGGGACTTTGATGCTAGACCCTGGTTGTTAATTCTAGAATTCAATTATGAAAACCAGAATATAGATACAAGTGACTTTTTAATGGATTATTTGATTTGCTTATCAATATATGAAATCAGGAAATTAGCCTATGCCATTTTTTATTTTGAGAAATTACTTTCTAAATTATAACTTCCATTTTTCTCCCTGTAGATATAAACTTCTTTGAGAAGTTACCTTTTGAGCACTGTGCAGATAATAAAATGTGTTTTTGGTAATTTGAAAAATGCTTTCTCATCCCATATTTTAATTTTGTGTATATGGTGTCATTATTAGTAAAAGCAAATTGTATTGTTTGTTTTTGAAAAAGTAGAGTAACATATTTCTTTTTTTTAAAAAAAAAATCATATGAATACTACATGCGAATACAGCAGGAGTCTTTTACTATCATGAGATTCATGCCATCTTATCTGGAACAACTACAGCTTACCTTCTTCTGTAGGACACAGTGGAAAATGAATATAAACATTCCCTGTAGAGAATTGAAAATGGTGAAGAGATACGCCATGATGACTGTGCTTTCATTAATGTACATGAGTCCAAAGGCCCAGGTCAATCCTAACAGGCAGAGCAGCGCTATTGCACCTATTACCCATGACCTGTGGAGAGAAGAGAAAAGGCAGGGTTAGCAGGAAAGGAGTCCTGAGTTAACACCACCACCGTGCCCTATCAATGCTACCGACACTGAAGAAAAGCTATGGTTGGTCTTACTGACAGAAATGTGAGACAAGTGATGTAAGAGCTTGAAGATTCTGATGGGGACTACAAGTTCAAACTTGAGGGGAGATACGTGGATGAAAATGTTATGAACACAGAAATTCATTTAAGCAAAAGCAGATTCGTGCCATAAATTATTCATGTGTTTGCAATACATATGCAAATGGTATGGATATGTAATTACAGTGGATGGGAAAGGAGAAACGTCTTTAAAGATCCTTTTAGTCTTCACCAGACTACTTAGTACATCTGTTCGAGTGCAACCAATCTTTTAGTGCTTCATCTAATACATTTGTATACTGCTTTTCCCAAAGTTCTTTTCTTTTCTAATAAAATTATTGTATTTGTTAGAAGGGAGAAAAAAAAACACATCTGACTAGAAGCAACCATTATTGGAAACATTTTTTTTGTTTCGTTTTGTTTTGTTTTGTTTTTGAGAAACGATTTCTCTGTGTAGCCCTGACTATCCTGCCACTTGCTCTGTAGACCAGGCTGGCCTTGAAATCTGAGATCTGCCCACTCTGCACTGTGAGGGCTGGGCTTCCTTGCTTGAGCTACCCTCACTCCAGCTGAAGCACGTATTGAAAGGTGATTACGGACAAGTGGAGCAAGCAATCTCGGGATACAGTAGGTTAAAAGACAAAGTTCCACTCTAGTGGTAACAACCTTTCACCTTCGGGTACAATCTGGTAGATCATATTGGCCTAGGTTTTCAAAAGCGGGCCTTTAGTATCTTAATAGACTTAGAATGTCTTCATCTCTTAGATGTCTGCAAACTCAGGGAAGAGGATGAAGCTGAGAATGGGGATGGAGTGGTATGAATGGAGTCATACAGCAGGAAAGGTGAGCAGCCACCTTTACTCCATTTGCTTCATTTCCTCCAAAATGCCATGTTATAATGGTAATAAATTGGTGACAGGAGCTCATACATTTGTGGTCATGTACACATTTACTAGAAACATAAGATAAACTATTCTGATAGACGGGCCTTTAATAACTGGAAATGGAATCCTTTTCAACTTTCCAATAGAATGGAGAACAGGCTGAAAGCATCCAAGATCTCTACACATTCATAGCCCCACCCCTTACTTTCCCAGGATCCCTTCCTTGAAAACAGCAAGTTTACATTTCTTTTCAGCACTCTGTTATCTTTCATCTTTGTTGCCCAAGGGGGAAATATTTGGGGGGATTGATTCTTAACAAAGCAAAGAGGGAAAAATACATAATTTACCATAATCTGAATTTAATTTTTTTTTAAAGATTTGAAGACATGGTCTCAGCGGCGTTTTAAAATGGTTTATAAATATTGTTATTTTTCTTTCACACAATCAGGCATTGTATTTCAAATTTAAATGTCCTCTAAATGAATCAGGTTTGCTGTATAAACCATCAACATTGCTGAATGAAGGAGGTTTGCTCTTGTATTTGGCACATTTGCTTATATGAATTAGAAAACACCTTAAATGTTAATACTTATTTCACAACTGAATTCAAAAATGTAGAAACATACAAACGATAGCTCTCATGTTCTTACAGATATAAGAAAAGGGAAAAATAAATAGAAAGGATCATCACTAAATACAGGAAAAGTATCTACTTAGATTTAGAGACCGAACGATGTCACAAAATACTGAAGTCAGCCATTATCCAGTAGAAAACATAGAATGGATCGAAGGGTTAAATGGTCTAGAACTGCAGTGAGCTCTGATTTCCAAAGAAGAAGATAAGCCAAAGCATGAAGCAGTCAGTGCGATGGAGTCAGGGAATGGAAACAAAGGACTCTTCACCAGAAGAACAAACTGAAAGTCTACAGCAACATGGCCCCCAGGTGGCCAGTCTTAGTCGATTCTTGCAGGACAAATCAGTTTTAAAATTATAAGCAAATACCCAATTGTTACAATCATCCATCCACTTGTTAGACTGGTACAGACTTGTCACTTTGTTTCAAAAATTCCAATGTATGCATAAGCAATGAGAAAATTTATTATGATACAGGTGTCAAATTTCAAAGGGAAAAGTTTGCATATGTAAAATTGAATCTTTAAATGTCCCTTTCCCCCTTTTATAGATAGAGTTAATATAGGTAGTCATTAATACTAATTGTCACTGGGTGGTTTCATGTCCATAGAATTGTTATAAAGGGGCACTACTGAGTCACAACATATTTTAATGTGAACGATAGTGGGACACACAGCAGAACTTTGGATATCTGCAGTGTGGGAGAACATCACTCTTGGAGGAGATGTCCACGAAAGACAAGTCTGTGCCACAGAGAAGTGCTGGTACTGAGGCACTATGATCAAGAGATAGACATCCCATCAATCGAGAGGAGGTGGGGCTCTTTGTCCTTTCTGGCGATACACTTGAGGCATTCTGCATGTACGCTGTATGCCAGTGTCTCCTGCACAGTTTGCTCTTCTGCCTCAATGTGAATGACAGAAGCTCTAGTGGTTACTCAGTACTGATCTGACAGCTGGTTCATGGGACCACACTGATAAATGCAATTTATCAGCCATTCAGGTCATTCTTACTTGATGAAGGGTCTGTTATCCTCATAGCTAAAGAATGCACAGACATAAAGACAAGAACACCAACATTAGCATTTTCTGATAAAGAATTTCCTGTGGAAAAAAATATATTCTCCTGTTTCCTGACCAAAGCCCTTTATTTCCCGCCTCCCTAGAAGGTATCATAACCTTCCCTTTATATCTAGAAGGTAAATCCTAAAATGACCATGAGAACTTAAATACCAGGGAATAAAATCAATTTTACAATACTGCAATATCCCATCTGAGACTCAGCAATTCCATTTTTTCATCATGTGCTCATATTACTTGTGACTTGACAGAGACATTTATTTCTTAGAGATCACATTTCTCTAGAGAATGAGAAATTTTATGAGCAATCTGAAAATAAGGCTTGGGGGCATGCTTAAAATGATAGATGTTATGCCATGTAAAGGTATCTCCTTTTCTATAATATTAGTGGGTAAGATGACTTAATTATGGACAATATGCCTCTAAGAAATTTTAACACAGAGATGATGATTAATCTGAGTTAAATCTGATCACTACAGTCCTTCTTCCCCCTTTCTTCTTGCCAAAAGCAATATATTTTCCTACATTATAAATACACAAATGATGTTCTCAGAAAGGCCCATCTGTGATGAGTTTTGATTAAAGAGAGCCACTCATAAAAACCCACTCTCCAGAATGATGAGATGGTAAATACTGGAATGAGAGCCTCATATGTGAAGCCCGCCTGCCTCAGGTTTACATACATCCCAGGTCAATCGTTTACTGGCTATTTGGTGTCAGGCAGAAGCCAATTAATTTGTGGTGTGTCATTTTGTGCATCTATAAAGTGGTCATAATTAGGATCTAAGTATACTCGGCATTATTGTTGTAAAAAATACATTTTTTTTTTGGTCAGAGCAATAAAGTATTTTTATCATTGCTAGACTGTCTAAAGCTAAACTCAAACAAAATAGAAATTTCTTACCCAAAAGAAAATACTCGATACATAAATATTGAGTAGTTAAATGCCTGAGAAGATGTTTAGGAAGTAATATGATGCAAAGAAAGAGATGCAGCTGAAATAAATCAGTAGATGGAGCAGGGAGTGAATGGATTTGTGTACTCCATCTAGTGAGTGCTAATCAAGACTGGATATTTAAATACATCAAAGCAGAATAAGGATTAAAATTCCATTTCTATGTCAGATCAGGCATAATGCAAATGATCCCAAACCTCACATAGGTAGCAGTATGACACTAGGTAAAACAGTTCTAGAATATTCCATCATCACAGGAAAGTTCTATTGGATAATGCTGAACTAGGACATATTAAGAACATTTTAGGCCAATCAGTATAATTGCAAAGGATATTTAAATTGTGCCATGAAAATGTGAAGATAAAAGAATGTCTAACAGTAGTTTATGTTTGCTATAATGTACCCAGATAGAAAATCATGTATCTTTATATAAGCTCTAAAACACAATGGTAATAATTTATTGTTATATCAATTCTGATTGCATCAGTATATTTTATCTATGATGCCAAGTTCAGGACTAGAGATACATCCTATGCTAATAAACCCAGAATAATGTCAAGCAGATATATGCAAGCACTACTGTTTAGAGCTTCAAGCAAAAACACTTTACAAAACTGAATCGAGGCTTACAAATATTTCAAAAATTAAAATAGCCTGGCCGCAGTATGCCGACTGACACATCACAATTTACCTTTGATATGAAATGTCACAAGAGAAATCAAGGTGGGATATCTATGGCAAGGTAATGCCAGTATCAGCTGTTCCATCAAGCAGAGTCTGCAAAAACCAACTTCCCTCAGTCACGGTGGATGTGTGCTGAGCAGTGTTCACTGGGAGGTGAACAGAATCAAGTGTGGCATTTCTAGGTCTTATGAATTAAGGAACTGGACTGGGGCTCGCTCTACCATTTGTTCTCCCCGTTGACTTGGAGAAAGAGACAATAGAGCCTCAGATACTGATTTAGACAGTGCTTAGTAGTAATGGTGAGCTGATGGAGGACACTTAGGCCACCTGTCCCTAGACTCCCCTGGACAACAGTTCATACCACTGGATATTGGTATACTTTTACAGTGGCTTACCAACAATGTAATTTTTTTTTTTTTTTAGCTTTTGTAATTCTAAGCTCATCTTTAACATATAAATTCATAGTAAAACACAAAACCAAATATTTGTGAGTTTTGTGTTTTACTGTAGCAGGACATAATTAGCATACAATGATTTTAAATCTACAGATCACTGTAAACTGCCTATGTCAATAAGTTCCAGGATTTTAACCAGATATTACATTAGCATAGAGAATTTAAGATTATTATCTCTCTCTAAATCCAAAAGAAACAAGTACCAATGTTACCATCACTTATAACAGCAAAGCTGTATAGACTTTCCACTTCCTTATTTGCATTTTAAGGGATATTTACCAAATAAATTTATAACACCAAACCATTTTCATTGTGGCTTTCTCTCATTGATAAATACTAGTCCCATTGTAGGCTGTGGTTTCATTGCCATTATTTTGAGTTTTTATGACATTATGGATACTATGCTTTACAATGATCTTGGTGGAGATGAACAGATCCTCATGTGCTATCTCTTAATTTATGTTAATTTATGGATATAAATATCAAAAAATACACTATACTATATATAACTTTAAAGACAAATGGAAGATAAACCCTATTTTTAAAAGTTTTTTCCTTTGGGAAAATGTTTTATTTTGTTCTTAGTGATGCTTAAATTTTTATTTAAATAGGGTCATAAAATTTACCCAAAAAGTTGATATTATTGCCAAGATGAGAATGTTTACTTATCTCTGTCGCTTGAAAAGTATGTATGTCCTTGAAAAAAATCACAAGCCACATAAAACGCTACAAAATTATAACTTTGTGAATGCTTAACTGAATGTAAATTTTCAAGAGAAGTTTCTTAATCAAAACAGTAACCTATAAACAAACTTTGTGTGTGTGTGTGTGTGTGTGTGTGTGTGTGTGTGTGTGACTTATAAATAACTCAAAGAATCAATAAAGAAAGATGATGGATAAATACAGACATGAGCAAATCAAAGTAGTTACAAGATACCCTTTCTCTTTGTTCAAGAATTATCGTCTTGCCAAAAATTACTCTGGGCATGCTCCTTTGGGAGAAATTCTACTCAGAAAGTAAAGATATGGCTGAAATAAATTATTTAAAGAGTTAAAAAATATCCCCTGCTATTATAGTTTCCTTTTGGAGACTTATATATCTTTGGAAAGGGCTAAATATTTTTTTTATGCTGGGTAAGGAGAGGTGTGAGGAAAGATGGAGTAATGAGAAACATGTTCAAGAAGTTAATCCTCAAGTGCAAAGATCTGCTCCTTGATAAGTTACTGTAAGTAATGGAAAAGGAGGTATGCAGGCCAACCTGCTAATCCCATCGGCTTGGAGGCCCAGACAGTTTGGAATGTCCCAATCCTCTGGTTAGCTTTTGTGTTGCTTGTGTGAAATGTATGTTTAATGGAGCAAAAGAGCTGTTGTCATCCTGACTAGTCTCTTGACACTTTCAGCTTTAGAATACAGTGGATTTGCTTTCCTGGATAAAAGACTAACTTCAGCAAAGTAATACAAAATTTTCTTTACTTAAATTTTTTGAGTGATTGTAATAGTAGTAATGTGTGAACAAACCTTTTGCATTTTTATATTTATACTACAATAGCACGGAAAGTGCTCGATCAACTGATTATGTATCACAGAAGCCCCAGATTCTCTGTATTTCTTTTTCAATGTGTTTTTTGTTAGTGGGACAGCTCCAGCTGAATTTATACTACTAGAGTTCTATTATTATTTTGTATACTACTGCCAGAAGGTTAAAAAGAAAAGCTATTTACAGTTTAATCTAGAAATCTGAATAAAATAAAGATGATCATTTTTTAATATCCATATATTTAAATCACTAAGCATTAAACACATTAAAAATTCTTAGAAAATATTAAGCATGTATAATATAAATACTGAAACTATTAACAAAAATTATTTTATTTTAACTATAGATTTTATTAGTACTGAATTATTACTGCCAAAAAAGATGTATTCCTGTGGAATTTACCAAGATGAGAACAAAATTAACTATATCAATAAAACAAATAATTTAAAGTGGAATATAAATACTTTTATTCCTGTGGCTTTATGTGATTGTAATAAAATTGAAGATTTAGAAGCAAAACACCCAAACTAAATCTTCAATCTGCAATTATGAAGAACTTAATAAAACAGAATCAATAAATGTCAAATCCATGCCTTAAAATTTTAACCATACTGAAAATCATGTTTTTCTCAATATAAATTTTAAATGACTCCAAACATACAAACATCTACATAAGACTGTTAAATTGATTGTTGTTTTATATCAAACAACTTTTATAATACTCATTTTTATTGTTATAATATTTTATAAAATTTAAAGAATATGACAAAAAATATTGTAGGTATTGAAGAGGGTCTCTGGGAGGAGTTGGGGTACAAGAGGGAAACAAGAATGTGATTTAATTCTATTTACTTAAAATATGTTTTTAGATGTTAACAAATTCAGATAAATAGCAATCACGTAACTTTTCTCAATATAATGCAATAAAACTTAAAAAAAATTTTAACCATAGTATTTCTATAGTTGAGGGGCTGGAAAGATGCTTCAGTGATTAAAAGAACTGGCTGCTCTTCCAGAGGACCAGAGTTCAATTCCTAGCACCCATGTGGCAGCCTACACCTGTCTGACACTCCAGTTCCCAAGGATCTGCTCTTACACAGACATACATGAAGACAAAACATGAAAGTACATAAAATAAAAATAAACAAAATAAATGTTCTACAGTTGAATGTTATTTCAAATTTTATAATTTTATATCAACTAATCAAAAATGATATATATGGAAGAGCCTATAAATACCAAGAAACTAAATATTGAAAAGTGGTTCATGGGTACATCTTATTAGTAGTTAATATTTTCATCTGTAAAATATATAAGCAAATCAATTGATAGGTGACAGGAAAATAGAGTATGAAACTTGGAGTTCTTTTGATAGAAATTAAAAAAAATCATTTATTCCTTCGTGTTATTCCTTATTATTGTTGGCATGTGAAAAACTCTAAGCAAGGAATTCTAAATCAGCCCTCTTGAGTCTGAATGCCTTCTAAGCATGTTTTCAACTACAACCTTGGAATAATAACAGAAATTCCAGCAGCTAACAGTCTTTTATGTCTGAAAATATACCTATCTTCATGGGGCTCCTGTGTGTGTTGAATATAAGAGCCTAGCACATTTCTGCATGTGAATATCTAAGCATTCAAAAAACAACCCAGAAAATTAAATATGAAAGTACAATATAATATTTGCTATTACACAAAATTTTGTGTCCTTATGTTGTTCCCCAGTGGCTTCTAAAAGAAGGCTAGAGAGAAACTGAACACACACACACACACACACACACACACACACACACACACACACACACACACGCAATGCTTTCTCTTCTAAAAATTCAATGGAAATCCAAGGAGGATACAATAATTACTGCACTGACTACTTTTGAGGTTGTTTTATTTTAAGTATTTATATGTAAAGAAGGAAACATCATATAAAATAACTTTTTTATTTTAGACACTAAGTTTAGACCTAGTAAAACTCATGGATTTTCTTATTATAAATTGAAATATAGACATATCCAACTAATGAATGTTCAAAGATAATCTCAGAATTCACTAGCAATGTTTATAAACTATACTGTGGCTCAGTGTTCCCAAGTCTACTTGTGAAGGGATGCTTTCTGTGGGACCAAAAGGGAGACAGGATGCAGGTTCCATGCAGGAAGGTGGTGGTGGTATGCTGAAGTTCAGAATTGACTTCCAAAGAGAATTCAGATAAAATGTGAATTGTGAAACTCAAGAACTAACATTATATACTATAGAAATAAAAAGGAAAACGAGAAAACGGATTTTACTTCTGCTTTAAGAGAATTTTACTCACCCTTGAGCCTTGAGCGGTGTTGGCACACACCTTTAAGCTTGAGCTAAAGAGGAAAAGGCAGGTGGATCTCTGTGGGTTCAAGGCCAGCTTCCTGGTCTACAGAGAAAGGTTCAATTTCTCTTGAAGTTTTTAAGAACATATATAATAGAAGAAAGTGTTGACACTTTACTATAATTATATATATACATATAATATGTATATATATGATGAAGAAAAACTTATAAGAAGAAAATACTAGGTCAAGTCATCTCTTAGTAGTATAAAAAAAAAAAAAAAGGAAATCTAGCAAGAACTGTAACATCTTATCAAAAAGTAAGGAGTCCAGTAGGGAAAAAAGATCTTAATATGTAACTATATATATAGGCATCCGATGAACACTAGGGAGATTTTGGGGGTTTACAGTGAATAATAATAAAATGAGCAATCTTTTATAGCCTTTTCTACAGTTAATCAAGCAATGCACAGTGAATTCAATGAAGTAAAACCAAACCAAAACACACACATAAACATAAAGCAACTAAGAATTGAGTAAGTGCAGTATCAATCACTTTTACAAAGAAAACAGACCAGTTTTCAAATTATATTTTAGATTAAATGATAAATTAATGCCTAATAATGTCACAATTTTAGCTGATGATTTCTCCTTATGTTCCTAGTTTATTTCCTTAATATCATAATTAAATGGCTTGGCTTTAAGTATATATCAATCTCAGCTCTTTTACAGAGAAGAAAGTCTTTGTGCCAGCATTTCAAAATAGCTGGCTTAAAACACCAGCTTCCATGGGCAGATGTGAAGAGTGCTCTAGAATGCCCAATTTAACAGCACATGAACAAAAAAGTGCCAAAGACTTTAATGACAGACCATTAAAAAAAAAAAAACCCACATAACTGTGAGGTGGAAAAACTCAACAGCCATTGGGAGTAAGCCAAGAGATAATGAGATTAGGAAATGTCCAAGTGTAGACCGAGCAGATCAAGACGGCTGCCACCCCACTCTACTGTCCGCACATTTAAATACAAATAGAGTGGATTTTATAGAAATAGCTTTTAGTTTGGGGTCACATATATAGAGAGCACTTTTCAAGTATGGATAGGAAAAATATGATTTGAAAACCAAGTAACATTGCTATTGTAAACCACAATGAAATAAAACGAAAGAGTAAGACAACACAGAGTGTTTAGATCTGCATGTTACTTGTGCTTAGGGGAAGGTATTTACTTCAAATATAGAGGAGCTAATATGTCAGCTTGGGAAGTCATTTGAGGCTATTAATTTGCCAGTCCTAGAAATATTAAATCAATACTGAAAACGAGTCAAGCATCTGTAACCCTAAATACATACATAGAAAGGTCACTGAAATTATGCACTGTGGATCCCAAAGTGAAATTTTAGTCTTACTACTCTAAAGGTTTATACAACATTTACAACTGCAAGTTACTTAGAAAAAAATATTTGTCCCACCAGAAAATGTATTATCTCTGGTCTTCCACATGTCAGCTTTAACAACACACTTAATATCTAAGTTAAAAACCCTAGAGTCACATCCCTTCCTTCTTAATTTTCTATAAAAATTACCTGCAGAGTACGTAAACATAAAACTCCCTTAGGTATTAGGATAAGATCAGTGTATGTTCTGCATGTAGAAGTGCCTGAATCCAATCCTTAGAGTACACATGTGTGTACTGAATAAATTAATGGACAATTAAGACTATAAGTCAAATCTATTTCATTCATTGAGGCATGTAAAATATTTGATTTGATTAATCTGGAGAACAACTGCTGTTTAATTGCAATTATTCTCAGATACTTTTCCTCTTCTTAAAGCCTTACACTTCACTCTATTGGGATGAAAATCACAGTTCTATGAGTAACTAATTTAGATTCAGACTATGAAGCTTTCTAGTCTAGTGGCACACTTCCTGTGAAATATAAAAGCAGTCTGAGTCCAAGGTCTATGTAAAGAACAAAGGAAATGCTAATTTTTACGTTTTCATTATTAAGGAGAAATTTTCCCCTTGGGAAGTTGCTCAGGATTTCTCATACATCCTTAGATAGCCATTGCTGCTCCCATATCTGATATAATCCTAATTATTTGGAGGGGAGAATGAGAAAAATAATTTAATCTCAAGGTATAGTACATAATCTTGTGCTTACAACTATCATCCTTCAAACTGGTTTTCTCAAATGCCAGCTCCCAGCGTATGGAGTGCACTGAATTCATTTATTCATAAAACATGGTTCTCAAGATGATATGGGAATTTTAATGCATTTTAAACAAAATGCTTCCCCAAAGAGACCATCCTTTAATACTTCAGAGCACTTAAAATTATAGCCTGAAAATGCAGGACGTGAAGAGATTGGCAGTCTCACTGAGTACAAGGCTTTGTGAATCTGAGACTGATTCTCAGCTTTTAAATGCTGGAATCAAGGTAATCAGTAAACGGCTAAGTAGTGCTTGCAGAATGTTGTAAATAGCTGGAACTGAATCCAGTTGTCAAACACACCACAGAGCTCTGGTGCTGTTTGGACTGTATTACTTGACTTCAGTCATTTCCCATAATACAAGGCCTATTCTATACATTAAGAAAATAAGAGTACAACTGGAAAAAATGGCAAACCAGGTGCATGAATAGAATTACCTTAATGAGTATTTTTCATACAATAAATAATATAAAAACTATTATTGATTCTGATTCTAAGCATGCATGCATTAATCATATGTATTAGAAAAACATTTGTTTAAAAAGGCTAACAAACATATGTGGTGGTTTGCATAACAATGCCCCTCATAGACTCATATATTTGAATACTTGATCCTTAGTTGGTAGAACTATTTGGGAAGGATTAGGAAGTGTGGAAGAAGTGTGCCATAGAAGTGGGCTTTGATGAGTCAAAATATTTTGATCATTGCTGTTCTCTCTCTCTCTCTCTCTCTCTCTCTCTCTCTCTCTCTTTCTCTCTCTCTCTCTCTGTCTCCCTTCCTCCCCTTTTCCATTTCCTTTCCTTTCCTTTCCTTTGGTTTCCAGGTAGGTCTTTGTGAGTTTGAGGCCAGTTTGGTCTACACAAATATACAAAGACTTTGAGGCTAGCCAGACCTACACAGTGAGACCATGGAGAGAGAGAGACAGAGACACAGAGACACAGAGACAGACAGAGAGAATATCCTAAAATATTTAACATACTCTGAAAATGTGAAGTTTATGAACATTTTATTAACTCTGACTCTGTAATGGATTTATGCTCTCATAAAGTTCAGACTCTTTTCATATTATTGCTGTGACAGTAGTATTAAAAATGAGATAATTTTGAAAAGTAGACTATATTTATATGTATGCTATATATACATAAATATTAATATGAAGGAAAATATAAGCAATAAAATCTTCCTGTGAAATTGTTTTATTTTTCAAGCTTATGGCAATTTCCCTTCCTTTTTATTGAATCTAATCACTCTTGATTCCATAAAGTATTAATAGGCTACTGATAAAGCTGAATATAACTATGACTTAATTATTTCTATCAACATTTACAAACATATAGCTCAAATAAAGCTTAGCATTTTGGAAACTGCAGTTATTTCAGGTATTGTTAACCATTTTCTTTTGCCCTGAAGTTTTCAGATGCTTTCTTAGGCTCCTTTACACACGACAGGTGTGAAAGCTTGCCAAGGACACATTATTTTTACCCTTTACAATGACACAACTTGCTATTTATTAATCAAATGTGCATTTCACCCTTGGAATTTTTTCTTTTCTTCAAAAAAAGGGCTAAGTTTGTCTTTTAAAAAGAGTATCATATGATGCATAATTTTAATGACACCATATGGTGAATAAAGGCACACAGATACTAATGAGATTCTGATAGAAACTAAGCCCAGCTTCACTGTGGAAAATTCAAAGACTCAGAGGAAGCAGTGTATTTCCACCCAGAGTTGGTAACATTAAGTAATCAAAACATGACAGGCCTGGCACTGCAAGTCTGCAGTTGGAGCAAATCAGGAGACCAAGCCACAGGATCACATGAATCCATCAGTTTCCATCTAACCCAGGTGAGACCTTACCTCCAGGGTTTTTTCTTTAAAAAAAAAAAAACCCATAATATTCTACAATTGTGCCAAATACATGATGTGGTATTTTACACATACAATTAGCATTAATTATACAAAAGTCTATAAAATATATGTACTTATTTTGTAATCAGAGAAAAAACTGACTGCAAATGGTTGGAATAACTTGACAAGGACAAAGAGTTGATCATCCCAGGACTGAAGACATGCATCTAAACTAGATTGACAGTTGAGTAGTTTATTAATACCCACACTAACAACTAGGAATGAAGAAGGGAAAACTAAATGAATCCTATTAGCACTTAGTTGGATAACTTAAACTAACTAGGAATGGGTGAAGACAGAGGCTTGTGTATGGAAACCTGCCCATGGCCAAAAGGAAAGCAATAGATACGAGGGAGACAAAGAAGTTTAGTTACCTTATTTCTTCCAAATAAACACAAAACTTTTATTATTTCCTTTTATTCTTCAAAAAAAACTTGTAATGTTACTTAATAAAAATATTTTAGAAATTTTATTTTTGTAATAGAAATTAGGTGATTAAAGAAACTGATAATTTTTATTTTGAGGGAAGTCATTGAATATTCTAAAGACTCCTCACAAAGTAAACCTTTCTATTCATCAGCCATACCGCAAGTTAATTTGGGCTGACAAAAATTCAAGAATAAGCTATATATATCAAATTGCTTTTAATTGCATTAGACTTTTGCTATGATTACAGTGGGCTCAAAATACAGTAAGAAATCAAACAGAAAATTCAAATGATTGAAATTACTTCTTTCTTGTAACAACCTACTTTGATGAAGAGACAAATGAGAAATAATAAGCATGTTGATGTGTACTATTTAAGTTAATTACTTCCCAAGTATGCCTGAGAATTAGCATCCTACATTTTCTCTGTTATTAGGTGAACTACATTATGTCATGCTATTGTTTGTTTTTTTTCACAGTATATCATTAATACTGTAATAAACTAGACAAATAAGTGTTTGCTAATCTTAAAGAAGCTTATTATGAGAACCCTGGGGTTAACTTTGAAATTGAAGAATAATACAACATATTTTTTAAAGGGGAAATAATATTTAAATTATATGTGGTAATAGGAGTCAGCCTAGCATGGAACAAGGAGAAGAAAGTAAGCAGAGGGGAAAGCTCGAGGGCATCGAGGGCATCGAGGGCATCGAGGGCATCGAGGGCATCGAGCACTCACCTAAATTGGACTGAGGGGCTCATGACAAAGAAGGATAATAGGCAGAGGAGGTGGGCAAAATCAGCAAGGCTTAACCAGCTTGGACTAGGAGTTTAAAGTTAAAAGTATTGGGACCCTCTGGAGAGTTTTATTCCGACTGTTACTTTACATGATTGAACTAACATTTTCAAGGCTCCTCCCTCCACATGGTGGCAAAACCAACCAAGACTAATATGATAAAAGAAGAAACAAGTTAATCAAGCCATATCTGAAAGTCTGCAAAAGACAAAAGTGATTAAAAGAAATGCTGGGCATGAGATAGAATGAGGAGGAAACACATATTCAATAACATGTATGTATATGTGTGTGTATAAAGTGCAAACGTGAAAAATCACTTCTATTACAAATAAAATATATTAATTAAGTGATTTCTGTTATAATTTCCAGAGGTAATAAAAAGAGTAGTGATTAGCTAAAAAACCTAATAAGAAAGATAAAATGGGATGCAAATTAGTGTTGTTAATCAAAGGAAGGATGAAAAGAGGAACCAGGTAAAGTACAAAAACTACAACAAAATGAAACTAATATAATGAACCCATGACATCAATAGCTACATTAAGTGTAAATGAAATAAATATTCTAACTAAAACATTTAGATTTATGATACCAAATTTTAAAAAGAGATCTAAGTATGTGCATAAAAATCTGAGAAAGAATCCTTAGTGAGAAAACAAGTGCCTTATAAAAAAGTGCATTAGAAAAAAAATGCATTAAATGCAAAGTTATCATGTTTAAAAACTCTTGGATGTAATAATCTGGAAATTGCTTCTAGGATTTCAGTCCCTCATAGAGGAATAGGTTTGAAATTACCTGCATAGTGTGGTTGTTATAAGACATGATTTAAAATGTAAAACACAACATAAGGGACAATTGAAAATGATCAATAATTGTGGAGAGTCTTTTAGGGTACTGCTTGGCAGGAATTCCACACCGACCAAGGACAAGGAAATAGGCTTCAGGCAGGAATCTGACATTAGGGCATGACAAAGAAGTTAAGTTCAGGCAGGGATCTGACATTGGCCAAGGACAGGGAAGTAAGAATCTGATTTTAGGGTAGAACAAAAGAAGTAGGCTTCAGGCAAGATTTGGGTTTGGGCAAGGAAGTGGGCTCAAGTATTTTGGTCCTTATGACAAGCCCATTTAAGCAACTGTCAGGGGATTAATCAAGGGACTTTGCTTAATGCCTTGCTAGTTCCTTACTGTACTGCTTGCCCTTAATACTTGCATGTAATTAAAATGGTATAAAAGCAGATTGGAAAAATTAAATTTGCCTTCAGTCTCAGAATTGGCTGGGGTCATGCTACAATGTTGTCTAATTGTCTTTTTTCTTTTTAATCCTCACTCCTGCGCTGGAGAACCTGTTGACTGACTGAGCAGGCTTGCTCAAATAATGCTTTATTCTTGACAGTTTTTTTTTTTTTTTGTCACAAAACAAACCTTGCAGTTTCCAATGACCCTTTAGATTTAAAGTAGCCACACAAGATGTCTTATGTTTAGTGTTAATGAAAGAAAATGTTCTCTACACTTGTATTTTAAATACATTTTCTCCAGACTTTGAAAAATGCTAAAGAATCTTTTCTTGAGAAAGATTTATTTTTCTCCCATATACTCTCTTGATCTGTAAAAGATCATGTTTCTTTGTAGAAGTGTGAATGCAAATTTCTCAATGTATTAGTCTATTTTGTTTCCATCAGCACATGATATTACATCAAATGTTACTTCCTCCATTCTGTCACAGTGGGCAAAGTGTAGCCTTCCTGGCTTCTATTAGCACAACAGAAGATTGTTCTTTTTGAACTGTAAGGTGCTAACGGGTTCTATCATTGCTCTGATGTGATTCCTGGGAATTCCTCAGTTACTAAGTCATAATGACTCCCTATTTCCTTTCTTGCATTCTTGAACAATTGCTGAGCCATAGTCACAGTCTATTCCAAATCGCCAAGCACAGCATTTTAAACACTTAGTCTTCCCTTATTGAGGTTTGAGAGGGCATCATCAAAAGATTTACATTCCTATGCACATCTGATGGTCAGGAATGAGTCACCATTCATCATACAATTGCAAGGAAGGTATCATGACTCAGTAAAGTTAGATACACTTCAATGACTAACCCTGTAAGCAGTTTAGACAGAAAGCAAATCAAGATATTCCGATATATGACTTCATCTTGCTTTCTATTATAAAACTTAATGGGAACTATGCCATTAAAGATAATTATTGGCTTTGATATGTTTAACTGTTCTTCTAAACAACACTTGTCATCCAAACTACCTAGAAAAATATATTATATTTTACAATATATGTCAGTCAGTACTAAAAAGAAGTAATAAAGCTAAAGAAATTTTACAATGCACTAAAAGGTTCTAAAACCACTTTAAAATTAAAGATTGCATTGATTTTTAACCTTTCAGATGAAATAAAAACCATTTTATTTATTTATTTTTTTGCCCATGGTACATTAAAAATTGCCTAGATAATGTTTACAGTATAAAATAAAAAGTATGGAGTCATAACTTATAGTGACCTGCATAAAGTATGCAATGATTCACCAAAAATTAACTGTTAAATGTCAATAATCATGGTCAATAATATCTTAGTATACTGTGATATTTTGAGACTCCAGTCATGGCAACTGTGTCTGGCACCAGATATAGAAAGGTGGGCCATGAGAGACATGACAGTTCTCTAACATAGTTCAAGAAGGATGGCTGGAGCACATGGAAGTTACATGTGCTCCCTTGAACGTCCTTAATGCACAGTCATTTAAAGAGAATCATTTATCCAAGTTGACACACAACATAGGCAAGCCACCTGAAAATGTAATTTAGCATAGGTGTAGATAAGTGTGTGAGAAAGACTAATGTGTGTCTTAATGTTAATATCTTTTTCAAATATCAAGATCATTAAGTAAATTAAAATAAAATTTGTGCATAGCAAGAAATCCAGAGAGTTTTCAGAAAATAAAATTTAGCATTTTTCTGTATCTTCATTGTAGGTTAACATGAAATATGAATATTTTATAGTTCTGGATATTTATAATTGTCTGAAAATAAAAATATAAAAAGTTTATAATCAATATATTTTTAAAGTGAAAGGATAATTGAGTGGAAAATGTTCTGGAGAGATTTATCTCCTAGGAAAAAGTGTGTTTCAAAGGTAAGAACATATTTTATTAAAAATAACAAAAACAAAAACAAAAAAACGGAGGCTCAGAATCACAAAGAGGAAAGTCTAAATCCAATATGCTCTGAAATCCAATTATAATGATCAAAAGTTTCAAATTTTTGATCTCTAGACTTTAGACAATTTCAAGTTTCAAATTTCAGATTAGAAATTCTCATCAAACTATATACAAATTCTGTATAAACATTCTCAAATCTGAAATACTTAAAACTTTTTGGACCTGGGCATTCTGGAAAAGACATGCTCAACCTTTGCTTATGAACTGGAGGGAAGCTCACGTCCCTTTTCAGAGGGATTACAGGACAGCTATAAGCAACAGCAACAACATGAATACTCAGAATCAGCATTTCAGGATTGTTTTACAGAAGTGTAACCGTAAGTACTATCAGTTCTTATACATTAGCAGATGCAATTGCAGGTACCATCACTGCAGAAGCCATTACAGCAGGTACCATCATTTCAGGTACCATCACTATAGCAACCATCATCATTGCAGGTACCATCACTGCAGTAGTCATTGCTGCAGGAACCATCTCTGCAGGTAACATCATTGTAGGTACCATCACTGTAGATACCATTGCTGCAGCTACCATATTTGCAGGCACCATCACTGCAGGAGCTATAGCTGCAGGAGCCATCACTACAGGTCCCTTGGCAGGCAACTTAGCTCTGAAGAACAGAGTACAGTGTGAGAGATTTCATATAGTTACCACACCACATGGCAGTGTCTGTTTTCATTTATGAATGCTGTACTTATTTAAAAGACATAGTGAATGAAGGCATTAAAAGCACATTTATAAATTACAGATTGCAGGGAAAAGTAGGTTTGGAAGGAGGGTTTCATTATGTTGATTATATGCTGGTCAATTTACCTCAACTAACAATAAATAACCTTCCTCAACAAAACCAATACATTGAACTTTGACATCATTTTGTCATGTAATTTTTGACAATATAACCTATCAACCATAAACAATTTTAAGGTACAATCTATAAGAACAAAACTAAGAATCACTTACTTGATATTGTCAAGACAGCCTGATTCAGGTTTCAGTATGGCAGTGTGGTGAAACATTTTGTATAAAGCAATCCCAAGGAAGATTACATTCAGCTGAAATACAAAAGGTAGTGTTTTGTAGATAACCATGGTAGAAAAAAAGCAAGGCCATTCCCTGTAATACATGAATTGTGGGAAATTAGTTCTCAGTAGACTCTCGGAGAAATTGGATCACAGGTGACTGTCTGATGCCTTAGCAAAGGCAAGAAGCCAGCTTTGGAGGTTGTGATACCACAGTTACAAAACATGACTGTGCCAAATTCACACGAAATAAAAAGTCAGTGGTTGTTTAGAAGGATGCTGCTGAAATTTCTGAATAACTCAAAGCCCACTGCTTTGAAGTGAATCCCCAAACACAGGAACTATTCTAAAAGAGCTGCTACAATTTCATTCCATGAACATGTCTCTAGACTGATTAATCATAGATACTCTCCATTTCATCTCTCAGAGATGCACTTTTTCAGAGGCTAAATTATTAATATATAAAAACCTTTTATTTTGTTTATATTTTGGAACCATCTCAGGAGGTAGCACCAGCTGACTTATATAAGTCAATATGTAGAGCAGGCTAGCCTTGAATTTCTGGACATCCTCCTACCTCTGACTACTTTGTTCTGGGATTACAGATGCACACTACCACACCAGGCTACAAATACAAATCCTAACCTCAGTATATTTTGAATGCATAAGTAAAATGAATTAGAGATCTGATGCTACAATAAACTAGGTTGGAAACAGATGGTCTCTCATGATATCCTTATGCCACAAAACAGAAAAGATGTCTATAATTTAAAAGAACATAGTCTAAGAGACATGACCTATACGCCTTACATGGACATTATAAAGCAGTGCTTCTCAACTTTCCTGATGCTACGATCCTATAATACAGTTTCTCATACAGTTTGTGCAAACTTCAACTGTAAATATACTTTTGTTGCTACTTCATTACTGTAATTTTTTGTTGCTGTTATGAATAGTAATGTAAATAATTTTGGAGACAAAGGTTTGCCAAGGGGTTGTGACCCACGTGTTGAGAACCACTGCTATAAAGCAAGCCATAGGCCAAATGGCACTTGAACCGGGTGATTAGCTTCTACACTCTACAATTAGGGACTGATACAGACCAGGAAAATTCAATAAAAGGCTCCACTGACATTCTCCCTGTAAGGCAACTTCACATTTCTTTATTAATGGATTCAAGTCTCAAAAGTAAAAATCAAAAGGTGAAGAAAGCTAAACAAAACAACCAACATTAAGTGACTAAAAAGCTTAATGTGAACTGGATGCAATTAGTGGGGAAGCCTGGTCCGTATTGACATAAATCAGCCCAGGGTCATTATTCTGACTTTTCTTTTTTTTTTTTTTTTTTTTTTTTTTTTTTTTTCCTTTTTTTCCTGTAATGATATTTGGTTACAAAATGATTCCTAGTCTCTCACACATCTATGTAATGGTCAATGAGACTGATTTTAGACACCAGGCTTTTCCCATGATATGTGTGTGTATATACAGATGCATGTACATATTTATATATGTATAAAATGCAGTGCTGTATGTGCCATATTGTCACTTTCAAATCTGAAACATAAGTCTTGAGAGCTTACATGAATGAATGAATAAGTAGATAAATGAATAAATAAATACTGTAAGTAATAGCTAGTGTTCACCTATATTTCTAATTACTGTTTATATTCAATTCTAATTACTTCAAAAAAAAGGAAGGAAAATATGCTGTTGTCAAAGTTAAAAGTCATCATTATTCAGTTGTCTAGACAGCTGTGTGGACTGCACTGGCCTGGATTCTTCTGTAGCCATTTTCTTTTGCAAATGCTTACTTTCCTTTTCCAACAGTTTTGATGAACTACTTTACACTATAAACGTAGACTATAATGAGTGTCTAATTGCGTGAGTTATGTAGGGTCATATAAGTACATGCTTTCCCCCAAATTAACCTATGTAAATTTAAGATAGCTAGTACATGGATAGTGGAAGTTCTTATTTCTTGACCTGGGAAGTGCATAGTTAATTAGGAGTTCTTACCATAATTATCAAGGTCGCTGGTCCTATAAAACTCCAAATGAAGTAGGTGTCAAGGCGAAGCCAACATCTGCAGTGAAACACAAGGGAGAGAAGCCATTCAAAGACTGGGTCCAGGACATATATCAAGAGTGAGCAGGTGACAGAGAAGAATGTGAACGGCACAGTATTCCACTGGGAGACAGGAAATATTACATTGCTTGTTCATTTAAATGCTGAATTATGTGCCCGATTTCTGACAGCACTGTTGATGGAGTAAGATAATTACCCTTAGAGAAAGCAGGGGAAAATGGCATCAGGCCTATTTGCTAAGGCCTTTTGTGTCTGTCATTGAAACCTTAGAGGGAAAAAAAACGAAAAAGCCATACACATAGCCATTAAAGCCAGTAGCTTTAAGCTATCCTTTTCTCTCCAATTACACTGCTACATAACCTGTCTATCAGCTGTCAGGAAAAGTGACATTTTCCTGTCAGGAAGATCTGAGGAAATTCAGTACAAAGAAGAAATAAATTTGGTATCAGAAGATTGAAGTTTAATTAGGTTGGGCAGCCAACCTTTGAGGGTTCTGAAGCCTTAAAAAGAGCATGTTACTGCTCATGCTTCTGGAGTTGCAAGTGGTCCTTAGCATTTGAAGAAGTTGATTCATGACCTAAAAAGTAAATTATTAATCACTTAATTTCAGGCACATTTAGTACTCCCCCAGTTCTTAAAGCCTCTGGGAAATTACATTTCCATTCTTCGCAGTGACAGGAAGACAAAGTGAAAGTGACTCGTTATGAGAAAGATTAATGCAAATAGTGAACAAATTATTTGATGTTAAGAATAATATCTTGAATAATTTGCCACTTTGCAATATTGTAAGCATAATTAAAACCAAAGCACTTCCACTAGTAAATACTCAATAGCTTTTTTTTTATGTGCTCTAGACTTGTATTCAAAGCAGTTGAATATGCTGCTAATTATAATAATGTTAAATAAAGAGTTACAGAGCACCCAAAAGTTATCATGGAAGGATTTTACACATCATTTCAAATTGAACTGATAAATAGAATATTGGCTTTCATCTGATAAATAGTACAAAAGTTGAGAAATAGAGTAGGTCTATGTTTGCTAACGGGATACATTTATATACTGAGGGCTGATGATAGAGCTCAATGACCTATGTGGGTCTGAGTTTAGCTGCCAGCACCATAAAGAAAAAAAGGAAAAGAGAGAAAGGGAGGAGGAGGGTAAGGAAGAGGAGGAGGAAAAAGGTAAGAAAGAAGTAGTAGTTGTTTAGTCAAAAGGCCACATAAAATATTATCACCTATTTATTAAATGTATATATGTATTTAATAAATTAAATAATTTATGATGTGCATACTTAATTATTTTCATATCTATATATACATATATATCCATCCATGAAATATAGATAGATGGATGGATGGATGGATAGATAGATAGATAGATAGACAGATAGATAGATAAACAGATGTTTCAGTGAAAAGAAAAAAACCTACAAACTCATGCTATTCGTTATTGTTCCATACAGTAGAGTGTGGAGACACCAGAGTGTACCCTAAGGCTTTAGCTGTATATTTTATCTAATAATTACTGAAAGCATGCCAAAATACTTAAAAGTTTTCAATTAAGTAGTAAAGGCAGTGATTATCATTTGTTGCTGTTTTCTGCTTTTGCAATTTTTTAAATTTTTCTAAAGTGATTGATAGCTATATTTTTAAGCAAAAAAAAAAAAAAAAAAAAAAGTCATCAAAACCAATCTCTAAATACCTGGCTATCTTCTTTTACCTTAAATCCAAATAAACTGATTTCAGTAGCAGTGAGGTAGACACATCATTCAGAGACTGAATGTCAGTCCATAATTTCTACTTAGACTAGATGGTTTATTATTGTTCAAATATATATAAGAATTCTGTTTGAAAAATATTATTATAGAAGCAATTAGAGCTTAAATTACTAGTCATATATTTGTTTGAACAGTTAGTTATCCCTTTGCCATGGTGTTTAAATATTTGTCATAGAAGAAGCATGTAGTGCGGTCTATAAACAGGCATAAGTAAGAGAGGTCTCTTTTCACATAGGAAAGCTGTCTTCATTCTCACTGAGGGTGAACTTGCCACCCTTTAAAGG
Source organism: Mastomys coucha (assembly GCF_008632895.1). Lineage (NCBI taxonomy): Eukaryota > Metazoa > Chordata > Mammalia > Rodentia > Muridae > Mastomys > Mastomys coucha. Next base: position 74,315,724 of record NW_022196905.1, on the reverse strand, counting down.
AACTCTGTGCATGCATGACTTGAATAAGTATGGGAATTTTCATCAGTATCTATAGGTTCTTTACAGACTAGATTTCCCTTAAGGCTAAAGGCAATAGAGAACAAAGCAAGTGAATTTTTTCAGATTAAATTAGATGTTAGCCCCACATTGTTTAAGTTATATTAACACAATACAACATTAATGATGCATTTTTGAATAATTACTAATAGGATAATCCATTTATAGCTCAAAACATATTTGGAGAGGTCATCTAAGAACTAAAGCACATTTTTTTAGCAAATATATATATATATACTTTTTTTGGTTTTTCGAGATAGGGTTTCTATGTGTATCCCTGGCTGTCCTGGACCTCACTGTGTAGACAAGGCTGGCTTCGAACTCAGAAATCTGCCTGCCTCTGCCTCCAAAGTGCTGGGATTAAAGGTATGCGCCACCACTGCCCGGTGCAAATAATTTTTATTATGGAAAAAAATATGCTTCAAGTTCTTTCAGAAAATATTCTTTTACATGTAATAGATAATTTAAATCATATTAGCAGTGATTATGTTCAATTAAGGTTGATATAAAACTTTAATATCTTCATATGTTTTGTTTAAATAAGAGAATGACATTAACTTTATCCTTACCAAGCTTGATTTCTTTAGAAATACGAGCTAGCAGGTTTTTTTTTTTTTTTTTAAATATGAATTTGGCTAACAATCTCTTCAAGAAGTGGAAGACATGTGACATGTTATTTTTAGCCTTTAAGAAAATTCTTCAGTATCTATTTATTTAAAATGATTTAAATTCCCTTCGTAAGTGAACAGGAGAAGAGGCAGTCTGAAACTCAACATGCACTGAGTAAATCATCCCCCCATGCCTGCTGTCTGCACTTTACTCTCCTCTGGAATCTGTGTGGAGAGAATGCCTTTTCTAATTTGATTGCCATATGGCCATACCTGCTGTTGTTTTTGGCTGCACGCTGGCTTTTGCAAAGCTCTCTGCATTTCATCTCTTTCCCATTACCCACCTTCCAAATTTGCATGGTGCCTGCCCCATTCACTGTGCCAAGATCAAAAGAATTATCCATGACCATAGTGCAAAGAATGGTATCATATACTCATATTTCATCAAATATATCTGTCCTACCCCACAGCATTCTAAACTCTGGCCCCTCTTTGCTAATTGGATAAAATCCAAAACCACTGGCTAAAAAGAGACCAGATCAGATTGGTAGGACAAATGCTAAAGGAAAATTAATCATATTAAATACCAAAAGGCAGCTTACAAATGGTTAAATCTACTTTAAAATACAATGGTTTATCTGAAAATCATAGTGATTTACTAAGTAGTATTTAACTAGCAAAATTGGAAAGTTTGATAGGTCATTTATACTTAATTTTCAAGAAACCTCAATTTTGTATTTTTAAAGGATATTCAGTCTATTGTGTCTAATCTCTGAATTGTGCTTTCAGAAGTACTAAAAAAAAAAAAAAAATACATGACCTACAGGTGAAAAGAAAACTCATCCTGGCTATGTTCCCTTTTACTTCTTCAATACAAAAGACATTCTAAAATACAAAGGAAAACTTTTCATTTGCCATATCTGCCTTGTTTTTTGTTTCATTAATGAAACACAAATGTGCCATTAAAATCTTCTTATTGTAGCATTTCCAAAGGGTAATAAAATAGAGCTATTTACATGATGTCTTATTGCATTGATATAATTTTATTGGTTTCAACACTCTAAAGAATCAATGCTAAGCCAGAAGTATAAACTATTTTCCTCTAGAATTGTTCTCCAAAAAGTAGAACTCATCCTGAAAATTAATAGTAAGGGAGTGGCTATCATGTTACCTTAGAATCAATTACCTATTTAACAAGAACTACTTTAATGTAAACTCAGAAAGAAATGAACAAATTATTTTATATTATAACAGGAAAATTAATTTCTTAAGATAACACAACAGAGAAAATAGTCTGCTAAAATGTATCGTCCTAATATACTAAGCTACAGATCCTCATTTCATTCTCAGCTTTCCTACTGAAAAGGTGTGCTTCTGTATCTAGAAAAGCAGCAGGGCCAGCTGCCCAAAGACACAACCATCACCCATAGACAGCATGGTTCACTACGTTGAGCCTCAGTCAAACCAGCAGACAACAGCTTCTCATCCAGAATTTGATGTAGAATAGATGTAAAATTCTAGACAAAAGAGTCTATGGGACATATTAAACGTAACTAGAAACTAATTTTTGATGTCATTAGATATTGAAATTCATGATAATTTTACATCAAGTTGTTTATGAATTTGTAAATACCATAATCACCTTTTTAGTTTATGCACATATATGTCTATATTTATATCCATTTTGTTATATACTGTGCATAAAACACTATATTTGTACTGTTTATTATTTATTATCTAACTGCCCATTTTTCTATCATATCTCTCTCTGTCTATGTAATGTCAAACAATTACAGAAAAAATAAAAGAAACATGGAAAGAAACAAAGAAGAGAGGAGGAAAGAGGCAGATAAACTGCAAACAATAAAGGATATAGTCTTAAACTGATTGAAAAATATTGTTGTTAATGAGTTTTAAAAAGTAATTGCCCTAGAATCATGATACAGTTCACAGACCCAGAGAAGAGAGGCTAACTACCAAGGAGGGCGCAATTGAAGACACTTGGATCTCCCAAGAAAGAGGGAATAGAATAGAGTTTGCAGGAGGATTGAGGAAGGAGGGGTAGACACAGGAGGGTTCAGGTGTGGGTAGGGTGCAGGAATAGCGTTCTGGAAGAGAAGACTAGAATTGAAGTTTCTTCTTCCATGGGTCAAAATAGCAACAGAATAACTGTAATCACTAGTTTAATAAATGTACAATTTTTAACTATTTAACTTATATTTTAGAATGTTGTTTAGCATAAACTTTATATTTATTCATTTCTACCAGCCAAATATAGAACCATTAATAAAAGATATAATTTAGTAGGGGCATATTTACTTTTCAATTTACATAACTTGTAATTCTATGTATATCTGCATACATAATCACATCTAAATGCACAGATTCATATGTCACAGTAGTCTTGTACAATTTTTATAATCACCCTTACTTCACAGGTTAGTCATGGTGAAGTTAATAGTAGTTTTTAGATTTTACTCTGGTTTACCTAACATCAAGGCCTCTACAACAGGAAAAAGATATATAGGAAATAAAATAAAAGTTGTAAATGACTAGATAAACATTCATTCACAATGAATGGATGAGAAACCTACATGCTGTATATGATGCATACATATTGAAACCTGTCTTTAGAAAAATATCAGAATTCTTTTAAATATGTTGCCTCTTAAAAGTGCATTATTTTGTACTTTATTGAATGGCTTTAGTGCAATGATCTATATAAATAATTCACATGTGATTATTTTAAATATATTTAATAGTTGTAAAATTGTCAGAATAATCAAAGGGTTGTTTTAGTCTATCAAGACCCACATTATATCTATTTTTCCCTGCCTTACTATATCCTAACCCCTGTTTTCTATGCTGCACCTAGAACTTATGCTGTACATGTCATATAAATACTATTAGAAAGTATATATACACATATTTAGTCTTTGTTGATAGATCTCATTGAAACAAAACAATGTTTTACAGTTAGTCTATTCTGAAACACTTAGTACTACTTCATTTTATTGAGAATAATAGTCCACCATATAGCTGTATCAGTTTGTCTTTTTATCTGTTGATGATATAAGGGGCCTCTATTGTTTAGCTACCCAAAACAATGTTATAGGTTTTTGCATAGACCTATGTTTTGCTGGGTCATTGGGTAACTATGACTTGGTGGGTAATGTGAAAAGAACTTATTGTTTTGCTAAGGCTGATCTCAAATCCCTGGCCTCAAATTATCCATCCTGCCTCCAAATACTAGGACTACTAGCCTGGCCTCTATACCTAACAACACAGAAAAAAAAAAAAAAAACTTTAACATTTTGAATGGTTCCAACTTCAATGTCTTTAACCTTTTTATATTATCTCTTTATTTCTGCTGCCCCAGTAGATGTAGAGATTCTAAATTATACACACCAATAGAGGTAAAATGACAGGTGTGGACATTTTTAAACTTCTTTTTATCCTAAAATAACTCAAGTACAGTGTGCTACTTTGGTATAGTTCATTGCCTTATAAAAGATAACAGGTCCTGATTTCTGATACAGTTCTGGAATAAATAACTCCTCCTTAGAAAATTGTACACTCAACCTAGTACTATTTCAAATGGTAATAGACTCATTCCAGTGATAGGACTCCTTGATAGGAACACAGTGGCACGATAAAACCTCAGTCATGAATACATATACAAAGAAAGCATGCTTAAAGATGTTAATAAAATAATATATTTAAATGTGCATGTATTCTACATATACTCACTGAATAAGTTCTACCTTGTTGTCTCATCAAAAAGTAGGTCTTTGTTGGCTATACTATTTCACATGTCCAACCTAAGTCAGATGCATGAGTCGACGACATAGTCACTGATTAGAAGTTTGGGAGAGGGTGAGCTGGTGAGCAGGGGGAGGGGAGAGGGAACAGGAGGTTTTGTTTTGTTTTATTTTCATTTTTGTTTTATTTTTATTTTATTTTATTTTTTCAGAGGGTAAACTGGAAAAGGATATATCATATGACATGTAAATAAAGAAAATATCTAATAAAAAAAACTAATGCAAACCAAAAAAAAAAAAAAAAAAAAAAAAAAAAAAAAAAAAAAAAAAAAAAAAAAACCAAAAAACAAAAACAAAAAAGAAAGAAAGATAGCAGAAAAAAAAAAGAAGTTTCGTGTCAATTAAAATAAGATTGTTTTATGAAGTGCTAGAATGATTGCACATAATAGTACTGGTTAAAAGACAGTTTTTTGAGGGAGTTAACTAATTAGAAATCATGAAACAAATTTATAAAATAAACCCATGAACAAAACTATCGAATACTGTCAAGCTCAATGTTTCTGAAGTCTTTTTCTTTGATAACACTATAATGCAATTGGATAACTATAATGTACTCTCTTTACAATATGCAGTGAACACTTGACAACCTAAATGCTTATACAAGTTATTTTGATAAACTGAAATAAAGACACACGTGGGGGTTTGGTTGACACAGATTACAACTTTTATAATTATTCTTGAGCCAGGGAGCTATGGAAGGAAATGTAAGGATCTCTAGATGGCTTCACAGTGATTTTCAGACTGCAATATGATGTCGATTCTTTTTAAATCCATGTGCTGAGAAGCCCGGTATCAATTTTCCAGGTCACATGTTATCTCTGAACCTAGCCTCTAGCATTACTCTACTGCAGTTCTCTTGCATTTCTTGGTCCTCAGTTCTGACTCTTTCCTCTAACCCACTCAGGATGCTATCCTGCTGGTTGTACACCTGCGATTATATGATATAGGTCCTAAGGGAACCATCAAAGTTAGATAGACTTTTAACTGTCTGAGCTGTTCACATTTTTGTAATATTTTAATAAATTTTAAAATGAACTGATTTGTTTCAGGTGATAAATTCCTAGTATTTAGAACTGAATTTCAGAACATTCCTGTTTGAATTATTGTTAACTTTCATTATAATCATGTTCTGACAGTATCCCATGGAATACAGCATCCCATGGAATACAGCATCCCATGGAATACTTTCACCGACTGTCCAGAAGAATAAAAGCATGAAGGATCAGCGATGATATATACTCATTATTCTAACCTGTAATCCACAAGTCGGGGGTTATTTTTTTTTTTTTAAAGATTTTTGGTCATTTAAATGGATTTTTAAAATGCTGTGATACTGTGTCCAAATGTTATTGTACAGTGACAGGCAGGTAGATCAATGGAATAGAATTGAAGACCCAGGAATGAACCCACAAACCTATGGCCACTTGATCTTTGACAAAGGAGCTAAAACCATTCAGTGGAAAAAAAAAAAAAAAACAGCATTTTCAACAAATGGTGCTGGCTCGACTGACAGTTAGCATGTAGAAGAAGGCAAATTGATCCATTCTTATCTCCTCATACAAAGCTCAAGTCCAAGTGGATCAAGGACCTCCACATAAAACCAGATACACTCAAACTAACAGAAAAGAAAGTGGGGAAGAGCCTCGAGCACATAGGCACAGGGGAAAATTTCCTGAACAGAACACCAATAGCTTATGCTCTAAGATCAAGAATCGACAAATGGGACTTCATAAAATTGCAAAGCTTCTGTAAGGCAAAAGACACTGTCAATAGGACAAAACGGCAACCAACAAATTGGGAAAAGATCTTTACCAACCCTATATCTGATGGCTAATATTCAATATATAAAAAGAACTCAAAAGTTAGACTCCAGAGAAACAAATAACTCTATTAAAAAAATGGGGTACAGAGCTAAACAAAGAATTCTCAACTGATGAATACTGAATGGCTGAGAAGCACCTAAAGAAATGTTCAACATCCTTAGTCATCAGGGAAATGCAAATCAAAACAACCCTGAGATTCCACCTCACACCAGTCAGAATGGCTAGGATAAAAAACTCAGGTGACAGCAGATGCTGGCAAGGTTGTAGAGAAAGAACACTCCTTCATTGCTGGTGGAATTGCAAGCTGGTACAACCACTCTGGAAAACAGTTTGACGGTTCCTCTAGAAATTGGACATAGTACTACCAGAGGACCCAACTATTCCACTCCTGGGCATATACCCAGAAGATGCTCTAACATGTAATAAGGACACATGCTCCACTATCTTCATAGAAGCCTTATTTTTAATAGCCAGAAACTGGAAACAACCCAGATGTCCCTCAACAGAAGAATGGATACAGAAATTATGGTGCATCTACACAATGGAGTACTACTCAGCTATTAAAAACAATGAATTTATGAAATTCTTGGGGAAATGGATAGACCTGGAGAATATTATCCTGAGTGAGGTAATCCAATCACAAAAGAACACATGGTATGCATTCTCTGATAAGTGAATATTAGCCTAGAAGATCGGAAAACACAAAGTACAAACCACAAACCATAAGAAACTCAAGAAGGAAGACCAAAGTGTGGATACTTCGTTCCTTCTTAAAAGGGGGAACAAAAACCCATGGAAGGAGTTGTAGAGACTAATTATGGAGCAAAGACTAAAGGAAAGACAATTCAGAGACTGTTCCACCTGTGAGTCCTTCCCATATTCAATCATGAAATCTAGACACTATTGTGGATGCCAACAAGTGCTGGATGACAGGAGCCTGATATAGGTGTCTCCTGAGAAGCTCTGACAGTACCCAACTAATACAGAAGTGGAGGCTCACAGCCATCCATTGGACTGAGTACAGGGTCCCCAATGAAGCAGCTAGAGAAAGGACCCAAGGAGCTGAAGGGCTTGCAGCCCCTTAGGACAAACACCAATATGAACTAACTAGTACCCTCAGAGTTCCCAGGGACTAAAACTCCAACCAAAAAGTACAAATGGGGGGACTCATGGCTCCAACAACATGCGTATAGCAGAGGATGGCCAAGTCGGTCATCAATGGGAGGAGAGGACCTTGGCCCTGTAAAGGTTCTATGCCCCAGTGTAGGGGAATGCCAGGCCCAGTAAGCAGGAAGGGGTGGGGTGGTTAGCAGGGGGAAGGAGGAGGGAACAGGGGATTGTTTTAGTTTTTGTTTATTTCATTTTATTTCATTTTATTTTTTTGGAGGAGAACCTGGGAAAGAGATATTGTAAATAAAGAAAACATCTAATAAAAAAAAAAAAGATTTTTGGTCATTTAAATGGATTTTTAAAATGCTGTGATACTGTGTCCAAATGTTATTGTAAGTATATTTTTGAGAATATGTCAATTAGACAAGGGATTTTATTATATAAACATCAGAAGATAATGACTCTTTTATAAGCATTGCAAATTGATGGCAAACTAAACTTCTTAAGATAAAATTATGTCTGCTTGGTTCATGAGTATGTGTTCTGTACATAATAAATTCAACAGGCTAATAACATTTCATAGAAAAACACATCATAATCCATCAGCCAGATGGAATACGATAGTTATCTCCATCTGTATCAAAATACCATTTATTTTGCTACAAGACAATTTTAACTCCAGAGTCATCATCTATGTTACCATCAGTCTCTTTCCTAGAAAGGTAAGCTTTTATTATTAAGGTTCTCAGATGGAACACCTTATTGTCACTATAATGAAATGATTAAATTCAGTAAAAGGAGTGGAAAAAAGAAATCTATTATTTAGATTACATTATACTACACTACATTAATTAGAATTGTTCAGTATATACTCTAAACATTAAATTAGAACAAAAGTTAAGAAGCATGGAATTCTAAGACATAAGCATTTACTTTACAGAGAATAATAAGCATAGCTAACAATATCTTTGATTTCTAGATTATCATAGTTTATATTAGACTAGACTATCAACAGTTTTATTGTTTTTTAGAAATCAGTGAGTGTATAATAAAACAGAAGATATACATGAAAATTAGAATTTTTTAGTATCTTCTGCAGTTCTATGAATAGCTATAGGCATTCATTTTTAATTTATTTATTTTTATTTTAATGTACATTTGTGTTTGGCCTACACATGTCTGTGTGAGGGAGTTTGATCCACTGGAATTTGAGCTACAGACAGTTGTGAGCAGCCATATGGATACTGGGGATTGAACCTGGGTCTTCTGGAAGAAGAGCTGGTGCTCTAAATCTCTGAGCCACCTCTCCAGCCCTTAAAAGAATTTCTTAATTGAAGTCTTTCTGATAACTTCCAAAATTTTGTTTTGCTGCAACATCTCACAATAAAGAAAAGTTACATATAAAAAAGTTATATAGTTAGCAAGTCTGTGAAAAGTCAGATGGAATAAATAAAATGCCTTTATCTGGAATAAAATAAAATCAGTGAACAATTACAGAAACTGGGAAGACAAAAGACAATAAATACCAAGTTACAGAATGCAAAAATCCTACACACTGAGTCAAAATTCAGTGCCTTTGCTGGGGATATAGCTCAGTGACAGGGTGGTTGTTTCACATGCAGCAAGCCAAGTTCAATCCCAGAACCACAAATAAAATTAATTAATTAAACTGATTGGTTTTAATTTTATTTAAGAAGATATATTAATTAAGTCCAAATGAAAAATATGACAGATTCATGTCAGGAGTAAACACCAAAATAATAGCTCCTTTTTAATATTTGTATTCTTAATGAACAAAACAATCCTAGGCAGATACTTAATTCTGTGAACTTCCCGAAGTAGAAGTTAAATATATTCTCCCCATAGACCCTGGAGTCAACTTTTTAAACAGTTTTTATATGTTTAAAATAAACGATAAAGTACTTCACTCCTGTCTGTGATGGAATTTGACTGGAATTTTCTCTAGTTTTCCTTTCTCTTTTACTTATCTTCTATCATCGATCTCTGTTTTGCTTTGCTTTTGCTTGGGAAAAATCATAATTGTATAACTAAGCATTTAAAAATTGTTTAGAATCATGCCTGGGAAGTAAATTATTCCCTATTCCCACAGAGTAATGGTGTCAGTAAATGAGACCTACCAGTCCTGGGGCAGGAAATTAAAATAATGGTGGCCAAGGCTTTAACCAAGTCACTAGGGACTATGTATTATTGACTCTAAGAAGACAGATTTCTACTATCCCAAAAAATGACATCTGTTTCAAAATGAATGACCGAGACACAAAGAAAAAAAGTGGATTCAGTCCAGTAAGGGGAAAATTTACAAATAACTCATGAGAAAAGATAAATATTGAACCAAAACCAAAAAGAAATTCAGGACATCCAGCGAGCAAGATGTGACTGCTTAAGAACAATATTGGAAATTGTTTAAGGTCATACATAATGGTATAACTCAGCTTAATTTCTTAGGGGGAGAATGAATTAATTAAAATGCAAAATTCTGTGACCCAGGGGGAGTGATTGCTAATGGGCTTCTTTATGGGTTGATGAAAATATTCTAAAATCTGTGGTGATAGGTGTATAACATTCAGAACATATTAAAGTACTTGAAGTCTATACTTCAAATGAGTATATAATGACTTGTGAGCTACATCAATAAAGACATTATTTGAGAAAAAATAAAAGAGCCTATGATGAGTCTGTCTCTCCTAAGACATCTTTAGGAGCAAAGCTGGATACAGCATTTTGCTCATCTAGTCTGGTCCCATGATTGTGATTGGGGCCAATGGAATGAATTCATATTTGACTGAAATTTAGATCAGACGTGAAAATAATTGTCACAATGAGACAGATCACCTATTCTGTCCCTGTATTTAAAAAGAGCACAGCATAAGTGCAATGGTCTCCTTTTAATTGTGTCAGTGGTGTCTGGGCACCACATGTTTTATTTTAACTATACTCTCACTAACCCCGGTGTCTTTTTCTGTCACTCCCTCTTTATGAATCCTCATTTCTGGGAAGCAAGCTACTTTATTGCCAGCATGTTCAGGCTGCTGGTGGCTGGTGGCAAGCCATGAAATCTGGCTTATAAACTTCTGTACAAATTGATGTTATCTAGCCTTGTCTAAGACTTCACTGCTGCCTTGAAATGTTTTGATGAATGTCTAACTGGCCCTTTAACACATTTTCCATAGACCTTGTCTTAAAGCTTTTCAGATCTCTTGTCCCCTCTACTTCACCCCACAGAAGTCAGCATCTTTCACCTGGTGAAACTGCCCCATGCTTAGAAACGTATCTTACTCATTCCTTCCTACATTTCCCTCCAAAGACAAAGGTAATTTCATCATCACAAAAAGAAATCCAACTGCATCTGAAGTAAACCTAGTAGTTTATCAAGGGTTTGTTACACCCATCTCTGTAATGATAGACAAATCAGGACGAATGTGCTTGATTCTGCTCATCTATAAAATTTATACCACAGGCATGGTGAGTTCTAAAACTACTTTCAACATGTTCAGTGAAGTTCTTTCTAATGTTGTATTTAGCTTTATATCTTTTTTTTTTAATCATCCTGGGGTCTTTCCTTTCCTGAATAGCCTAGGTACACTGAATACAAATTCAAATAATAACCCCTCTTCTCTCCATTAATTTCCTGTCAACTGGATTCTTCTCAGCCTATACATATCTTAAGACTTCATCCATCACAAAGTCCCCTGTATATTTTCGTTTGTTTATTTTATTTTTTATCATTTTGTTCTGCGTGCCAGACAAGGACACTGACACAGAACTGGAGCCTCCCGGCTCCTGTGACACCATTTCAAAATTCCTCCATTACTTTCATCACATAAACCAATAAATTCAGTAAAATTACTTCAGGGTATAGATACTATCTGAGGCCTCTGATAACTTCTTTTTTCACACCTTCCAATTTGGCTGTGCTTCTAGCACTGTCTTGAGAAAGCTGTCGAAAAGGTCAAGTGACTTTCTGTCTCCTACTTATACTATTTGAATTATCTTTGACATAAATCACTGCTAGTTCTGGAAGGCTAACATGAACCATTCTCCTACTTTCCATGACCTTCAGTCCCAAGGTTCTGTAACTATGGTTCTGCTTCTTCTCCCCATTTATTCTCCCTCCTCAGTGCATCCCTAAAATGTAGGCATTTCTTCAAGTGAAACTTTCATTCATTGTTTGGGATCTCTGTTGACATGAAGGCATTTTGAACTGAATGATTTTCTTTATTTAAAAACTGTTTATTTTTATGTGGTGGCTTGTCTGCATGTGTGATGGTGTGAGATGCCCTGGAACTGATATTGCAGACAGCTGGGAGCCATCAAGTGGATGCTGGGAATTAAGCATGGTTCCTTGAGGAAAAGAGGACCAAAGCTCTTAGCTGTCTCCCCAGCTCCAATACTTTCTTCTTTTTCATTTTCTTTCCCCTTCCTCTTTCTCCATTCCTCCTCTGTATTTGCTAGACTGGGTTTCTCTGTGTAGCCTCAGCTATCCTGGAACTTGCTCTAGGGATCAGGCTGATCTCCAACTCAGAAATCTGCCTGCCTCTGCATCCTTGGTGTGCTGGACCACCTTAATGTACCCTGCCTGAATGTCTTTCTTTTCTGCTGCACTTGTCTATATTCTTTAACAACTTAAAGATATACTGAAAAAAAAAACTGTATTACTATAGTCCAATAATTATATAGAAAAAGAGAAAAGAAGAGCAAACTCCTCCTGCTCCTTCAGGTTTCCTGTCACTATAAATACTCATCTGGGACTACCACTGGCATCAGTGAATAAAGGCCAACGATGTGGAGTGACTCTGTGGTCTGAGAACAGTCTTTGATTGGTGTGCACATGGCTAAATACTCTGAAAGAATATAAAATTATCACACAGTTACTCTAGAGAGAGACACTATGTTCTTCCAAAACAGGATCACAGTTTCAAAAAAAAAAAATTAACGTCCCAACAAATACCAAGCCATACATTGGATCATACTCTCAGTTGCTTCTTTGGTTCCCTTAGTAGATGCTTGGTAGACACCGAAGAGATCCCAAAGCTTTTACCTTGAGTAGATCTGGGGAGGGGGAGAGAAGAAAGGCAGCAAACGTTCAACTCACACTTTGTCTGTTCCGTAGCTCCTGTAGTCGACTGCAGCAGAGACGGCCACGATGAGCGCGGGCATCCCATAGCCGACCAGATAAAAGTACTTCCTACGGGAATGCTCGCTCTCAAAGACCTCCACCAGCATGATATACAGCTGCACCCCTTCTAGAAACATCCAGGTGAAAGCGGCCAAGAAGAAGAAATGCAAAAGAGCCGCGAACACTGCACAGGCAATCTAGAAAAAAGAACCCGGGCTTCAGTTTCTGAACAAACACATGAACCTCTATTGCCCAACACAAAACTAACATAAGTGGCTATCAGCCCAGCCATTATAAAACAGGACTGCAATAGGATAATCTGGATAAGACTCTTGGGAGTATAAACAGGAAAATGAATTAAATATAACCTACTTGAACTGCCTTTTATCTTAATTACAGCTTATGGCTGACACCATGTTAAAACAAGGAAAATCATAACATTTATGAGGAAAAAAAATTTATTAAGAGCCCAAAGATAATTACCATTGAGATTAGGCTCAAATTTTTAAACCTTTATAGCTAACATGTAAAGATTTTTAAATCTGTAAATCTGAAAGTGATTATGTAATAGCAATAACCCCAGTGTTTAGTAGGTTGAGCAATAGAATTAAAAGTATGACTCTGCTTCAATTTTGGAAGGAAATAAGAAAGGAAAAAGAATAGAGAAAGATACAAAGAAAAAGAAAATGGTGTTAAAATTGATTTTTTTTGTGTGTGTTTCTTCTAAACATGGATTAACATGTCAGGTTTTCTTTAAATTTTTTTGATTGCAGTGCTAGCAACTGAAGGGACTCTGTCACTGAGCTTACACTCTTCTCAATATCTTCAGTTGTAAATGAAAAAGAAATAAATAAGGTTCCAAATATGATGGGGACAGACTCACACCCCCCCACACACACACACAAGGAACACCTACCTAGTAAGAAAAGAAAGACACTTTACTGAGTAATACAACCCCTGCATCTTTTATCAGTCTCTATCATTGTATTTTCACCAGAGACTGGTTTTGGGCAGTATCCACTGCCTGGTAAAGTTTATCATAACATACTAACATCGGGGAATTAAAATTCAAAAACAATTCTACATGAAAGAAACTATCGCTATTTTAATTAGAGGTTAACTAAAGAATAGAATATTTTCCTCAAAAATGACACAATTCTTTTTGAGGATTTTAAGGTTAGAATTTCAACTATAAAATTTTTGCAATCATAAGGTGTTAGCTTGAGGAGGAAATTGTCTTCTTTGATTGCTTATTCATATATGTGCATTTATGGGGAAAGCTATTACATTAGATGTATGCTAACCAATTAAAATATATATTCACCATAATTGTATCCTTTTCAGTCATTAATCATAAAGGCATCAGTATAGACTTCAAACTGCATTCTATTCTACAGCACATCATGCATATGAATGCATAATGAGGGTCAGCATTAAGTGAGTGAATTATTTATCATACTAACAAGTATTCTGAAAACTACAAAGTTTTGCTCTCCTTTGCAGCTCTAGTCCTGAGAGCTGCATTTTATTCGATCATAAACTGATATGTGAGAAGCCTAGTATATGTTAGCCAGAGGAAAGAACCAGTGCAATAAAGTTATATAGTATATGATCCCAATAATATTGAGGAAATGCAAAGCTATTGGAGAACATAAGAACAAATGGATGTCATGGCTAGAGGAGATACTGTGATGAACAGAAGAAATACAGAGAATTTTTAAGAGAGTAAAACATACTGCATATTCAATAAGAGAGAATATGTATGTGTGTCTACAGAATACATAACACCCAGTGAATATTAATATAAATTATGAACCATGGACTTACAGTAATAAAGATGTGTCAATCCTTCCTCATTAGTCACAAATGTGTCTCTCAGGTAGGAGATGTGGGTGAGAAAGGAGGCTATTCACATGTGTAAGCATGAGCTATATGGACAATCACTATACTGTATGAAAGCCCAAAGTCTGTTGTAACAACCAAATTTAAATGTGCACCCATATGTAAAGTTTACCATTTCTTAATGGCAATGAACTTGAAAACTAAAGAGCAGAGGAAGATGTGAAAATCACTATCTGTGGACTAAGCCAAAGGAAGGGCCCTCCGCAGCATGCTCTTTCCCAGTGTAGAGAGAGTCCTACAAAGCTAAAATTGTGGGTAGTCTTTGCTAACAGCAATATAGCTTACTGGTTGGTCAGTTCTGTTGATTCCAATCAGGAAGAGCAGCTCTGCCACAAACAGGCTGATGCACAGGTTCTTGTGAATTGTGTTACGGTCACTCTGGAGCCCACGGAAGAAGCAAAATGTGAAGATGCAAATCAGGAGACAAACGAGAGACAACAAGATTCCAACCCAGGTGATCACATCCAGAAGAAGATCGTGGACTGCATCGCTATGCTGGAGACACAAAGGGAAACATAAGTTGCCTTTGTACATGAACAGTAATCAATGCTGGATTCAGGAAGCACGAGCCCAGGAGAACAGTACATATGACCCATACTCACAGCAAATGTGAAAAATCACTCGGGCTTCCTATTCCATAGTTAAAACATTTCATCGTTTTTCCGCTAAGAATTTACTGGGAGATTTGGGGGTGTTAATAAAATTCATTAGCTTCATTCTTAGTACATATACTTCTAGAATATAAATAACTGAACGAGATCAATGTGACTCTGGCTAAAGACTTCAACTTCAAACTGTAGGCTTTAACCTACATCGCTTTTTTCTACTATTTTTGAAAAAAAAAATAAGTTCCTGTTGTATACTTTCAAAACTATAAGATACACATTTAGGAAACTAGTGCCTCAACTGGTTTTTAAAACATCAACCGAATTTTTAAGTGTATAAGAAATGTAAATAAATAAAATATTGAATAAAACAACAACAAAAAAGAAATATGTAACTCCTTGCACTATAGATGATTCATCATAACTTTTAAGTTGGCTTCATAGAAGTATTTATTTGAATAAAAAAACCTTTAGTTAATTCTGACAAGTTGCAACATATTTCATCTGTATCACATATTTAATGAACGTTCTCAGGTATTGGGGATATCCACAGGACTTATATTTATATTGTATTTCTTTAGAGTTCATAGTATCATGTCAAAGCAGTAATCTGAGTTGAGAAACGAAGTCAGGAATAGTTTGTGCATGGCCAGTCCAGTCTTAATTCTCGGGTTCTTTCAAAACCATTAACACCTAATTTCTACCAGCAAAGGAAAAATGAATTAGCAAGTTCAATTTACGTGATTCTAAACAAGTGAAAGTTATTAGACTGACTCAGAGATAGTTCTCAAAAATTCTAACTTCACTTATGGAAAATTGGCAAGGATATTAGATTGGCCAGATACGTTGTACATTTTGAGTGGCCGGAGATCAGTTAAAATTTAAACCAATACCATTTTTTGTCTGTGAAGATCATATATATATATAGTTTTCTTAGTACACATAAATACTAGTGACAGAGGAGGCCAGAGACATCATATACCCCTGGAAGTGGAGTTATAGGTAGTTGCAAAAAACCCTACATGGATTTTAGGAGTAGAACTTGGGTCCTCTGCAAGAACAGTATATATTCTTAACCACTCTGTCAACTCTCTAGCCCTTCATACACATGTTTTACAATGAAAATTCCACAGTATCTTTTACATTAAAATAGCCAGATTAAGAGATTAATATGTATTCACTGATAAGTGGATATTAGCCCAAAAGTTCTGAATACCCAAAAGATACAATTCACAGACCACATGAACCTCAAGAAGAAGGAAGACCAATGTGTGGGTGCTTCAGTCCTTCTTAGAAGAGGGAACACCCTCATAGAAGTAGGGGGTTGGGGGATGGGATGGAGGTTTCCAGGAGGGGGAAGAAACAGGAAAGGGGATAACAGTTGAAATACAAATAAAGGAAATATCCAATAAAAATACAACTAAGAAAAAAGAAGAAATAAAAAAACCCAAAATGATTTAATATTAGTTTCCATTCTTTCTCTTTTATTTTATTCTTCAACTTGATAGTGTGAAAATCATGAAGATGAATTTCCTTGAAGCAAGTCATCATCCCAGAATCTGAATCACGTGCACCAGAGCGTTTTCCCCTTGCCAGGTGTACTTACATGGGTCTTATTTCATGAAGCCCTTCCCTAGAACTGACTGTGAAATTGGTTTGAAATATTCCTGCTCTATTTCCCAGGAAAAATCACAAATCATGAAAGAAAACTAGGTGAAGTTTTGTTCGAAATGTTTTGTTCTCCTAAGGATATTACTAAACCAGCCCTGGGCCTCTGATGGTTAAATGACTTTGTAGTTTGTGAGTAGAGAGAGGTTGGCACTGCCTGGTTCCCTGAACAGAGAGCTATTTGCTCTCTACTTTTTCTCAAAGGAAAGAAACTGCTGGAGTAACAAGTCCCAGTGTTCAGCACAGCAGTCTCCCGCGATGGGCAAATGGCAGGAACAATATTTCTCAAGTGTATCCTAAAGACCTAAAGCACTAAAGAAACATAGAGAAGGAAAGTAAAAACCTCCCACCTTTGTTTGCCTGGGTGGTTGTATTATTAGAAATGTATTTACCTGAGTGGTTGTATTATTAGAAATGTATTTATTTGGCGCCTCTGAAGACACTTCACAAGCCCCATGCAGAGTTGTTGAGAAAAGAATACCAGATTTCAAAATGTCAGCAACAAAAGTACATAAGACTCAAGCACAGAACAATAAAACCTGGTGATTAACTCGCCCTTAGTGTTGTCTATCTGGGAAAACATTAACAGCCATCCTTAACATGTATATATGATACTAGGATAAAACACCCTCTTGATGTAACTCAAAATTTAAATATTATCAATATGATAAAAGGAAAAGAGAGAACAGACAATAAATCATTCTAAGAAATGTAAGCATAAACATATAAAAAGCCTTGTTTTTAAGTTTGCTGTGGCAGAATTTCAAGGAGATAGTGCCTGTGTGTGTGTGTGTGTGTGTGTGTGTGTGTGTGTGTGTGTGAGAGAGAGAGAGAGAGAGAGAGAGAGAGAGAGAGAGAGAGAGAGAGAGAGAGAGAGAGAGAGAGAAAGAGAGAGAGAGAAGCTACACTTCTGAAGCTTGGGGCTTGTAAGCACTTAGTTATTTGTAACAAATGTTTCAAATCCTTAGGCAACCATCCTGTTAGCATCATGTCCCAAAGTACAATATGTGCACACAAAAAGTATGGTATATAAAATTCTCTATAAATATTTGTTTTTGAGCCATTTCATTTCCATTCTTTTGAGACCAAATGCCTAAGACTTAGAAGCAGGGGGATTTCAAAGTAGAAGCCAGTCTGAGTTAAATAACAAAATTATCTTGTATGTCTGTCTCTCTACTTCTGTCTCTGTCTGTATCTCTGTCTCTGTCTCTATATCTCTGTATCTCAGTCTCTTTCTGTCTTTGTCTATCTCTCTCTCTGTCTCTCTGTGTCTGTCTGCCCCGCCCCCGTTTGTGTTTGTTTGTATGTGTGTGTATATGTTTTTAAAAAGGAAAGGAGAGAAAGAGAGATAGACAGAGAAAGAGAGGGGGTCACTCAGGGCAGAGAGAGATGAAATCTGGAGCTCATCTATCCCAGCCTGTGATGTCTCCTTCTTAAATAAAGATTAAAGTAAATTAAAAGTCTTTCTAAGGATTATAGAATATTGTAAGAACCCTTGGGGCTGGAGAAATTGATTGCTTAGGAATTAAGAACACTAGCTATTTTTCTGGAAGACCTGAGTTCAATTCTCAGCATTCATGTGGCAATTCACAATCATTTGTAACTCCAGTTCCAGGGGATTTGGTACACTATTCTGGCACCTGTGGGCACCAGAAATACACAGGGTATACTGACATATATACTAGTAAAACACCTATACATAAAACTCAATCAGGGGGAGGAGAAAGAAAAGGAGGAAGAGGAGGAAGAGGAGAAGCAAGAGGAAGAGGAGGAGGAAAAGGAGGAGGAGGAGGAGGAGGAGGAGGAGGAGGAGGAGGAAGAAAATACTTTCCAATTTGATATCTTACTTTCCTTATTCAGTTTGTTCCAGCTCTGTTGGCCTGTTCTGTTTTTTTATGTGAAATGTCAAGTACATTCCAACCCCAGGCAACCTCGGTTCTCTTGCAGAAGAAATTCATGAGGCTTGCGTGTCATCTTTCATTTATATGTCTCCTTCTCAATGATTGGGTTTCTTTTCTTTTCTTTCTTTTTTCTTCTTGAGTTACCTTATCTAAAATTATAAATACCATTCCTCTTCTATTGTTTTCCCTAAAATACATTCTCTGTAGTGTTTATAAAACAGTATAATTTATAGTTTCTTATTTTTGTATTTCTCACTAAAAAGTAAATACCAAAGTAATAAGATGATTCGTTTACTTCATTTCCCATACACTGTATCTCAGAAACATGCATCCTGTATTCACAATCAGTTATGTTGATTGAACAATGAATCTGTATCATATTTATTTGTTGCTTCATTCATCTAGCCAGAGCAGGAAGAGGTATATGGGAGCAATTTGAAAAAAAAAAAAAAAAAAAAAAAAAAAAAAAAAAGAAAGAAAGGGAAATTGGGAAATGTAGCAATTATAGTCTAATCTCAATTATAGTCTTTCTTCAAGAAAGAAAGAAAGAAAGAAAAGAAAAGAAGGAAAGAAATCACAAAATATAGCTCATGTCTCTGGTCTTGGAAGAGACTAACAAGATTGAGTAGAGTTTCAATGGAATGCATATTGTTTTTGTTCTTCTAAAGTTGAAAATTAAAAGTGGAACTTTCATGCGTTCAGGACTATCCACCTCACTTCTAGGTTATCAGAAGCCTTGTCTACAGAGAGGTAAAGTAACCTAGTTTACAATTTACTGTAACTGACAGCCAAGTGGGTTTTTTCCATAAAAATACTACAATTTTTGCTGTTTGTTAGGTAGAAAATTCAAACTATCAAAAGTCTACAGGCTTGATATAGAATGAGTCTCAAATATAAAGTAAGTATTATTTTAAGACATCAAATATTTTCATAAGTAAATGAATTATCTAATTTCAACTCACAAAATTTAATGTTCCATGTGTATCATAGTACTGCTTAGGGAAAAATGCCAGAATTGTCCATTCCATAATATTTGAAAGCAGTATATTTCAACATTAAACTGTGAATTCATTTCTATTTATTACTTTTGATTAATAAACAGAAATGACATAATTTCATGTAGATCCTTATACAAAAATAAGCATGCAAAGCAAAGACTTAGATGAGAAATTTGCTATAGGAATCATAACTCAGTGCATGTTGCTACAAAGAATACTCAGCGGACTTATAAAACATAGAAAGAAGGCAGACAAAGAAAATTCTTGAAAGAAACCATCTTCCTATGAGAAGATGGGGAGACGGCCTCCAAGGAGTGTGATAAAATACTCAACAAGATATAGTTTCAGGAACTTCAATGATTCTTTTCTCGCTTGCTAGAAATTCTTACTTAAACATCATTTTTCTCTTTTCTCTGAAGTTTCTATTCATAAGGGAGGTGACAGATATTTTTGTAAGAGTTACAGAAAACTTCTGAGTTCTCTTTTTAGTTTTTTTCTCTCCCAACCTGCTTCTACATGTCACAAAGGACAGCTCAGCAAGAATGATGGGAAGATAAAGGATAGCTTAGATGATGTCTATGAACAGCACTCTGACTATGTAAAACTCAAATATGTCAACACATGCAAACATCCAAAGAACGTAAGTCTGCAGTCATGCAGTAACATTCTCTTTGTACATAAATGTACTTTGGAGACTCGTAAGTGCCTGGAATTTCTGTACATCTTGGGAATCAAGTCAGCAAGCACAAAGGTCACCTCACAGGCTTATGGGAAATAAAGAGCTCCGTGGTCTGAAGCAATGGTTTCTTCTGTAGAACAAGATGAAACTCACAGTGGAGTAGTCTAGTGAGAAGGGCGATAGAATATTCTTTCCTGCTTCTTTATAGCAAATTAAGCAACTAAGTTCACTCCAGACTTTTATATTTGCATCAAATACAAATCAACATTAGCACATTTATGCTTTAGTCTCAAAAGAGAAACACTAACAAGTTAGAGGCTAAAGAGACATTGACATACAACTGCCTTTCAGATTAAAAAAGAAAACAGAAAAAAGAAAAACTCATCAAATTCTTTTTCCTTTAAAGAAATATAACTCCATGCTTTGATGCATTTGAGACTTTCTTACAGTGAATCCAAGAAAAAAAAACAGAAAATTCATCTTATTCTGACCAGAATCACAGCTACCATAACAAAGGAACAAGAAAAAAGAAAGCACTTTATTAAATAAGAAGGAAATACTACATTTCTCTTACTGCTGCCTTACTGGTGTGGAGGAGAGGACTCACGGATTCTTACTCTTGCTCAGCATGCCTGAGTTCTTACCACCATAGTTTGCATCCTGATAAATTCTTCGTTGGATCATAAAGAGCCTCAGGTTTTAGAAATAAGGATAGAAGACTAAAATCATTCTGACAGCCCAGAAGATAGATCAGGCTCAATGCCATCTCAGAGATAAGAAGATGAAGCACTAGCCACTCTTTTTAGAGGCTCAGGTTAATTTTGCCCCATAATTGGTGCAGGTGCTCCTGACCAAAGTTTGCAATCCCAGGTCATGCCATCTGCATCACTCTGGGGGAGCGACAATCAGAGGACAGAGGTAGTAAGTGGGGATGCTGAGTTCAGCCTTGCCTTTACGTAGGAATCAGCTGCTGGGCTTTGTGTCAAACTTATACTGCTTTAGTTTCCCTTTGGGAATATTATGAGTGTTTTTTTTCCCAATTTGATCAACGAGTGCTCAAATTACCAAAGCTCACATGACCAGAGGATAAAAGAACCTGAAGAGTTGCTACTTTAAAGGTAAATGGAAGGACATAAGAAACCCCAAAAGGAAGAATTCCAAGTATGCAGTATAACATACAAAACCAACATGGCATTATGTATGAGGTAGACTCTTATATAATAACCTTCTGGAGACTAAATTCCACAGATCTTGAAGCTGATGCCCAAGATTGTGTAAATTAATCAAAACTTTTTATTCTACCCACAAAAGACACTAATTGTTGACAGTAGTGGTCCTTGAGTTAGCTTTATTTGTCACTAGAGTATTCATTCTTAATGGTGTAGGTCCCTTGTTCTGTGCATTTGAGCAGTTTCTCAATGTCTATCAGTTTACAGGCTATAATAGCCTGAAGGTGAAAGGAGGAAAGAGGAGTAGTAGCAATCAATATGGTGGATTTTTTCCAGTGGAGTTGTTTTTTTTTTCACACTTAAATAACTGTTTTAAAAATATTTCATGTGAGCCAGAAGGTGGTGGCGCACGCCTTTAATCCCAGCACTTGGGAGGCAGAGGTAGGTGGATTTCTGAGTTCAAGGCCAGCCTGGTCTACAGAGTGAGTACCAGGACAGCCAGGGCTATAAGGAGAAACCCTGTCTCGAAAACAAAACAAAAAACAAAAAACAACAAAAAAAATATTTCATGTGACCTGTTGGGCCACAGCAACAATTATGGTTCCTATAATTCTGCTTACTGCCTATTCAAGTGTGGAATTAAAATTTACATGTATTTCTATGAGGATTTTAACAAAATTTTTAAATGTAGACTTAATATCTTGGAACTATAAATATTTGACTTTTCTGTCCTCATAGATGGCTACTGTAAAACTCTAAGTTGTGAGAAATTCCTTTTAGTCACTGACTTTCTAATAAAGCATGTTTTGTACTTGGTAAATGATCTACGCAGCTTTACACAATGACCAAAGGCAACATGATTTGCTCATCCATGAGGGATCACAGTAATAAACCTTTTGGTCATTTTTCAATTGCCTCAAAATGTATAGACACACTTAATTAGAATTCAAAAATTCTAGACATGGAAGTAAAAGAGTCTACTGAAACATGTCTACAAGATGGCTATCAGTGTCATTTTAGGAGACGGTACAATAGGAGCTTTCTATAAAAATAGATTCTCAAGATATGGTATGAATGATCTCTCCCTAATTTTGAAATGCGTGACAGATGAAAGTAAAGTTATAGTACAACAAATTTGTGATGGTTCTTCAAAATTGCTTGATTAAACAAAAGAAAAGACACACAGAACCTGGAAAAAGCTGCATGGATTCCTGGGGTTTCTGAAGTTCTAATTATTAATTTAGAAGCAAACAAATATATTTAAAGAGTACCTCATCTCTTACACAGCAAAGCATTCCAAAAGATACTAACAGAAAAGGGCACAGAAGTTAATGAAGAATTTCTCATTTGCTACTAAAAAAAATATGAAACAAAAAACCCCATGTTGTCTATAGTAGGTAAAATTAAGGCTTTAAAACTGTTACCCCTAATGGTGGCTTAACACATATTAACGTTCAGTGAACATGGCAGTGTGTACAAGCCATAGGTGCTCATACACTTTCAGATATTTTTGTTCATATTTCCCTTCCCCCAAATCTCCACAGATCTTCTCTTCTCACCCTTATTAACATCAAATTCTTCCTCTCCCTCCCTCCCCCCTCTCTCTCTTTCTGTCTCTCTCTCTCTCTCTGTCTGTCTCTCTCCAAAAGAAAGCAAGCAAACAAAACAAACATGATTGCAACAAGGAGAATGGGAAGGAAATACAAAGTTTCATTCCTAACCAAGAAACCATTTGTAACTGGTGGCTTCTAAGGGGAAAAAAACATCAGTTTCTTCAATGAAAGGACACTGAGTATATCAACCACATTTGGAGAATAGTTGGCCCATACAAAAAGGCTATTACCATATCAAGACTAACAGATCCAATTACTTTCTCCTCATAAAAATTAACAAAAAAAAAAAGAGAGAGAGAGAAAATATTTAAAAGAAAACAAAATTGGATTAGGAATGAAAAATAGAAAGCTTTCAGTTAAGGTGGTAAAAGCCTGTATAAGTCCAAAATATTATGTACCAAATGTTGGCAAATGCAATATATGAATATTTCTTGCATTACTGCTAT
Source organism: Mastomys coucha (assembly GCF_008632895.1). NCBI lineage: Eukaryota > Metazoa > Chordata > Mammalia > Rodentia > Muridae > Mastomys > Mastomys coucha. Next base: position 74,292,187 of record NW_022196905.1, on the reverse strand, counting down.
GTGTTGGGTATTGATTAGAACAATGTAAATATAAGCATGCACACACACAAACATATATTCATCTGGTTTCCTTAGCCATAGCAATTTCAGGTAAAAGTAAAGAATTAATTAGTAGGCTTCCTTTTTCCCATTGTCACGAATAAACTTATCCTATTTTATGCTGAATTGGGTGCTTCAGATACTAATCTTGGAGGACAATTATCCTTTAGGCTTAAAGGCAATAAGTAAAAAAGCAGTCATAAAAAAAGTAATATTAAAGGTTTCATGGTTTTGTCAGGCAGCAAATAGTTCATAATAAATCTCTAAATAGAAATATTTACACATTAATGATAGGGCAGAATAAATTGACAATACTTTATACTGTACAGAACAGGTTACACAAAATGCCTTAATTCAGAAATGTTTTGCTTAAATGCTTTTAAAAGCTAATGTATGCAAGTTGTCATCTATGTGTATGTTAGTAAGCTATATAAGTAAGCGCTCTGGGGAAGCTTGACTAATTCCTCTAGAGCCCAGTAGTGCTCTAGTTCTGTTGTGTATTTGCCACACACAGTAGAATGAAACAGGTCAGAAGTATAAAATATAATAAATGGTTTCCATGCTAAATAAAGCAGACTTTTGTGATTTGGAACAAATTGAGTGCAGTTAGAAAACCCTTCAACTAGATTCTACTAAAAATTATATAAACAACAGAAATACAGGGTTTTTTTTAATGGTTATTTATTCTAAGTATTGATTTATAAGTGCACTTAAATATTTTGGTGCGGACCTTAAAAGGATTCACAGTGTTTGCGTACCTAACATTTTGATAAGTTTAACAGCTATTTGCAGTTGCAATAGCATCTTGCTGCCAAAGTACATAGTTTGATGATTTCATTGTGAAAAAGAAAATCTGTTCTTAAGCCAAAGCAAAGTTCTGGTCTAAACCTCTCTTTCTGAGAAAGCAACTTGAATAGAGCTGGATATGTATTTACTTAGAAACTAGGTCAAGTACCTAAGCCTTGATAGGTAACTCCTTCCAGACTCAAGAACATATGATGAATACAGAACAAAAAAGAATTACTTCATAGTAAATCAAAAATTATTATTTTCAGAAAACTTAGTAATGTCAAAAATCATTGTGTATTTTGCTATTTTCATACCTAAAAACTTTCCTGAGGGAATTTTAGAGATACATTTTATTTGTAGCACTGAATCCATTGATAATGGGAAGAGAAATGCTTGCAATGACTTGCCTCAGACGACAAGAGCACTTTCCTGAACACCAAGATCCTGACTCTATGCTTTATTACTTTTTCATTCTTATTCCTATTTCCTTGAATCACAAGTTTCAAAACCAATGGTAATGACAATGTTGCTGCGATGCCACGGAATGATTACTGTAGAGCTGACACTACAAACGGTGTGTGTTTTCTTATCACTGCAGCTGGAATCATACTGTGGACCCTTCTGACAGCTCGAGCCCCTTGCTTGATCACCTACCTATGAGAATATCCATGGCTAATGACTTTTTCTTATAAAATGTTTCCCAATGCAATTGTAAGGGAACCACTAGCTGTCTTTAATCCATGCTTGTAAACATAAGATGATCTAGACTGAAACTTGTTGCTTTAGGGTCTAAACTCATGCTCACTGTGTATAAAGAGCACAGCCATTTTTTTTTAGTTAAAAATGTTTCCATAACCTAGGGCTGGAAATCAAGTCATGTGGGTTATTAATTTACATATATATTAGCAAAAACACTCCAAAAATAATACAGCTCTATTTCATATTAACAAAACTCCATCTGTCTCAGATTGTTTAAACAAATGTCCTTGGAAATCATGTCATTTTTTTCTCTAAGACATCATCACCAACTGGCTAAGTCTCCCTCCTACGTCCATGCAGAAGCTTCAATTGCCACTTTAACATGTGGCTTACAAATGCTGGATTTAATGATTATTATCCATCTATGATACAGACTCAAAGCTTTTTTTGGTCACAATGACTTAAATCATGAATCTGTAGAACAAATAAGAGTACACACCCCATAAAAAAGAACTTCATATTAGAAGGACGTGACAAAGAATGTTTTTAAATAGATTGCCATGGATTCTTCTTGATTACAAGAAAATTCAAAATTCTCATATACTGTATGATTTTAACAGTCTCATACACCTTAAATTTAATTAAGTGATTATTAAATCATAATAATATTAATAAGGGAATACTCTGGATAAACTACTGTCTTCTGTACTTTGGTATCTATTGTGCTGAATTCTTGCCATGAGTCAGGATCCTGAGAAATTTTCACTATGAAACACTGAACCAAACACAAGACACAGACTCTATCAAAGGACTTTTTCAGGCATTAAAAAAAGCAAGGGTGAAGATTAAAGTGAACTAAAGAGCCAGAACAGATTAAAATAACGTGTAATCCAAGAGCAGTTCCACCTCAGGAAAAAAAGAAAAAAACAAAGCAAAACCCAATAGTTTTACTGGAAGAGTGGGGGGATATTATAGTTTAATTATACAATGGATAATAGGTTTGCTTTAACATAAGTATCTTTCAGCAGAAGGAAATTTATCATATTTACCAAAGGATTTAGGAATGGGGTATTATGATGTCAGGCATTTACTTCCAAATTCTAATAACTCAGTAAAAAGAGCATGCATATATATCAGGGTAGATATGTGACAAATTTCAAATTTAATTAGAAATAAAAGTTTATTATTTACCAACTTTTGTATAAAAAGTCTATAAAATATTGGAGTGGAAAAATAAAAAATAAATAAATGTTGTTTTCTCATCCTAATTCTAAACATGAGAATGAGTCCTGAATGACAAGGAGAGACCTGGGCAATGAAAGCTCCATCTCTAAAGGAAATTATTTCAAAAAGATGTAGCTCCTGCATGTACATGTATGCTACTAGACTCTGCACCTTTCCTCCATTGCCAGCACAGGGTATTTCCACACATACTGGCTTCCCTCTGCTACAGCACAGAATATGGAACAATGTTTCCTAGACATCACTCCTGACTAATCTGATATACAGGTAAGGCACAAAGTATTAATCAAAGAACAGTGTACAATGTGGCAAAGGTAAATAGAAAATGCAGTACAAAATTATATACAGTAAGAAAAATCAAGTATAATTCTTTTTGTTTTAAAAGATTGCCCATTTTAAAGACATAGTTACTAAGGTTGATAATCTAGTTTTACATTTTAAAACCTTTTTTTTTTTGCATGAAACTTTCTATAGTTGATAAACACTAAACTTGTAAGTTATCTAGTGTTTTGTCTTAAATAAACACACTTAAGTACTGCAGGCAAACTGTGATTTTCAATCCCTACATCCACCTTCATCTTGCCTTTCAATAGATAAGACCATTGGTGAGGAAAATAACTTGGGGAGTATCAGTGTGCAACTTCGAGCATTATACACGAAACATTCTATTTTCTACTAATGTAGCACACTTACTAAGCTAATAAAGTAACTTTTCTCTTTCCACTTGAAAGAAGGGAAATAGTCCTTTTAGAAAATAAGAGCTCAGCTGGGCAGTGGTGGCACATGCCTTTAATCCTAGCACTTAGGAGGCAGAGGCAGGCGGATTTCTGAGTTCGAGGCCAGCCTGGTCTACAGAGTGAGTTCCAGGACAGCCAAGGCTACACAGAGAAACCCTGTTTTGAAAAAAATAAAAAAATAAAAAAAAAATAAAAAATAAAGAAAGAAAGAAAATAGGAGCTCATATGTGTCAGCAGAGTTCTATAAAGACTATACTATTGCCTCTCTCTTTTTGTTTTCTTTTAGCTTAGAAAAACTCAATTTCTAATGCTTGGACACAGATGCTCTGGAATGGGATTTAAAATTTCAGACAGGTGATGTGATTAGGGTCCTCCTTAGCAAGCAGGAAGACCTGGGTTCCATCCCTATAACCCCTGTGGGGGAGGAGAGAACTTAGTGTTGTTGGATGTCTTGTAACTTCCACATGTGTGATAGCATGTGCATGCTCATACACCCATGCACAACACAACAAAACTTAATAATAATAATTAAAGTGTAAGTTTTAAAATCAATATATAAATAAAGGATTCCTGGTTGTGCTTGCTTTAAATGGACTGATATTACATAAAGAGCAAAATGCACAGTGCTTTTCTTTTTTGTTTTTTGTTTATGTAGGTTTTTTTTTTGAAGCTATGGAATGGGAAGACAGACATTAGACTTGGGGTAAGACAATACCATAAATTTATGGAAAAGTATGCAATATTCAAATTAAAGAATATGAAAATATTTTATAACTGATGAAAATAAATGTCAGGTTGAACTGATACAAGAGGATACAGATCATTTTTTTACTAAATCATAAAAGAATTAAAAACTGGAAAGAGAGTTACTAGAAATATAAATTTTCATAATCTGTTCTAAAGCACTTGTTAGTTTTTTTTAAACAAAACCACAGCATTCAATTAGTTTGAGACAAATTGGATTTAGTTTATATCCTTCTCAACCTCTACTAATCATGATTCTACATTCAAATTGATATTTTATTTTTTCATTTTTAAGCTTAATGGATATGCCTTAATATAATACAAATGCTATTTCTGTTTTGTATAAAATTATAGTCCCTAAGTTTGTATAATGATTATTTTTGTGTCTAAACAAGAGACAATGAAATATTTTTGTAGACAACAGAAGCAAAGAGACCAAGTGCAGTTAACCAGCTGCAGCTGTGTTACCAACTTGGGGTATAGGGTAGCAATTTGTAAAAGTTACAAGAGATGAGAGACTTTTTTAAACACCACTCTAATTGACTATTGAAAGAAAATTATGAACAGCAGTTGATGACTTGTGGTCCTAATTAAAGGAGAGTTCCTCTTAGCATCAGCATTATTAGGCTAACAAACTATCCTAAAAACAGAGGTGAAGACAAAATCAAACAGAAAGCCTTTAGGTTGGTCCTCAGATCACGGAGGTAGGATGGCTTTCACTTTAATGGATTCTAGTCACTTAGTCAGACTGTTGTCTAAGTGCACAAGAAAACAGATTGCCAAAAAGAACAAAAGATGATCCCTAACAGAAGCACTCACAGTCCCTAATAGAGTCGTGTCAGGACCTCAGCATAATGAAAAGAAGTCATGAATAAAGTATTTTTGAAGACACATGAAAATAGAGATAATTTATTTAGTACTGATTGTATGCCAAACCTAAAATCTTTACAGTTGAATGACTATAGAGATTTCTAAAAATGTAGGCTAGGAAATGCTAACATTAGTGACACATTACAAGCAATTTAGCTATCTACCATAATTTTATGGTATGATGTAATTGCAAAGACACCAGATACACTGGTAACAGAACATGAAGAAACCAATTTGATTCTGACCAGGAAGTTTTCTCTCTGCTGGCTAACCTGAGAATACCAAAATGACTATACAGTCTGCTTGGAGGAAAAAGTCACTAAACTCTTCAGCTGTGAATCCTGTGGACTACAGGACCAACTAGTGTAGAACGTTATACTCATAGGTATAATGTGATACAAATGTTATGGGGACCAGGAACTACTTTCTAACTGGATTTAAAGCCTGCTTCCCAGGAGGAAATATTGCTTAGTACTATAAATGTGGCCAGTAACCCATGACTGGGAAGCTCACATGTCCCAAGGGTGAACCTACTGTTATTATTATTATAAACAGAGTATCAAACTTTCCTCTAAATCTGTGTCTATCTACCCATAGATGAGTGACTCTCTCAGTTACTTCCAGAGAAGACTGGTGGGAAGAGGATAATGATTGATGCAGAAATTCATAACTAATTAAAAAAAAACAAAGCTGAATAAGTATCTTTGGGGTGCTCATAATAATATACACAGTGTGTATATTGTATCCTCCTAATGCTCAGGAACTGTCACAGGAAAGAGGGCAGAGAAACTATAAGAGCTAAAGGGTTGGAAGGACTAGAGGGAAATCATGTCTTCTGCACATGCAGGACCACTGCACCGATGAGCCTACCATGGCTGAGGTTGCTTCCCTCAGACCTGAAGAAGATCGAGGCAGTCTTGATTTCAGCGTGGAAAGGGAACTGGCTTAGGCTACCACTCACAGCTGAGGAGCTATTGGTAGTGGATGACTCCTTAGAAAGGACACCAGTTTCTTTAAGGGTTTGACCTCTGGTAGGGTGTCCATGTTCTAGTTAATGGCCATCTACTTGTGACTATGTGGGCAGCACATTGTACTCAGTGGGCTTAGAGAAGAGAAAACATGAACTTGGGAAGGAAGTTGGGAAGGAACTTACTTGGTGGGGTATGGAAGTCTGAGAGAAGTTAGGAGAAGGAATGTGGGATGAGTATGGTCAAAATACATCATATACATGAATGAATTACTAAGTTTGTTTTTTGTTTTCATTTTTGTTTTTGTTGTTTTTCTATTTTTATTTTATTTTTCTTTTTTCTGGGGGAAACTGGGAAAGGAGATATTATATGACATGTAAATAAAGAAAATATCTAAATAAAAAAATTATTTAAAAGTATTAAAAAAACAACTATTTACAAATTTAATAAGAGGCAAAGCACAAAGTTAATCTATCACATGAATGCATGCCAGAAAAATCAAATTGATTAATTTTTTACATTATTTTTACTTCTCACCTTTTACTTGATGCTTTAGCTTTTTTCAAATTAAGATTAGTTATGATTTTTGTTTCAGTATTTCACAAATAACTAAAACAAACAGTAAATTTATTTTCCTTGTATTACAGAAAACGTTTTTATGCAAAAAAGACAAACAAAAAAACTAGTAGTACAGTTTTCCAAATATTTTTGAAATGTCAAATGATAAACTTGTAAAAAAATGTAAGCAAGAAAGGGAAAGGCACCACAAAATGTAAGAAATCACTATATGATTCTGAGTACATCGAGAAATAGAGAAAACTGTTTGGTACGTATGTTTGGTAAGCATGGTGATATTTACAGACGATGAGATGTCCAGGCTCATTATTGCTATAGCACATAAATCTAATCATAGACAGGTATTTCTTCAGTAAAAATTTCCCCAGGAAAAGTATAAGCCATTCAAGTGCCATTGTTTACAATTACTTTGCTTCTATTCAACTTATTATTATGTATTCTTGATATATATTATCCATTAAAGTTGCACTTCAAAGAAGAATTCACTGAGAAATACTTAATCAGTAAATCTAATTTAAAAATCTATTTGCTTTTTCTACCATCTGATTTGAGATTTTAAAACGAGCTCCTGAATAATGATTGCTCACTTTTATATAGATTTTTGGTGATGGATCTCCAATTTAGGATAAATAATCAAAGTAGGACAACTTAAAATCTTTAATAAAACAAAATCTACTTTACTTTATAGAAAAAAATGGCAATGAACAGAAACAAAATTTTCTTTTCTTTTTTTTTTTTTTTTTTTTTTTTTTTTTTTTTTTTGGTTTTTTAAGACAGGGTTTCTCTGTAGCCCTGGCTGTCCTGGAACTCACTCTGTAGACCAGGCCTGCCTCTGCCTCCCAAGTGCTGGGATTAAAGGCGTGCGCTCCAGAAACAAAATTTTCAATATCTGTATTTAATTTTCTTACAAATATTACACTATATAGTTAGAAGTACTTTGTTCCTTCTATTGTCTAAGTAGACATTTCTAAAATCTTTCTCAGCATCGTATTCAACAAAACTTTATCACATTTCTCCCTGGATAAACTATACGTTTCTTAAAGTAAGGGGCCTGGTTTGTCTTACTCCCCATTGTAGTTCATGCACATGGGGGGTAATGTAAAATTTTAAACAAAGAGAATAAGGAAGGTAGCGCTGTGTACACATAAGGCCTCTACTGTGCTGGGTAGAAAGACCAAAGCTTTCCTCTGTGAGCACAGCACACCTGATGTGTTTAGGAAAGTCTCACACAAGGTGAGCCGTAGAAGGACAGGATAAGAGGAGAGGTCACACGTTGCTCATAGGAGTCAGCATTTGTGAATTTTTTTTTCAATAAGATAAGGAATCTTTGGAGATTGACCTAGGCTGCCTCTTAACAGATTTATAGAATTGCTTTTCTTGAGCAGTGATGTGGTCTAACAGAGCACCGAAGTATATCCCTTTGGCAACTATTCTGAGAATAGAATTCGGAGAGACAAATAGAGGAGAATCTAGCTAAGGGGGAATTAGCCAAAACTCAGGAAGGAGACCCCAGGGACTAGAAGCTAAAGGATTGCAAGCAGATGCTGAGACCAGGCTCTCTGTGGTCCAAAGTGAGTTAAGTGGACTAACAGGCAGCATCAATAAATCAAAGAGGGTGTGTGGTAATGGAATGGTATTCCCAGCAAGGCAACATAGTCATTTCATAAAATGGAGGGAGAGAACTTTGTGGGAGAATTGTGATTCTTGCTACATAAGGCTAAATACAGATTATACTCAATTTATAGTAGTAGACAATGGCTTAACCTAGAGTACACTGAATAGGATGGTGCAAAAACCAGGATTTGATTGGTAAAAAAAAAAAAAACACCCTTCAAATTTGAACTTCTGTGTTTTCCTGCTCTAACATGTTGCACTGGGTACTGGGTAGTAATTAAGCCACATATTAATATCAGTCATGTCTTCAAGAGCGTAATCAATCTGTACCTCACCATGCACTTCACTGCCAGCTGTTTTGTATATCATGTTTTGTATTCACAACCCATTATATCTTCAAAATGCCCACCTCTGTCTCCTGGGGACATGCAAACATTCTGTTTTACACATTCTCTACAATATTCAATAAATTAATATGACAGTCTACACATCACTCTAAAATAGACTTTGTATAGGTGATTTTATGCAACTGCAGTATAATATGTGTGTACTAAGAGCATTTAAACTAAATGAAGCTGAGATTAAAACTTTGGTATGCTGCATATATTGAATTCATTTATGACTTACAGCATTTTAACTTACAATGACAGAATTGGGATTTGATTACAACCCAAATCATGAAGTACCTGTCGTTATGTCGAGTCACTGGTTAGATCTATGAATCTAGAAATGAACATTGAAACCTAGCAATTGGTAACTGATGTTTAAAACCACATGACTATATGAGGTCAGCCAGGGAGAAAAGCAGTGATTTAGTATAATACTTTTGGCCCAAGTGATGATGAGAGGGCATGCAGGTGAGGAACAACCAGGAAAGGAAACTAAGTAAATCCAGATGCCAAAGAAAGAAAGAAACAAAGAGTGTTATACTCAGAGAAAGTAAAGGAAATGTTACAAGAATATGGAAAGCTCATTCTCCACACACCACCTAGCTAACCACATCACATTCCTCCTAAAGATCAAGATGTTTATTGATAAAGCCCTCTCTGAACAAGTATGGGCAGATCCATCATCTTCCTCTATCTATATCTTTACATCAAAGGGTAGGTCTCAAGAATCCTCAGTACCAGGAAACTCTAATGGCCGAATCACCTAAAGAAATGTCAACATCCTTAGTCATCAGGGAAATGCAAATCAAAACAACCCTGAGATTCCACATCACACCAGTCAGAATGGCTAAGATCAAAATCTCGGGTGACAGCAGATGCTGCCAAGGTTGTAGAGAAAGAGGAACACTCCTTCATTGCTGGTGGGATTGCAAGCTGGTTCAACCAGTCTGGAAAACAGTCTGGCGGTTCCTCAGAAAATTGGACGTAGTACTACCTGAGGACCCAGCAATACCACTCCTGGGCATATACCCAGAAGATGCTCCAACATGTAATAAGGACACATGCTCCACTATGTTCTTAGCAGCCATATTTATAATTAGCCAGAAGTTGGAAATAACCCAGATGTTCCTCAACAGATGAATGGATAAAGAAAATGTGGTACATTTACAGAATGGAATACTACTCAACTGTTAAAAACAATAACTTCATGAAATTCACAGGCAAATGGATGAAACGTGAAAATATCATCCTGAGTGAGGTAACTCAGTCACAGAAGAACAAACATGGTATACAATCACTGCTAAGTGGATTTTAGCCAAAAAATTTAGAATACCCAAGATTAAATTCTCGGTCCATATGAAGCCCAAGAAGAAGGAAAACCAAAGTGTGGATGCTTCAGTGCTTCTTAGAAGGGGGAACAAAATACTCACAGGAGGAAATATGGAGACAAAGTGTGGAGCAGAGACTGAAGGAAAGGCCATCCAGAGACTGCTCCACCTAGGGATCCATCCCACATACAGTTTCCAAATCCAGACACTATTGTGGATGCCAAGATGTGCTTGCTGACAGATAGCTGTCTCTGAGAGGCCCTGTCAGAGCCTTACAAATACAGAGGCAGATGTTAGCAGCCAACCATTGGACTGAGGGTGGGGTTCCCGATGGAGAAGTTAGAGAAGAGACTGAAGGAGCTGAGCGGGTTTGCAGCCCCATGGAGGGCACAACAATGTGAACCCACAAGACCAACCCGAGCTCCTGGGGACTGGACCACTAACCAAAGAGTACACATGGAGGAACCAATGGCTCCGGCTGCATATGTGGCAGAGGATGGCCTTGCTGCACCTCAGTAGGAGGAGAGGCCCTTGGGCCTGAGTATGTTTGATGCCCCAGGGTAGAGGAATGCCAGGGTAGGAAGACAGGAGTGGGTGGGTGGGTGTGTGTTGTGGGGAGGACCTTCATAGAAGCAGAGGGAGGGGCATGAGACAGAGAGTTTCTGAAGGGGAGACCTGGAAAGGGGAAAACATTTGAAATTTAAGTAAAGAAAATATACAAAAAAATTTCAAAAAGAAATATTATTACATGAAAAAAATAATCTTTAGTACTATAGGCATCACCACAGCCTTACTACCTTGCCCTTCTGCTTATCCCTAAGCTCCTCAAAAAAATGTAAGGCCTTGAGGGCCAGAATTAGAAGCACAATCCCTGGAGCTTGGTACTACATGGAACACGTGGGAAGCAGAAGTTACGTGTATAGAGAACATGTAGTGCATTAGAAGGTCCAACGATAACTTCATGGTGACTATCTTACTATGGTCCTCAAAACGTGGAAAACAAACAAACAATAAAAACATGTGTTGCTAAGAGTAGGGAGAACTCATAGCTGAAACCAACGGACAGAACGCATATAGATAGCTAAGCAGACAGAACGGATAAGGGCAGTTCAGTGCTCAAGAGAATCCCAGAATGAAAACAAATATCAAGATTTGATATCAACCAGGATCAAGACTATCCTGTCAATTCTTCCATTCTTTTCAAAATTGTCAAAGAAATAATCTAATCTAATCTAATCTAATCTAATAATGTTCTTCCTTGTACGTAAATTTTACTGAAACACTAAAAGGGGTAACTAGCATGTACAAATACATGTGTTTTAACTGGTCACTGTATCTCTCTTTATGTACAAATGAATTAATATTTATTCTATTTCAATGGAGTTTTAATGCAAGTTTGCTAATGTATTTCACTTTAGGATTCTAGTGATGACTAGGCTCAGTACTTTCAGGTCTTCTCTAATCACTAAAGTGCCAAACTTATGTTCTGGGATCAAAGTGGAGCTGACTGTGGTGATGATCGGGGACTGTGACTCAAGACACACGTGAAATATTCTGTGCGAGTGATTGCTAAAAGGAGGTATCGATTCCCATTTATTTTGTCTCTTGTTGACACACAATAGTGGTCACAGTCATGATCCTTTTAAAATGGATTGGAGAGGAGCTGTTAGGAAATGAACTGAGCCCCCACCTCCAAAATGGTATTTTGTTGTTGCCTACATTTGATCCATTAATGCCTTGGCTGGTTGAAATGTAGGATCCAAGAGCCTGACTAACACATTCCAGAATTAAATCCATCATTTGTCAATGTGACCAATCTTCCTGAACTCAATCAGTTTGAAATGCTTCAACAAAATAAGCCTTGCTGTCCCTTGAAGACCAGAATGTGAACTGGGTTGAAACAGTAAGAGTAATTTTATTTTGATGTTGCCAGCTGGACATAGATACAGTCTTCTTCAAGGATACCTGTACCATATTTTTCTAAATTCTTACAAAAAAATAAAACATCATCTGTGCAGCAGGAAATTACTTGCATCACTGGCACAAGGTATGCAAACCTTCTGCCAGAGTTTTTAATTTCTAAAATATATTGAACACTAATAGCTGTTCCACTCTTACTGACATCATGGTGCTGAAATTCCACTAGTATATAATTGCTCATTCATCTCTCAAGCTATATAACTAAGGTAACAAGTTTTATATGTTCTTTTATGTTCTAAATCTAGCTAAAATATATATTTTCCTTGTACCTCCCATGGTGATAGACTTCTTTTACTAGCACTACTGGACTCTGAGCCTCTGTGAAGATAGAATGACACCTTCCACATCTGGTATCAGGGAGCATCTATGCAAAATGCAAAGCATTCCACCGCCCTCATTTTCTAGAAAGACTCACTCTACATGTGTATTCTGAAATCCTATAAAGAGAACTCTAATTGAGGTCTCAAACATATAAAGGGTGAAAGAGACTATGGACTGCCATTGGATGGTGAATACCACAGTGTCACATTTCAGAAGAATTCACTCAGGTCACTGTAACAATTCTGAGTTCAGGTTTTGTATGCCTCCCCTTGTCGTGACAGTTAAATATTGTAAATCAGTTTGAAATTCATTTGCCAGCTTTATGTATCACATATAAACATTGAGACATGTAGGTCAAGTGGTATGCAGGCATGTGTTCAGACCCCAGTCCTTACGTACAGATGTTAAGCTCATTGAACTTAGCCACATCGCTACTGAATTCTTCCTCTCCAGATGCTGGACAGCCATATTGTATACGTGGTACAATATTTTTATATGAATACTCTGCATAGTTTTCATACCATTCTCAACCATCATATTTAACTTTGTGATTGTGTTCAAATATTTTATCTAATCGGGATATTCTTTACAACTTTCCCAGTTAATTCATTAACTTCTTAATAGAAATCTTATAACCTAAACGACTCTAATCTAGGAAATTTTCCCGACTTTATATATTCAATATTTTATAGAACACTGCAATAATCTCACTCTAGTCTCTTCTGTAATATGGTGAAACTATATGTGTTTGCTTCCTCTATGAAAAACCATACATTTCTTGATGGCAGCATTTATTTAGTACTTTATTACATTATATATCAACAAAGCTGTCCTGAATTGAACAGTTAAACTGGATAAAAGTATTATTTCAAATTGAATTCAACCCATGAAGTAATTTACCTTAAAATGTATCATCTATTAATTCCTAAAATTGCATAGCTAAATAACTTTTATATAATAGGAAAATTTTATGAAAATTTGTGAAAGACATTCAGTCATTGTCAAAGCCAATTTAAGTTTCAAGTATTCATGATTTCAAAAATCCAGAGTCAATTAAAAATTTTGATTCTATACTCTAATACGATATGCTAGGCAAACAGAGGTTTAAATGTTGACATAATGTGTATCTCACCATAACAAAGAAAACTGATATTATGTTAACTATATAAGATTAAATACTAATTTCATGCATTGTCTGTGTGTGTGTGTGTGTGTGTGTGTGTGTGTGTGTGTAGAAAAGTTACCTCTTAGATAACCAATGTTCAATTTCCAGTACCTACAGGCAGAAAGAAGCCTCTCTAGCTCCAGTTCTAAAGGATTTTAAGGCTTCTTCTGGGCTCTGTGGGTTCTACACACACGTGCTACAGACATACACACAATCAAAAATCTGACCACATAAAATGAAAGTAAACAAAACTCTAAAATATTAAAGGCAAATATGATACACTCTATAATATGATTTATATGAGCTTAATAATTTTCATAAGCAACATACATTATATTTAATGCATAAAATATTTGAAACATTATAAGAAAATAAGATTAAATATTCATTTAGTACATGACTATTATATATAGAGAAATGTACTCTTTTAACTAGATATTTTGTCCAAAAACTTTCTGGTTTTTATATTTTTTTCAGTCACATAAACAATACAAGCAAGCGCTCCTCTCCCAATAATTATTGATTATAATCAACAGGGAGAACCAATTTAGATATTGATCCTGGCCAACTGTTTTGTTTTGTTTTGAGAAGCAAGACACTAGGATTCCTAGTCATTCTCGAAGTATCTTATTTGAAAAAAAAAAAAAATCTCCAATCTCTGAACTTTTGGGCCTAGCACATACAGACTTCAGTATTCTCAACCCTGACAGTTCTCCTGTGTTAGAGGATACACTAAAGCCCACTCGGTCTTCTCTCCCATTGAAAATCCCTATTTAGCTTTTCATAACTTTCTATGTGTAAAATCCTGTTATGCCAGAAAGAAACAGATACAACCATGTTAGCCAGTTTTCAACTGTAAAAACTGTCAACTACTTGATTTGTTGATTAGAATGGGCTATCCATTCCCGTTTTACAGTATGCCAAATCCTCTGTACCATTATATTCTATGTATCACATGTGTATGTTGTTTTTCCAGGAATCAGATTGACAAGTGTGTAATCTAGAGCTCATTAGTCTTTAATGTATCCAATCTCAACTTCCATTAGCTCAGTCCCTCTTACCCTGTTCATGAGGTTATGGTATAACATTTATTTGTATAAACTGAAACCAGAGAAGCTACAGGGAAGCTCACTGAGCAAACTCCGATTTTATGATTTATATTGGTAAAAGAAAGAAGCAGTTATCAGAACCATCCAAAAGCATATGGCTGAAATACCAGAGTTCCTGGTTAGAATTAGTAGGAAAGAACTGACTTGTACAACTAGGAATGTTTAGAGTTAGAGGCCTGGTTGCATGTTAGAGCAGTCCTGCTTTATGGTATATCTTACCTTAACTTCTACATGTGCCATCAATACTGCAAAGTTGGTGAGGTGGTTACAGGAGCAGGTAGTATGTGTCTTGTTGGTTGTCAGGAGTCGACAGCCTTGTGTTGACCAATAACCTGTCATTGTGCGCTTGGAATAGCTCCAAAATGAACAGTTAGGGTTGAAATTTTCCTCTGACTGCTATGGTAGAAAAAGATCAATAAAGGCAATAACTATTTTACAATCCAGTAAATGAAGTAGGCACTTTCTCTACCGACAGCACAGCCCCATGCTCTGTTGTAATCCTCAGAGGTGTGTTCAGTATGTTCATATTAAGTGGCCCTCATCAATTGGAAGTGAAATTGAATACCTGGTATTTATTTTGTCTTACTAGAAGTGAGATTACTATTTTCCAAAGCTGTTTATTCCAAAATGGTGTTACTAACACTGTATTGAAATTGTATCAGCTTTTAAATTTAAAAGTAAGGGCAATTGTTGAAAAGAAATACATAAAATGATGGTCTTTACCTTACATTTACAACTTCCAGATTTGTATATGTACAAAAATATATCTTTAGACAATGACAAGACTGCTTATATAATAGCATATGAAATGCTGTCCAGTTCAGTATAGTACACTGCAAGCTCTTTTAAAAACTGTATGGTGTATATTTAGAGTATATAATATTGTATATGTATTACATCTAGGTATAATATTATTTCTGTGTGGAAAAATTCATACATCATTTCATACAAAGACAAGTTTTATTTATTTTTCTGGCATATTTATGAATATTTCTGAAAACAACCATGACTGTACTCATTGATGATATATTCTATGTCAGATAATAGATAAACATTAAGAGAAAATTAATATATTTAATATTCACCCATAAAAATATAAACAATGTAGACAATGAACCATGCCATGCCATGTTCTTACCTTGATATGTTTAACAGTAAATACCACAGGATCAGCCAGATACACTTTATTACTGAATTCCTTATTTATTGCTGCTGTAATAACAGGAGAATTGACGATAACTGAGTGATTTGTGGACATAGCTTCTGTGCCCAACTTCATACTGGCATTTTCCGTAGACAAGTAAGGACCCAGGTTGTTATACAGGACAAAGGCCACTCTAATCTCTCCTAAAATAAAGGCAGAGGTGAGTTACAAATTGGAAGAAACAGATTAGTTTCTACACTCTGATGGAGTCTGTAATTCTAGTCAGGTGGTACAGCTGAGACTATATACTACACATTCACAGACATAAAACCAAATACCCATTTGTTTGGTACCAAAGTACCGAGCATCTGATGGGGAAAGGGAAGCTGAATTAGGTTGAGATCACTACACATGATTTCTTTAAACCCTGAATCTGAGTCTGAAGCCCTGTCTCACTATGTACTTGACACTAAGTTCAAGATGCTTCCTAGACCCAGAACCAGAATCCAGAACCATAAAGGTTCTAGAACAAGATACAAAATCATCTCTTTATGCTTGAAGAAAAATAATGTATAAGAACCCTAGCCATAAAAATGGAAAAACTGAACTTCAACAAAGTTAAATTTTAGAACTTATTAAAATATACCATCAAGAAAACAAATATGCAAATATCCATAGACTAGGGAATATGGGAGCCTTGAATATACAGAGCATTCATGCTCATCAACAGTATAATAATAGAGGATACCTAAAATTACCCAAAGATATTAATGGACAATTTAAGGAAAAATAAATAAAAACTGTTTTCCATAACAAAAGATAGTAGGAATCATTAGCAATTAAAGAAACAAAATGGTAAAACTACATTTGCAATACTGTTTTATACCCACTTGATCCTAATGTTTATATGGACTTGAAACCTAGAAGTTCAAATCCTTGTACCCTACTGATGGGAATACAAATCTTTGCAGTGACTTGGAAACACTATGCCACTTTTTACAAAGCTGCATACATATTGACCCTCCCTTCCTGGATAAGTAAGAACATTTACCACAAAGAAAACTATTTGCATGAGGCTTTTTATAGAATCCTTATTGATCATAGCTTCTATCTTGAAAGAAATCAAATAAAAGAATAAATATATCACAGTAATAAAATATACTAGGTGTCAATACAGCACAAAATATTAATAAATGGAAAATATGACTGAATCTCAATGTGACTTTTTGGAATACTTAATCTAGACAGAAAATAGTTCATATTGGGTAATTCTAGAAATATAAGTCTAAGAATGGAATGATAATAAAGATCTTTCTTTAGGAGAAGACAAATAAAAAGCAGTAAGCAACACAGTGGAAATTTAGAGGTAATAGGAGATATTTAGTTCCCAGGTTGTTTTTCTTTCTGTTTTATGTTTAATCTGTAAAGGTATATATAAGTGTCAGAATTCTTAAAGCAAACACTCACAGTGTTTATATTTCATTGTGTTTTAATTATACTACAGTGAATTTTTTTAAGTAAGGACACTAATTGTTTTTATTTGTCTAAGAACTCAATAATTATTTTCTTTCTAGGCCATCATTTCCACAAAGACACAAAGTCCTTATACCTTATGACACTTTATGGTAATTCTCTAATTATGGCAATTTTAATGTTTATTTTTCCCCTTTTGTTGTGTTTTCATTTTTATCATTACTTTCATGGTAAGAGTCAAACCCTTTGCTATTATGAAGTCAGAGTTGGGCAAGAAACAGATGCTACCCTGGCCATTCCAGTTATGAAGATCAGAAAGACAAACTCTCTGTCTCCAAATCTCAAGGTCAAAAAGAGAAAAAAAATACTTGTGTGTCAAATGAGAAGAAGTGTGTGTGTGTGTGTGTGTGTGTGTGTGTGTGTGTGTGTGTGTATGTGTGTGTGTGTGTGTGTGTGAGAAAGGGAGAGTTAAAGCGGTATGACCATGAATTTACATAAATCTACTTAATATGTTTATGAAATTCCCTCCTCCTGGGAATTTATATACAGAACATGTACACAAGCTGGTTTTCCCAACTAGCACTGTCCACAAGTTTCATGGGCACTCCAGGCTGACACATCCAATCAGATGTGATGACATCAAACTCAGACGGGGACCGGCGACCCCATGATGCAGTAGGTAGAGATGTTAGTGGCTGCAGTAACAGGGTTACTGTACCCAGAGACATTCTAGAAATTTCTATGCTATGTGGTAGGCTGCTTTGCATTCACTGTCTTTCTAATAATCTTACAAAGAGACTGCAATGGAGGCTCCATGAAGGGGGATTCTTAGGTTTACCTATATCGTGTAACACACCAAACGAAATAATAGCAGCTCATTGAATACTTATCAGTTACAGTAGAGAAAAGAATTTCTGTCTATATGTAGAATAAAACTTAAGATGCTTGAAGGCTACACTTAGTATTGTTGAAGCATTGTTCCTATGAGGCCCTATGTGCTTTATTTATTTATTTGTGAAGCTATCTCCAGTGGAAAACAACTTGCAAATGAAAATTTAGGTTTTCCCAAGGGACTCTCACTGGGGAAATAAATTTCTCTTGAGTGCAGGCTCCATGCATGCGCAGCAATAGATGGCCAATGAGAAATAAAGTCAATGGCACCATTGGGGTTTCTTTGTCTCACAATGACATGACAAAGGCCTTTTTTGCTATTGGTGTCAATTTAATCTTATTTTTATTTATTTTACTTGTATATTGCTTCTCTCTTACAGAATCTTACAGGTTCTTTGCATACATACTATGGCTTCCAGCTTAGTGTTCTTATAGGATTCCTGAATGTGAGAGTGAGTGGGTCTCTGGTGCCTTTCCTAGGTTCTTAACCTTCTGTTTGTTGTTTGTATCCTCTTCGAATGTGTTAGTTTTTGTTTTATCTTGTTTCAGTTTATTATTGTCCCATATAAGCCTATTTATTTTGTAATGACAGAGAGAAAGGGAATGGATCTGAGAGGAGTAGATGGAGAAGGAGCCATAATCAGGATATTTTATGTAAAAGAAAACAATAATTTCAATAAAAGGAAGATAAAAATCAGATGATAGAGAAACTGCCATGAAAAGAAGAGCCCTGCTGTAGGACCATGGATGTCTTGACTGATGAACATAATTCAAACTATTTAGCATGGATCACAAGTCATACGGGAAAAAAGATATGAAGTGGGACAAACAAGACAGGATGCACAAGACAGGCAGGGGCAGGACTCCCTTAGTCAGATGGTTTTATTCCCTGAGTTATTAGAAGTCAACTGGTGAGAGTTCTGTCTGGGAAGGACCCTTTCTCAGTGGGATATGAAGTTAAAGGGAGGAACAGGACTTGTAGAACCAGAGAGGAAGTGGATACAAGAATCTGTTTTTATGTATACAATCTTACCACTCTACACATTCTTACTACTGCCTCAGACATGTCAGACCTAGTCCAATTGGCAGCTCATTAATGAATTCTACCTTTCCTCTGAAATGATTTCTAGTGCCTTGACTATATTTTATTCTGATGATAGCCCATTAAAGTGGCTGATACTATTAAGAAGATCTGTTTTCAAAGCAATTTTCTCTACATGAAGCAACAGTTCTGATTAAATTAGTATAATCTCAGGTCATCTCTGTATCACCTAACAAGATTTTCCTGCCTCTGTGAGAAATGTGATTTTATTATTATTATTATTATTATTATTATTATTATTATTATTATTATTATTAATTTTTTAAGATTGGTGAAGTTAGGAATACATTTCCTTCATGGGATTACTTCTACATTTACATTATTGTTTAGTGTATTCAATTTAGCACACTGATAAGCATTGGAGTTTGTTTCCAACTTACCATTCCGGCCGTTCTGCTTTAATGTGTTTGCTGAAAGCTGAATAGTACTACCGTGGCCCGTGTTCTCTGGAAATTTTAGATCTTCTAAGTTTCCTTCCGTGCTCAGCCTCGCAACTTCTAACTCTGTTCATAACACAGAGGTGTCAGTGTTCTCTGAGAAATCCTCCAAAGCTACAAGAATTTCCTTAACCTTTGAACTCTTTCTACAGTCAGGATTTAAGAGTTCTTGGTCTATTTGTCATTTTAAAGGCATTCAATTTGTTTAAAAGTATATAGTTAAGTGTTTTTACTTTATTTACAAAATAAATAAGCAAAATGTACAAAAATTACGTAAAGAATTCAAATGTATACTAATCAAGCCTAATACTTAAAATTCAAGTCCAAGACCTCATACTTTATAATCTTTGCCTTTTAAGTTAATTTTCAAAATATTTTCCATATTTCATGAATTATGTAAAATCATTTTACACTCCAGAGATGTACTGTCACATCAATATTGATCTACCTACAAACCTAATAAAATATACAATCTCCTGAAATAAAATTGTCAGCTACATCCTAAAACACAATAAAAACAGATTTATACTTATTCGAAGGGATGATACAACTTCCAAGCATTAACATCATCAGTCAAATGACTTGTTTCTTTTAGAATATAACTCAGCATACTAAAAAGACAAATAATCCTTGCATTAGGATGTGAAAATAGTAAGTAGTATAAAACCTACATAAATACATGCCTACATAAAAATTCTACAAATAAATCTCACTGAAGCAATCTCTACATAATACACTGACTATTGAATGCCCTATGGAGATTAACATGCGTGAATTCTGATCTTGGTAAACTGAAAACTATCCTACCTTGAAAAAGTACAATAACATATGTCCACCAAACCAAAACATGGCTCATGACTGGGGTGTCAGATCTTTTTCTTTTTTCTTTTCCTGCTACACAAGTGACTCTAGACCTTCTTCTGTCTTAGCAAAGGTCACTTACGAATATTGTCTGTATTCTCCCTGACAATGTCCGTCTTCAAAAGGTTATCGGCTAACACGAAAGCACTCTCCTCCACGGTGTCAAGCAACATGGTGGCTGCACGCAGTTGATCACTTGTAGTCAGGTCTCTCCAGGCATTCAAAGCTTGTGGCTGAAGGAGGTTGTTAACTGTCTCCACCATCGCCTAGGAGGGGACCAAAAGAATGGCACAAGTCTCTAGTGAACCCGCGTAGCTGTCAGGAATCCAGATGTACATGCTGCCCAGCAAGCAAAGAGCAGCAGCGTGCATAAGATCACTATTGTCCCAGCCTCCCCTGTGACATGCTGCCGCCGAAGCATTCATTATTTTTCCGTAAATCCCTCGCTGAGACTTTGCAAGCCCTCTGTTGTCTTCTTTTGAAGAACAACAAATAGAACCATGCTTGCTTCTCAGAATCAACAGCAGAGGCTTCAGAGAGACTATGATCACATAATTAAATGATTTGGCTGAGGAAACAGTGGCACATAATTTAAACGAACAAGTTAGCATCCTCTACAGAAAATAGTTTTGTACCATACATCTCCAAAAAACCAGATGCTGACCACAGCAAAGACCGAATGGGTGCCAGGGCCCTGCTGCCTATAGGTTGTGGACTTGTGAAGCAAACTTTCTCTCCCCTTTGTCTTAGTCTCACCTCCTCCCTAACTCTCAGCCAGCTACAAAAAAAAATGTCAGAATGGAGAAAGTATCAAAGCATTTGTACCGTCAGTTACTCTGAATACGTTGTGTAGTGTGAAACCTTAGCACTGTTTACCACTCGGGAAGAGAGTAAACAGTCGGACATCATTACCTATGGCCCTGAGGTGTTTCTGTTTTCTTTACAAAGTCAGCAGTAGGTACATCCACACATAGACACAAAGTACCCCATTTCTCATTGCTGCATGCAGAAGAATAATCTCTGTAGCTACCACTTATATATTCCCTGCGGTTTCCTTTATGTGGTAGGTTACAAAAAGAAAACAGTTCTCCCATGAAGTCTTGGGTTTCATTCAAAAACAGAAACCAGCAAAATAGGAAAATACAACACCTGCAGTTTGAAAGTGTTCATCCCTGAACCCAGCCATTAAGAAGTATGCCTCCAATGCACATAGAAAGATAGTCACATTGACACAGCCTCTAGACAGCACACCAGTTTTAAAACAGGATGCACATTATTGACTCATTGGCAAAGGGACTGGCCGAAATGGGAGTCAGATCTTCTAAACTGCTGTGTTTTCTTCTGCCCAGTGTTTTCATAGGAACCAAGTAACAACTGTTAAAAATTCAGCTTCATAATGAAACACCTTGGCTGCCAATTAACACCAGCTTCAAAAACTAATTTGCCTCTTGATAAAGTTGCTTTTTTCCTTGATATTTTCAAAGCTATCCCAACTTCTGGGCAAACTGACATCATTAGACTTTTAAGTAAAATAGCCTTACAATGTGTGTACTTTGCATTTATAAACAGATACATACACACTTCACAGATCACCAAAATGACCTGTTATGAATTTAAAGACTGAATACATTTGCTTTGTGTGCTTGGCTCTGTCATGCTTTCTCGGTTTCGAGTATGACCTGAGAGGCACACAAAACATTTCCAGATCACAAGAGCATTAGCTGCTTTCCAGGAAGTATTCCATGGGAGCAATGCCAACAGGATATGCCAGGAAACAGGCAAAATGAAGGACATGACAGATTAGTGGTGTTCAGCCCATTTGAAATTCAGGAGCAAGTATTCCAAATGATACACAAATTTAAACTAAGAAATTGCAGACTTCCTTGAAAAGTGGATTAGAAATAAAAGTAATATGTCACTCCTATAGCTGGATCATTTAAGAGAACTTGCTGATCTTCTACAGGATCTGGATTTAAGACCTAGAAGCCAAATGAGAGATCCCAAACTATCTGTAACTCTAGTTTCAGGGAATCTAATACCTTTTCCTGGCCTCTGAAGGCACCAACCATATACTGTGCATAGGGCCAGGTGCACAAAACACTCATTCCAATCAAATAATTATATTAACATGAATAATATTTAACTCCTTAGATCAAAATCTGTTTTTTGAGATCCTTCTGAATATAGCAACTTTATTAATATTTATCATAATAGTGCTCAGCAACAATGCTCTGTTCCTAGGGACAAAAAATGGAGGAGAGACTGAAGGAAGGGCCATCTGGGACTGCCCTGCCTGGGGATCCATCCTGTCTGCAGACACCAAAAACAATACTGTTGCCATTGCCAAGAGGCACTTGCCGACAGGAACCTGTTAGGGCTGTTCCTTGGGAGGTTCAGCCAGCAACTGAGCAATGGAGATGTGGATGCTTGGAGCCAACCATCAGACTGAGCTCAGGGACCCCAATGGGGGAGCTGGAGAAAGGACAAGAGGAGCTGAGAGGGATTGTAATCCCATAGGAAGAACAACATTGACTGGTGGAATCACACAGTGCTCCCAGGGACAAGACCACCAACCAAAGAGTGTATAGGGAGCAATCCATGGCTCCAGATACTTATGTAGCAGAGGATGGCTTTGTCTGAAATCAATGAGAGGGGAGGTCCTTGGTCCTGTGGAGGTTGATGCTGGAGCGGTGGAGTGGGAGAGGGTAGGTGTAGGTGGGGGGGAGCACCCTCATAGAGGCAAAGTTAAGGGAGAAGAGGACAGATGTGGGGGGTGGGGTTGTGGTAACAGGGAAGTGGGATATCATCTGCGATGTAAATGAATGGGAAGGAACGATTAATTAAAAAATAAAAATAATGCTCTGTTCTTCATAATATTTACATTCATGCTTCACCATTTCTCCTGTCTGAATTTTGGAATGCACTGGGGAAGAAAAAAAAGCCTCTGGAATTATTTGTGCTCTCTTACACAAAATTTCAAAATTTCTCAGTACCCATTCCTTAAGGTAAGATTAAAATACTCAATGTCAGATTATTTTGTGACCATTGAAGTCACTAGGAGCTAAAACATGACTACACCATTTTCAAGACAAGGGATAATTTCAATTCTTTGTGGAACTTTTCTGAGCACTGCTGATGAATTCTGGGGAACATCTAATCTTCGGATGAGTGTTCCCTCCAGGAGGTGACTCCGTATTCACTAAACTTTCATTTCTTGTTTGACATATATGTTCCAAGTTACAGCATAGTGGTCAATGTCAGATGCTACAAATACTGTGGTCCACTCAGTGTTAGCTCACTCAGTGACATCATACACATTAGTGACATAATAACCAATTCCATTTGTTTTAATACACTTTTTGATGTTTGAGGGACATTTCTAAAATGATATCTGCATCATCCTTGATGATGTATTTCACTATATATGTTCATTCATATGCTGATATAAATATACTCTATATTTATTTATAATTTTAAAAATTAAAGGCAATTTTTCTTTTTGTTTTGTTTTTGCTTCTTGATATGAAGTTCATCCGCTGAGAAAAAGAAAGTAAAAGTTTAAAATCATAACTGAATAGGACACATTGTGATTCAATCTGGATTTAGATATTGATTCAAATCAAAATTTTAAAGGTCAGATGCTCAAGAAGTCTTCAAAACAGTTTATAACTTGCAGGTTTTTTATTAGAAGTCAAGTTGAGTGACTGATATTTACACATCTGATCAATAAACCAAAGGTTCATTTTATAACCACTGTCATTTAATATTATTAAGCATATAAAAATGACTAATCCCTGAACTCCTTTTTATATTACATTGAAGTATTGGCATTTTCAAGTCTTAATTAAAATTAGATTGTATAACACAACTGACCTTAATATAGTAATAAGAACCTTTAACCGAACATGAAACTAGAATTCTGTAGAGGAGACAGTTTATGAGAGCCCTTGTTGGGCAAAAAAAATAAATTATTGTTTTCAAGATACCATTTGATTGCATTGCTTTAAAAGTGTAGTTTAATTTAGAGTGAAATGACTGAGTGCTGTCAAGGTGGTCTGTGTTATATCACAGAAATTAAATACAGCTATGGACTTGATTCTCACCTGGTTACAGAGTCAAACTCATTCAACAAATATTTAATTGAGCACCTTCAATGTGCCAGTTGATTAGAAGGCAGCAAAGAATTGACAGCTATTCTCCCTTCCCTCTATGAGATAATATAGGGAGGGTAGACAATTAAACAAGTAATTAAAATCCAACATGGCGAACACTGTAACAATAGGAAGAGGTATTAAGACTATCAAAAGTGCTCCATGAAGTCAGGTACTCCAAACTAAGGTTCAACACTGGCCAAGAAATCAAGGCACACAGCATTCTGCTTTCCACACAGTGTAACTGATTCTTGAGAGAAATGAAAACAATTCCCCATAACCAAGCAAAAAGCCCAAAGATTCCCGTGGCAGTAACAATATGCAAAGGCTAGGTTTCAGGAGCCTTGCAAGCTATGTCAAGACATTTGCAGTTTTTCCCACAGACAATAAGAAGTCACTAAAAACACTGTCAAGTCAGGAAGTCAGATGCATCACCATGGTTCATATGCATTAACTTCTAATTCTCTCAAGAAGCCACTAATGTATACATTATTACCATTGTCACATTACAGTGAGAAAACTGAGACCAAGTTAAGTACCTTGATAGAGCTAATTAGCTACAAACATGGGGTAGAACTGGGGTTCAAATGGGGGCCGTGTGCTCTTTCTCTGGGGATGAAGAAAGGCAGAGATTTCAAACACATCTACACGATTTGCAGATTAATTAAAGCCAGTTGGTAAGGGGAAGAAAGAAGCTTATGGTAGGCACCAAAGAAGCATTCAATCAAAATGAGAAAGAAATTTTAAAAAAAGGTTGTGGTTTTATGCTTGAGGAATAGTGTGTATAAGTGTGTTTGTGTATTAAGAGATTGTAAGGAACTTGATGAATATAGATTTGACTATTGTGACTTGCTTACAAAGTACTTGAATGACACTGGACAGAAAGACCTAAATGAGTCTGGCATCACAAATTGAAGTAGATTGATTGAAGCCACTGGACTATCTAATTGCATCCAGAATAACTGCATACGTGGGGAAGAACTGATGCCACAGACCCATTAGCAATAGATGGAAATTTGGGGAAGCGTAGTCAATAATTTCTCATCACAAAGACTGGGTTAAGAAGCCCAGGAGAAAAATGTTGCAGGCACTTACGTGGCACTTTTGCTGAAAGACATTGACTCCTTTCTTGATTCTCCAACTTGTGCAAATGCAGGACCAAAACTTGGCAGCTTGCCAGCACTTGGCATCTCTCTCTTCAGAGTCAGTACCCTGCTTGACTCTGAATAAGAATGTTAGTCACTCCAGGAGTGCCTGCCTACCTATCATAAGTCATCTTCTTTCAAGGCTGGAGGAACAAAGAGAAGGTGATTGTCCTAAACCTGTAGTTGCCTTGGATACCAGCAAGAAGAAAGCCTCATAGTTTACCCTTTTCCCTTGCAGATGAGAGCAATTATGCATAAGTGTAAAGCTGTGCCCCACAACAGAAGGGCTCATCTTGTAGGAAACAAATTGGTCCTTTCCAGTGATGATGGTGATTTAAAACTAGACTACCTTGCAGGAACTAAGCCATGACAAGGCCAAGTTGGGCCACATCTTGACAAAAACCATTTAATTTGCTTACTTCTTATACTTTCCCCCACTATTCAAACCTAAGGTTCATGCCAGCACCTGGGAGATGAACTCAAGATTGCTGGGTCCCCTTTCTACGTTCTTTTTACCAACATGTGGCCTTAATTCCACTTATCTGCTTTTCATTCCCATGCATCTCTGACATACATAATGGGATATACCACAGGATTTAAGTTCTTGAGACTGCCAGAGCATCCCTAAGTGTTCCACCAATTTTAACATTAGGGGCCAAGATGAATTTCATTGTGAGTGTTATATTCAGAGTTCAAAGATCATCCTTGCCTGATGGTGAGATCTAGGCCAGCCTGAGCTACATAAAACACGGCCTTAAACCAAAACAAAAATTCCACCATCAACAGAATAAACAACTAGAATATAAGTGTTCAAGTGAAAACATGCCCCTGAAACATTCAATAGTCTGTTTTGAGTCAGATGCAAACAACAGATATAGGAATGAAACTCATTACTGGTGGTAGTGGAGACTGAAATTAAAAATAAAGGTGGAAAATTCAGTTATGGGCTAGATTTTTTTTCATGCTGCCTAGTGTGCAACAAAAGGAAGATGCTGAAACATTAAAAGGAACAGTAACTCTTGAGTTCAAAAGAATGGTCTGTTTAAGGGGTATCAAGATCACACATATCTAAAATAATGAGGACACCATGGGAACAACTCAAAGAAAAGTCAATTAAGCATTAGGCTAGGAAGCACCCCAACCTGAATAGTTTAGGGAGAAATGGATGGACAGTTGAGAAAGTGCTGAAGTAAGTGTTAATTGGTGAAAGGAAAAATCAAGTGACTATCTTTATGGGAGTACATCAGGAGGAAAAATCAAGATTGACAGATTTTTCCCATTGATCAGATAAGATTAAAATACCTATGTGTATACACACATATATAAACACACAGAGAGAGATACAGACACATGTGCACACACACATAGTCTAACAATTACAGAAAAAGAGATCATGAATATGAAAGAGTGAGGCAGTGGTGTATGGAGGGAAAGAAAAGGGGAGAATGATGTGATTATTCTATAATCTCAAAGAACAAAAATAAACCCACAACTTTATTATAAAAACACACAGATACAGATTGATCATTGAGCATTGATTTAGCACCATTTTATGCTTAATGGTCTTGAGAAACTATTATTGAATTAATAACGATCTTGACAAGGGCCCACTCAGGGAAGTGCTAAGGACAAAGGCTAGGAGAAGTAGATTTAAGAGAGAATGAGAGAAAGGTACCAGTGCTAGTATGTACCCACAGGGGCAAGATTTCTGCTACAATGGCCATTCCAGTAGGCAACTGGAAATATGGGCCTGTAGCATTGGTTAAGCAGCAAATATTTAGAGATCTGAGAGAATCTCAGTTGAATTTAAATGCCGAAAGATACAGAAGGAAAAGGAGCACTGCTTCTTTCTTTCCAGAGGCTCAATGTTAGAAGTGGGAAGTGATCTTAAAAAGCAGCCTGATAACTGCTGCCATGGGGGGGTGGGGGGGCGGTTCTGAGTGTTACATAAACTCACGTAAGAAGCTACTAATGCTGAATAGGACAAAGAATGCTACCTTATAGTAACTGACTTATTGAGTGGGTGTTAACAGATAACACAAAGTTATTCAGATAAGAAAAGGACAAAAGAGAGAAATAAGAATTAGTCCAAGAAAAAGGTATTGTGACAATAAAGGCTCAGAAGTCCTGAACTCCAATAATTGGGTGCTTTGGAAATAGATGATCCAAAGGTACAGGGGGAGCCAGTTAAAAGTATACGCAGTTGGTAAAAGAAGTCAGATACAAGGACACGATAATGCAAAGGGGAAATATTCTTTTGCAAATGACAAGTGGGATCAGTGGACAGACAGCCTTTAAGATAAAATATGCATTTTAAAACATGACTCAGTTACTAATGGGGCTTCATGTCCACCTCCTCTCTCCATGTTGGGATTTTATCTAGCTTGGCCTAACATGTATCTTGTGTATACCATGGGTCATACGTTCATATGTGCAACTACCCTCTGTGTCTGGCAGCCTATGTTAGTCTGTAGTAATTTCTTACCATCCTTCAGCTCCTTTTTCATAAATGATATCTGAGCCTTGGGGAGAGGGAGTGTGGAAGCTGTTGAAATGTGAAAGCTACAGAGAGAGGAAGAGTCGATTTTCCTGAAGGTTGTGGCTCCTGGTAGGTTGACTGGGCTCCAAGTAGAAGGCTGGTGCAATATTTTCTCTGTCCAATCACATTAGGGCAGTGACAGGCCTGTGATTGGACAGGAATAGAGAGGTGGAGCTAGAAGTTGAGGAAGAGAAAGGTCAGAGGGAGAAGGACAGCGGCTTGTTCACTGGAGTCAGAGGAAGATGATGAGTCAGACCCCTCGTGGTTATAACCAGGCTAAGGTTTTTACAAGGTTAAATTAATTGGGTCAAAATTTGTTTTTATCAATTGGCATTGAAATAATTGTATTGGCATCTTATAATTGTGATCTTATTACTATATAAACCTGATTATATAATTAAGCCTTAAGAGTCATGCTTTACCGGGTTCAAGGCATTAGATGAATGACTGTGGGGGTGTGTAAAGAGCTGCATGTGAGCGAGCTGTTGTTGCTAGCTGGGAGAAAATAATAAGAGCCTCACAGGACATGGTGTTGCCAGAGAACGTGATCCAGTGGGAAAGAGAGTTTTCGGGGTACATTCATTTTTTTAAATATTCCTGCAACAGAAGGCCCCATATATGAGAGTACTTAGGCGGCACAAATTGAACTGAATGGGCAGAGAGGGTACAAAGTTGGATGGGTAGGGTAGGGTGTGTGTGGGTCTGGGGGGGAGCTGAGGGAGAAAAGAATATGACATAAATTGTAGAAAATTCTCAAATAACTAATTAAAGAATAAGAAAAAATGAACAGTAGAGCAAATGGAGCAATGGAAGAAAATGCATATTCAGATATTTGTAAAACAATTTGATGACATGTATGGATATTGGTAGAAAATAAAATTTACAGCCAAATTCACATTTTAAAAGTACAATATCATGAACTTGGCTAATACTTTTAAATGGTGTTCAAATTAGAATGCTTTCCATAGCCTGCCTAATATTGTATGATCCTTCAACTTGTTGGGTATGACTATGTTGGTCTTTGATTTCCTTAACTCTCCAACAATCCTCTCTTGGCTGGCTTTTCTCTCAGAACCTTGGAATCTCTTCTCACCCTGGGCACATGGCTTATTTCATTACCTCAGGACCAAGCTTCATTTCTACCACCCTAGAATGTCTTCCTTATTCTACAACAATCCCTTCAATGCCATGACTGATTCCTATTCCTCTGGGTAGTCTTTCTGTCATCATTGGGCTACGCTGAATGGCTGATACCACTACTCATCTCCAAACTCCAGCTGTTGAAATAGGATGTGATCTAGCAGAGAAGATTCCTGCCTTTCCTTGGGAATCCTGTCCTTGAACAGCACGTGGGTGCACAGGGTCTAAGGTTGCCCTATTGAGTGAACAAACAAAGCACAATCAGGCTGTTCTCAAATGAAATAGATTAATTATTTTTCAAAGGAGCATATGCTTCTTCATTTCCAATGAA